>NW_026880715.1:0-316774 GCF_032173495.1 Musca vetustissima | reverse complement strand
TCTTACGGCCACTGGATACAGCTATAACCGCCACGTGCATTTTTTATTAAATTAACATCTATTTTTGTTATTTCGGTGGATTTTTTTAGCGTTTTGGTGCGTTTTTTTTTTTTTTTTTGATTTCTTTAGCTAAAAATGTCATCTTGTCATTCATTGTTTGAGCCCTCGAATTCACCATAAGCTTCGACGATCATAAAAAACAGCTTTCGAACTTGTATCTATAAAAAATGCTAATAAAAAACCCTTTTACCCGATTACTTGAAACTGCACAACACAATCACTATTTGTCAAAACAATGAATATTATTAAAATAAACAAAAACAAAATATTATTGTAACAAAGAATATTATTAAAAGAAACAAAAATAACACCAATAAAATAATTAGAAAAAATAACATGAAAAAAAAGAAAACACAACACTCAACAACAGCACCAGTCACGAGATCAATGTGACTTTTAGCTAATTTGACTGCTGCAACACTTGTATTAAACAATGCGTAGCTTCTAAAAGGCACAAAAGGGCAGCGTAAAATTTTGCAATATGACACAGATTTATGTCCTCTTTAAGATAAACCAAAAATTATGAAACGAATGTGGACGAATAATAACTATTTATCCATTTAAAATATAAAAATATTAATTTTTTTGGCATTTTCAATATAAATAACTACATTTAAATCACTTCCAAACACAATTTGATACTAAAATGTTAACGAAATATTTGCAAAATAACCTGAACTTCATGGTTCCATTGAAAAATGTTTAACTTTTACAATACTTTTTAAAATAAATAAAATTTTCTAGGGGAACTTTTTCACTTTTTTCAGCCTTTTTTGGCACAAAAATTTCTATAAAGTTTGACTTTGAAGTTTCACTACAAAAACACCAGACCACTTTTGACATTTATTTTAACGACAAGTGTTGCAGAATTGTATATACTGTAACCGGGTGCAAAAAATTTTAACAATACTTAAAATTTTATTTTTTAATTAATCCAAGAAAACAGGGTATTCTAACCCACTGTGCGACGTAACCACTTATGCTATTACCAAAAGGGAAGAATTGTAATGTGGACTTCTTGCCTTTTGACGGAAATTTTAGTATATTTTCTGTTAGCAGGACTTAATCCTATGAAACCCCCAAATGTACAAAGCAGTTGAACGAGGCGATAGTAATATAAATACGTGAAATGTGGTGAGCGCAGTATAAAAAGACTGTGTGAAAACATGTTAAAATATGGAAAATTTCCTGTGAAGAGCAAAACTTCATATACTTGTCAAGAAGAGTTCGATTTCGCAGACTTGGCGAACACTGTAAAATGCAGAAAACAATATTCTGAATAAATATATACTTCAAAACTCTGAATATATAAAAACAATTTTTATATCATCCCTTGCGGGGATCGAACCCGCGACCTTTGGATTAGAAGTCCAACGCGCTATCCTCTGCGCCAAAGGGACTGTTGTATGAGTTGCGACGCATGATATACCGTTTTTAGTTATGAATGTTTTCATTCATTTTAAAGACTGTGAATGAGATTTATATTTTTTATACCCTTCACCATGTCTTTGTGCATATGTTTGTAACAGGCAAAAGGAAACGAGATAGACACATGGTTCCTTTTGAGAATATGCATAGAATCACTTTCTAAATCGATTTATGCATGTCCGTCCGACCGTCCATCTGTCTGTCTGTCCAAGTTAAATTGTAAACAAAGTACAGGTCGCATTTATGATCCGAATTGGATGAAATTTGGCATAGGTCACTTATTCGGTCCAAGGACGAACCCTATTGAAATTGGGAAAAATCGGTTCAGATTTAGATATAGCTCCCATATATATATTTAACCGATTTCATGTAAACGGTCCCTATATATCTTTCGATTTGCACGAAATTTGGTACAGCTTAATCATTTAGTTCTAAAATAATGTCTGCAAAGTTTCGTGAAAATCGGTCCAGATTTACATATAGCTCCCATATATAGTTTCGTCCGATTTCATGTAAATGGTGCCCCAAAGTCCCTATATATCTTTCGATTTGCACGAAATTTGGCATATCGTACTAAATTGAGCCTAGAATGATGTCTGCCAAGTTTCGAGAAAATCAGTCCAGATTTAGATATAGCTCCCATATATAGTTTCATTCGATTTCATGTAAATGGTGCCCAAAAGTCCCCATATATCTTTAGATTTGCACGAAATTTGGCACACTGTACTGAATTAAGCCTAGAGTGATGTCTGCCAAGTTAAATGGGATAAGTTGTTCTAGTCGCATTTTCTTATAAAAGTGTCTGACATTGGGTGTTCTTGGTAAGTGGAAAAAATTTAAACTTCTACGGAGGTTTAAATTTTGACCATTTGTAGAGGAGGTAACAGAAGGAGTGGTCGGGTTTTAAGAATGTGGGCAAACACATATAATTTATATGTAAACGTATCTATCAGTTTTCTGATAATGATTTTTCGTGTATGAGTCAAATTTGCTCACTTCCGTAAATATACATATATATATATATTATAATCAAAAAACGCAAATCTAGCGACGAAACCCATCTCCTTACATAGATCTAGTTAAAAACTGTTATTAAAATTCATTATGTTCCTGGAGAAGTCAATGTCTTTTTTTCTAATGTCCCTTATTTACTTTATTTTATTAAATTTCAAAGAGTATTTGCAATTACACATATGCCGCCTCCTTCGTATAACTGCAGACACATATTTAAATCATGTGGCAAATCTGTTTAAGTCCTGACAACGAAGTAGTCGAAGAGATGAGTCGGGAAATAATGGTTTTGCACAAAATGACAAAAATAACTTTAACAAGAAAATTTATACAATAAAAACCCACAAGAATACAAATTATATGAAAGCCACAAAATGGAGTTTCTTACGCCCAAACAACATTTACTTACTTACAAACATCCACATTCACATACATACGAAAAAGACTATGCTCAATAAAATCCATGTAGAAATAAGGAACGTAAAGTACACATTCAATAATAGCTGTGCGCCATTTTGAACTGTGGGTGCTTTCGAACTTGATTTATGGGAAATGTCAAGTTTGTAAGTGGAATATAAATCCGTAATATTGGAACTACGTTCCGATCCTACAATATCTATGCATGCAATTTTTTAATTTAAAAATTTATGTTGATATTCAAAAAATCTTTTGAAAATGTTGTATTCCTAATTTAACCACTGTAAATTAACATACAGCGTGTAATGCTTGCTTTCCTCCTCATTCCGCCACAACCACATTTACACTCTCAGTTGTCTGAAGTTTTTTTAACAGCATAAGAGTTTTTTTTTTTGTAGTAGTATTGCTATTGTAGTAGCATTGTAAAAAAGAAAAAATAAGAATTTGAATTTTTAAATTAGTTTTGTTAACTTTTTCCATTTTCATTCCTTTGCTCTTCTTATTTTGCAAACATGAGACCAAATTTGCATATCTGGAGAAATGTGTCTACAGGAATGTAAAATTTAAGTTCACATCCTTAGAGGGGGAAAATATAAAGAAATGCGACAATATGTTTGGCATAGTAATAGCCATAAAGATGTTGAAGATTACATACATAGATGAATATGTACGTAGTATTGAAATTCCAAAAAAATATTGCAAAATAGGAATCATACACGAAATATTCAACTGATTCCTGATTAAATGCTTCCTCCTGTAGTAGTCGTTGAAAAAATATTCTTTATAAAATCCACTCTTCCAATAGTTCTTGAAAAATATTCTTTATGTAATCCAAGCCTTAGACAGTCGTTGAAAAAAATCCACGCCTTAGATAGTCGTTGAAAAAATCCACGCCTTAGATAATCGTTGAAAAAATCCACGCCTAGATAGTCGTTGAAAAAATCCACGCTTTAGATAATCGTTGAAAAAATCCATGCCTTAGACAGTCGTTGAAAAAATCCACGCTTTAGATAATCGTTGAAAAAATCCATGCCTTAGACAGTCGTTGAAAAAAATCCACGCCTTAGATAGTCGTTGAAAAAATCCACGCCTTAGATAGTCGTTGAAAAAAATCCACGCCTTAGATAGTCGTTGAAAAAATCTACGCCTTAGATACTCGCCTTAGATAGTCGTTGAAAAAATCCACGCCTTAGATAGTCGTTGAAAAAATCCACGCCTTAGATAGTCGTTGAAAAAATCCACGCCTTAGATAGTCGTTGAAAAAATCCACGCCTTAGATAGTCGTTGAAAAAATCCACGCCTTAGATAGTCGTTGAAAAAATCCACGCCTTAGATAGTCGTTGAAAAAATTCACGCCTTAGATAGTCGTTGAAAAAATCCACGCCTTAGATAGTCGTTCAAAAAATCCACGCCTCAGATATTCGTTAAGAAAATCCACGCCTCAGATATTCGTTAAAAAAATCCACGCCTTAGATAGTCGTTGAAAAAATCCACGCCTTAAATAGTTGTTGAAAAAATCCACGCCTTAGATAGTCGTTGAAAAAATCCACGCCTTATATTGTCGTTGAAAAAATCCACGCCTTAGATAGTCGTTGAAAAAATCCACGCCTTAGATAGTCGTTGAAAAAATCCACGCCTTAGATAGTCGTTGAAAAAATCCACGCCTTAGATAGTTGTTGAAAAAATCCACGCCTTAGATAGTCGTTGAAAAAATCCACGCCTTAGATAGTCGTTGAAAAAATCCACGCCTTAGATAATCGTTGAAAAAATCCACGCCTTAGATAGTCGTTGAAGTTTGGATACCCTCCACCATAGATATACTGACAGGTACTTGAAATGAAAATATAGGGAACATACCTACAAACTGATTATGTAAACCATAATGTACACCAAATACAAATTTCAGCAATTATGGCTAATGAGGGTGTATACACCTCATCGAAATATTGGTTCTAGACCCCACTTTTTTTTTGGATCAAATAAATTTCAGAAAATTTTGATTTCATCCAAACTTTGCCTATCTTATTATTTATTCCAAACTTTGTTCAAGTTCGAAGATGGGGAATGTCGGCCCACTCCGTCTGGTACGTCCCACTCAGGGGCTAGGCCCAGGCCTAAATCCGATCGAACCTTACGTTCTATCCCCCGCAGGTGAAATGATTACAGCAGAGTCTTAGAACAAAAAACGCGGAACAAATCGGATAACTATTTTAATATAAAAAAGTGAAAAAAAGTGTTAAGTTCGGCCGGGCCGAACTTTGGATACCCTCCACCATAGGTATTCTAACAGATACTAGCATCGAAAATATAGGGTACATACCCAAAAGTGGACTTATACCGAAAATTCAATGTACACCAAATACAAATTTCAGAAATTTTTAATGGATATTTTTCCTAAAAACCCCAGAATGTGGTACGATATTGACGATGCATGATAGGGTGGAACATCTCCAAAATACTGCAATTAAGAGGTCACAGTTATATAAGGCCTTCACCAATATACACAGGTTTTATTTCGGCTCTATTTCGAAATTCACATTTTTGCATCAGAATACATTTTTGTACGCTAAATATTATAAATACCGAAAATCGGAAGGTAAATGTGGACTATAGTTCAACGTTCTCGATATCCTCCGCAGGTGAAATAATTACAACAGAGTCTTAGAACCAAGCCCAAAACGCGGAACAAATCAGATAACTTTTTTAATATAAATACGACTATATACGACTACAAAATACCAATTTTCAGTGAATTCGGATGAAAAACGCGCTCAAGAGCCTCAAAATACTAGAAAAAATGGACTTATGTTTATGTTTACATTTATGTTTAGTGGAGATATTTGGTACCCAATAAGAACCCAATGTAGCAAATTTCAGCGAATTTGGTTGTACAACTCGCTTAAGAACCTCAAAATACCGAAATTTGGGGGTACCGTCATATGGGGGCTAACAGAAAAAATGGACTTATATGTATAATGTTTAGTGGAGATATTTGATACCCAATAAAAACCAAATGTACCAAATTTCAGCGAGTTCGGTTGAAAAACTCGCTCAAGAACCCCGAAAATATCGAAATTTGGGGGGTATCCTCATATGGGGACTACCGGAAAAAATGGACTTATATGTATAATGTTTAGTGGTGATATTTGGTACCCAATAAAAACCCAATGTACCAAATTTCAGTGAATTCGGTTGAAAAACACACTCAAGAACCCCAAAATACCGAAATTAGGGGGGGTACCCTTATATGGGAGCTATCAGAAAAAATGGACTTACATTTATAATATTTAGTGGAGATATTTGGTACCCAATAAGAACCCAATGTAGCAAATTTCAGCGTATTCGGTTGCAACACGCGCTCAAGAACCCCAAAGTACCGAAATTTGTGTGTGTTGGGGGGGTACCCTTATACGGGAGATATGCATAAACGTAAACCGATAAAGCCCATCTTCGAACTTTGTGCCTGCACACAAAAGACTCTATGCAAAATTTTGGCGATCTATCTCAATTCGTTTAGAGGCTAGAGTGATTACAACAGACAGACGGACATGGCTATATCGTCATAGAATTTTACGCTGATCAAGAATATATATATATATATATATATACTTTATAGGGTCGGAAATTATTATTTCGATGAGTTACAAACGGAAAAACAAAATTAATATATCCCACATACTATGGTGTAGGGTATAAAAAACATGCTTGTGTTTTTCGTGAAAAAATATTATTTAAAAAATGCTTCACTGTATGTAAGTAGCCAACTTGTGGCTATAAAATTGAGGACTTCTTTCTTTTGATGTTATATCTGTCTAATTTACATATGGCAACATTTTGTGACAGCTTATATATGAGTATGATAACAGCTAGAGGATATTTGGTGTTTCCTTTGTCAAAACTCATCAAGTGACATATAATATTCCCTCGTGGGAGGGTGGTCGTACGGGGAGAAGAAGTTCAAGAATGCCATCACACACAAAAATTTTGACAAATTGAAATTTCTAGTTGACACAAACAAAAAAAACATAATAATTAGACTGCTATGAAGAAAATTATTCCTTCGGACATACCCAATTCTACGTGGAGACATACATACATTTGTATGTATGAATAAATATTAAATGCTAATAATTTCCAGTATTATATATTAACATATGTGGTGCAAGGGAGGGGACTTACAATATATGCTACTTGAAATTGCCATCTGAATAAATACACCCAACTAGTTCCGAATTCTGTGTTCATTATTGAGAGATATTAATTTATAATTCAATCAAGTCTAATCATAAAATATAAAACATAAAAAATTTAAACTTTAATGAGACATCTTCATTGGAAACACGTAGCAAATTTTTTCTTGTCACGGAAAATATTAAAATTGCAATATTTTTTATTAATATGCTAAAAAGAGAAATCAAATGAAAAAAACAAAAAATAATAATGGGGTCGCTTATGCAAATACATCTCCCACGTCAGGAGGTGTTGCCACTGTGGGGATTTGTCAATTTCAAAAGTTGGTCACCGCCAGCCACCAGCCACCATGTTAAACGAAACCCCATGCCTCTGCACCCACCACTGCTGCAAACATCAATCCAACTGGAAGGAGGAGTATTTAAATGTGACAGTTTACGAGTCGGTCTATTTGTAATAAACGACTGAATGAGTGTCTGTGCTTCTATTTGTCGGTTGATGTCGTTTCCGTTTTTTCTTATCCTGCGCAAAAGAATTTAAACGAGAGATGAAAATGCAAAAGATAAAAGGACGTGCTACAAAATATAATCAAGAATACAAATGGAGAAAAAAATAAAGCGAAATGCTAAAGGACCAAGATAAAATATGTGTGTAGCAACAATTGTGTTGCCACATTTTGTTTTTATTCAAACAAATAAAATCTTAGAGAAGATTTTTAACACAAAACAATACCAATGAGGTAATGATGCTCTAGATTGGATACACCAAGGGAAAAATGTTAGTAAACTTTTAAGAATATTTTTTTAAACACAACTAGAGGCGTGGATTTATTAAAGAACATTTTTTCAAAGATTATTGAGGGGTCTCTTTCTTGGTTTCAAAAAAAATAATTTTGTATTTTGATTTAATTCGAACCTACACTAATTCAAGAATGTCCCTAGAAATTTTCAAATGAACATCTCAACAACTTTTGACAAGGATAAAGCCAATCGGTGGAGATCTTCCTTATTTTTATACCCTTCACCATAGTATGGAGGGTATATTAGTTATGTTTTTCCGTTTTAACGCATCGAAATAATCATTTCCGACCCTATAAAATATATATTCTTGATCAGCATAAAATTCTAAGACGATTTAAGAATGTCCGTCTGTTGTAAGCACTCTAGCGTCTATACGAATTGAGATAGAGCCCCAAAATTTTGCATAGAGTCGTCATTTGTCTGCAGGCAGGTCAAGATGGGCTATATCGGTCCACGTTTAGGCATAGCTCCCATATAAGGGTACACCCAAATTTTCGGTATTTTGAGGTTCTTGAGCTTGTTTTTCAACCGAATTCGCTGAAATTTGGTACTTTGACGTATTATTGGGTAGCAAATATCTCCACTAAAAATTATAATTCGCATAGCCCCCATATAAGGGTACCTCCAATTTTCGGTATTTTGAGGTTCTTGAGCGTGTTTTTCAACCGAATACGCTGAAATTTGGTACTTTGAGTTCTTATTGGGTAGCAAATATCTCCACTAAAAATTATAAATATGGGTCCATATTTTCGCATAGCCCCCATATAAGGGTACCCCTAATTTTGCGGTATTTATGGGGTTTGATCGCATTTTTCGACCGAATTCGCTGAAATTTGGTACTTTGAGTTCTTATTGGGTAGCAAATCTTTACACTAAAAATTATAAATATATGTCAATTTTTTCGGGTAGCCCCCATTTAAGGGTACCCAATTTTCGGTATTTTAGGGTTTTCAACTGATTTCGCTGAAATTTGGTACAGGGGGTTCTTATTGGGTACCATATTTCCCCACTAAAAATTATAAGTATAGGTCCACTTTTTCTGGTAGCGTCCATATATCGATACCTCCCAATTTCCAGTTTTTGGGGGGGTTTGACCGGATTTTTTCACCAAATTGGCAGTAATTTAGTAATTTGAGTTCTTATCGGGTAGCAAATCTCTCCACAAATTATAAATATAGGTCAATTTTTTTCGGATAGCCCCCATATAAGGGTACCCCCAATTTTCGGTATTTTGAGGTTCTTGAGTGCTTTATTTGGTATTTCGTAGTCGTATATGGTAACAAATCTCCCCACCCAAAAATTATTAATATTCGCCCCCTTTTTGGGGTAGTCCCCATATAACCCCTTTTTTATACCCTTCACCACACTGTGGTACAGGGTATTAAATCTTTGTGCATATGTTTGTCTTTGTGCATATGTTTGTAACAGGCAAAAATAATCGAGATAGACCCATGGTTTTTTTTGAGAATATGCATAGAATCACTTTCTGAGTCGATTTATGCATGTCCGTCCGTCCGGCCATGTTAAATTGTAAACAAAGTACAGGTCGCATTTATGATCCGATTTGGATGAAATTTGGCACAGCTCATTTGTTTGATCCCAGGACGAACCCTATTGAAATTGGGAAAAATCGGTTCAGATTTAGATATAGCTTCCATATATATTTTCGTCCGATTTAAGGTAAATGGGGTACCAAAGTCCCTATATATCTTTCTATTTGCACGAAATTTGGCATAGCGTAATGAATAAGGTCTAGAATGATGAGTGCGAAGTTTCGTGAAAATAGGTTCAGATTTAGATATAGCTCCCATATATATTTTCGTCCGATTTAAGGTAAATGGTGTACCAAAGTCCCTATATATCTTTCGATTTGCGGGAAATTTTGCTTAGTGTACTGAATTGAGTTTAGAAAGATGTGTGTTAAGTTTCCTGAAAATCGGTTCAGATTTAGATATAGCTCCCATATATATTTTCGTCCGCTTTAAGGTAAATGGGGCACCAAAGTACCTATATATCTATGGATTTGCACGAAATTTGACATATAGTAATGAATTAGGTCCAGAACGATGTATGTTAAGTTTCTTGAAAATTGGTTCAGAGTTAGATATAGCTCCCATATATAGCTTTGTCCGATTTTATGTAAATGATGCACCAAAGTTCCTGTATATCTTTAGATTTGCGGGAAATTCTGCATAGTGTACTGAATTGAGTCTGGAATGACGTGTGTCAAGTTTTGAGAAAATCGGGTTAGTTTTACATATAGCTCGTATATAAATGTTATCGTCCGATTTAAGGAAAATGGGACACAAAAGTCCCTATATATCTTTCGAATTGCACGAAATTTGGCATAGCCTACTGAATTATGTATGCTAAGTTTCGTGAAAATCGGTTCAGATTTAGGTATAGCTCCCATATATATTTTCGTCCGATTTTATGTAATTAGTGCACCAATGTTCCTGTATATCTTTCGATTTGCGGGAAATTTTGCATAGTGTACTGAATTGAGTCTTGAATGACGTGTGTCATTCAAGACTCAGCGTACTAAATTAAGTCTAGAATGATGTGTGTTATGTTTCGTGCAAATCGGTTCAGATTCATGTATATTTTCGTCCGATTTTATGTAAATGATGCACCAAAGTCCCTATATATCCTTTGATTTGCACGAATTTTGGCATAGCGTACTGAATTTTGCCTAGAATAATGTGTGGTAAGTTTCGGAAAAATCGGTTGAGATTTCGATATAGCTCTCACATATACATATATATTTGTCCGATTTTACGTAAATGGTGCACTAAACTCCTAATGTGTGTCCGATTAACACGAAGTTTTGAACATCGCATCGTATTGAGACTTGTCCCAAGGTACGCAGACGATTCTTAATCTGCCCGAATAAAATTAAATTTAGCATAGGTTGTAGAAAGACATGAGTATGTTCCTTCGAGGGACCATTGACATGCAATTGTAAGGATACGTGTGTACAATATATCCAAAGTGGTGAAGGATATCATATAGTCTTCCCAGTCCGACTATTTTTTTAAACCCTATGCCTTTTTTGATCTTAAATAAAAAATTTTAGATTTATATTCCGACCAAAATTTTTTTGGCACTGAAAGGGTTAAATAATATTTTTTAAGAGACTTAAAAGCGTGATTTTTTTAAAGTTGTTTTCAGGGGCTATTAAAGGCTTTGATTTTTAAAAGAATATTTTTTCAAACACTTTTAAATGCGTGGTTTTTTTAATAATATTTTTTTAAACATTATAAAAGGTGTTGTTTTTTAAAGAATATATTTTTACATATTACTACTGCATTTTCTCGAGCATACTCAACCACAAAGATAATGGCGATGATGTAAAATCATAAACAAGCCCGAAGAAAAAGAGCAGAAAAAAATAGAAAATGAACACGAACGAATCGTAAAATGTCACCGCAAATAAGTAAAGCGTTAGAAATGTTTGTTGTCAGGCAATTTCGTACATTCCACTTCATAAAAATTATGATTGGCTTTTCTTTCTGTTCAAAAGATTGTGACATTTTTCCCTTCACGCTTCCCGCCGCTTATCTCCCTCATCCCGTCCTGTCACTAGAACAGCAGCACCCATCATCACAGGATAAACTTTGATGATGATTGCGATACCGGCTTTACCTTTTGTGATGGGATAACTTTGAGTCTGTGCGAAGATATCTGGTTTCTAGTCTAACTGAGTGTGAGTGGTGGTGATGGTGGGGGCGGCACTGATGATGATTTCGGTCGGTCGTTCGTTCGGTTCTGTAGCATCCTTCGTAGAAATGGGTGCGTGTGATGATGACACTACACGTAATATAAAAGGAGGAAAATTAGCATATTTATGAGTTGTTGATTTGCTTTTGGCATTTGTGTGTTGTTCAAGTAAATGAGGTGAAATAAAAAACAAAGAAACAGAAAAAAAACTTTTTTCATCTTCCTCTCTATTTCTGTGTTTGTCTTCTTCTTGGGACATATTTTCTTTAGCCAACAGTTTTATACCATTTTCTACTTATCTAGAATAGCTTGTGTTTCATGTCATTATGTGCTTGGTTGTTTTATTTTTGTTTTTATTTTGTGGAGGGGTATTAAGGACGAAACGAGAAGTCCTATATTTACCGTGACTCCGAAGAGTCTAAAAAAATATATATTTAGAAAAATTAAATTTATTTTATAGAGGTTTAAATGGATTGATCTTGTATCTAGTTTTGTAGTTAAAGGTTTTACTGATCCATTGCTTGCTTTGAGCCACTGTTCATAGTTAAAAAGAAAGTTGTTTGGTTTTTTTATTTTTTTGTTCTTCCATTTCACATTTTTATCAAACATAACATCTAAATTAGATTCTTGATTTGTTTCTGGAATTTGTAATGGTTTCTTTTTTAACTTTGACAAGGTATTTCACAAAACAGAAAGATATTCGGATGTTATTATTGTTGTATCCATTTTTCTATGTTCCATTTTGTGTAATGCAATTTTAATTTGAAAACTTATTCAGTTATAAAATGTATGGTTATGAAAAAAGGTGTCTTTTGTCCCTAATTGGTTATTCATAGCATGGTTTTAGGTGAGTTGGTTTCAGAAAATAAATTCGAAGGGAAGAATCTATAGGACACCTCAGAAGGGAGTCTTTATGGATTGCAGGAAGGAGAGTTTTTTACATATAATTACGATATGTGGTCTGAATCATGAAGTCTTAGTAAACTAACTGATTGAAGTCATTATAAATTGGCTGAAGCATGCAATCTCCATAGAGGGGCTGAAGCATGTAGTCCCTGTAGGGTCTAGAGGGATTAGAGACTTTATGCATCAGTTAGTCTAGAGTGTAGACCAGCTGGTCCATGAAGTTTCTAAAGACAACTGAAGCAGAGAGGTATGACTAGCTGAAACACGGAGACTTCATATTTGATTAGGAACAATTAAAATCGTAGATTTTTAAAAAATATATATTTTTTACAGAACTATTAGAGGCGTGAGCTTTTAAAGAATATTTTTTCAGGACTATAACAGGCGTATATTTTTTTAAGAATATCTTTTCCAGGACTATAAGAGGCATAGATTTATTAAATAATATTTTACTATCACAGGTGTAAATATTTTTTTAAAGGACATTTTTTCTTCCACTATTAGAGGAGTAAATATTTTAAAGTGTGTTTTTCAAGGACTATTGGAAGCGTAGGTTCTTTAGGTTCGTGGACTATTAGAAGTGATTATTTTTTAAAGAATTTTTTTTTCAGGGACTATTAGAAGCGATGATTTTTTAAAGAATTTTTTTCAGAGACTATTAGAAGCGATGATTTTTTAAAGATTTTTTTTCAGGGACTATTAGAAGCGATGATTTTTTAACGAGTATGTTTTCTGGAACTATTATAAGCTGGTTGTTGCCGCCAACTTCCACGAAAATCTAACTTTCTTGCACCCTCTTGACCGACTAGAGGTGAACAAATATTATTAATATTCAGTACAGCTCTTCCAATTACTTGTCCTGATTCCCTTATTATTGACCATACTGGATCCTCATAAAAAAAAAATTCAAAGTGATCAGCTCTATATTTCGGCCCTCTAATGTGGTAATGGGTTACTTAATAATATATGAATACATAAACACCTGTAAATATTTAAGTGTATCTTCCACATCCGAGTACATACGACAATATAATAGGTTTAAATTTAAAGGTCAACCACTCCTCTTGGATTTATTATCATCTTCTCGGGTCTATGTCCTTCAGGGGTAAAAATTTTGTCATTTTCCACAAAAAAGTCAGGGAGCATTTGACCAGCTAAATATTTGTTGGCCCGGTCCTCTTCTCCATGTAAAAATTCGTGATATTTGGGCCATAATTGCGCGACCAGAAAAACCGACCAAAAATAAATATTTGATCCTCTAAATATTACCGATCTTCATTGGGCAGTACCCATCCTACATGCAAAATTTCCTACAAAAAATTTTGAAGATTGGTCCATAACTGTGGTCTGCATGGTGTTTACAAATTATAATGGACAGACGGACGGACGTACATGTCTTGATCTACTCAGCTTTATTTTTTTTAATATTTTAATTTTTTATTTATTATTATTTTTTTATTTATTTTTTTTTTTTGATATTCGATACCTGTGGATCGAAGCCAGTGATGTGTAGTGAGAGCTATTATTCGACTTCTCTTGTTCGTTTTTCGAATTTCACCGAGGACTTCAGTTAAACAAATTGTGATCTACTCCTCCGAATTGCCAGTCATTCAATGTTCAAGCGAATCAGTCGCCACATGACCAGTATTTCCGTAAAACCAGCTAACCAGTTGCTTCGAATATTTTTTATAAGCATTTCTAAGGTTCTGAACGATTTTCAGTGAAATGACACCAGTTCAAACTGAAGTGACGGTTTCTATGTGCAAACTGAAGCATGACGTCTCTATTGACGATCAATTGTGCCCTAACCTCTTCGATAGATAATACGGCCCGATAAGATACTAAACCTCTCCGAAATATTAACCGCAACGTGAATTCGACAATTATCCTTGTTGGTATCTCCATCGAGAGAAAATGGGTCTCATTAGTCAAGATGTAGAATTTCTAATCATTTGTATATATTTCAAGGGCCCTATCAAAACAAGATGCGTATATATATGCAAGTATATATATTCAAAATACCCAATCCCAAGAGCGACTAGGAATTCACATACCTAGATTTTCTTTAGCACTATGGGCTTTACTCTCATGTATTTCCATACGACATTTAAAGTAAATTTAATTCGTAATGACATCCTAATATAAAAATTCCTTTATTTTTGCCAAAAACGTCATCGTTAATAAACACATCCAGTAATAACAACGGAATGTCAGTACACAACCCCATACATGCTCACCTTAATCACCACTTCGTGTGCGTTTCTTTTATTTTCGACTGCTGGTAATTCGTCGCGTTTTTTGGCATTTCATTTGCAATTAGTTACATAAACGTTGCAAATAAATTTTATTGTTTCATATTCATAACAAGGTTATCCACAACAACTCACTATCTGTCTGTTTATTTCCTTCGCGAAATGGACTTATTTCGGTTAGCCATTTCTATGGCCCGAAATTTGGGTTGGGCCAGTTAAGCTAATAACACCACAATTCATTTAAATTTTCCTGTTGGGCATTAGCTATCACGACCAGCTTGTTATTGGCGGGGAGGTCTATCCAACGTGTGTGTGTGTGTGACTGCTTATCTAAAGTCAAAACAATTTCCATATTCATTTTCTGGGGGTGGCGCTTATCGTTTGCCTTTTGTGGTATCCAAACGCGTAAATACTCGTAACTAGTTTAGTTTGCTTCTTTTTTCAAATAGGCAGTTGTTATTTTCTGCTTGCTTTATAGACACATGACATGCCATTGGACAATTAGCAATATACAAAATAATTTTCGACTTGGGGTTCGTTTTTTTTTTTTTTTTTTTTGTCATTTAGGATGGGTTAGTTATGGAAGAGTGTAAGTGGTTTTGAATACGTAGGTTGATGGGGAAGTAAAGGCCGGACTGGAAGTAAAGGCCTCATTAGATATTTATTCCTGATCAGAATAAAATTTAAAGTCGCTTAACCATCTTCGTCATCTGTTGAAATTAAGATAGAGATCGCAATAGTTAAAATAGGCCTTTAACATCATCTTATATAGATACCGCCACATTTTGAAGGTTTTAACTGAATTGTCCCGCCGTAGGGCTGTAGAGTGTTAATTTAATTTTCAGCACGTTGAAATTCTCAGCATGAATACCTGGTACGGGTTGTTTTCGTTGATCTCGCACTACAGGACAATCGCACAAACCAAGGTTTCAAAAAACTTATTAAAATCATCAAAGGTGACGAATCATCGATCAAGACGGAAATCAAAAGAAGCTCTTGGATCCCAAATCAAGGCTGACCATTATATGATTATGTATGTTCGCCGTCCAAAAAACTCGGAAAATCAAAACACCGAAAATGGGGCGATGCCGTTATGTGGGGACCATATCAAAAATGGTTTGATGTGTCCTATTTTCAATACACAAAAACCTAGGGGTAGTGACTATGTATCTGTCAATTTGCAAACCTCTATCTTAAATATTAACAATTATACCCTCAGCATTATGGCTAATGATGCTGTATACACTTTGACACGGTGGAAATGTGCCTCATCGAAATATTGGTTCTAGACCCCATGTTTCTTTGGACCAAATCCGATTCAGAAAATGTTGATTTCATCCAAACTTTGCCCATCTTATTATTCCTTTCAAACTTAGTTCAAGTTCGAAGATAAGGAATATCGGTCCACTCCATCTGGTACCTCCCACAGAGGGGCTAGGCCTAAATGCGGGTTATAGTTCATTACCGAACCTTACGTTCTAGTTTTTTATCTCGATATCCTCCGCAGGTGAAATGATTGCAACAGTTATATATGAGGTTATATGGGGACTACCCCAAAAAAGGGGGCGAATATTAATAATTTTTGGTGGGGAGATTTGTTACCATATACGACTACAAAATACCAAATTGCAACCGAAAAATGGGGGTACCCTTATATGGGGGCTATCCATAATTTTTTGTGGAGAGATTTGGTACCCATTAAGAACTCAAAATACTAAATTACAGCCAATTCGCTTGAAAATATGATCAAAACCCTCAAAATACTGAAAATTATGAGGTTCCGTTATATGGGGGCTACCAGAAAAAATTGACCTATATTTTTGTGGAGACATTTAGTACACACTAGGAACCCAATGTACCAAATTTCAGAGAATTCGGATGAAAAACGCACTCAAGAACCGCAAAATACCGAAAATTGGGGTGTACCGTTATATGGGAGCTATGCCTAAACGTGGGCCGATATATTACATCTTCGAACATGAACAAACGACAAAACCTATGCAAAATTTCAGCACCGTATCTCAATTCCTACAGAAGATAGCGTGATTACAAAAGACGGACGGACATGGCTAGATCGTTTTAGAATTTTACCCTGATCAAGAATATATATAGGATCGGAAATGAAAATTGCGATGAGTTACAAACGGAAGGACAAAATTAATATACCCTCCATACTATTGTGGAGGGTATAAAAAGTAATGTCAAAACTCCCAAAAATTTATTTATTTAATTTATGGAAACGAACTGCAGATTTTGCCAGCAGTCGGATGGTTTCACGTATGTCCAAAAACTTCAACATCGACCTCCGTATAAAAGAAAAATCATGCAGAGAAAAAAACGTAACTAGCAGTGAGTCAGTTGTGGACACTTTTCACTAATTTTAATTTGAATTTAATTTTTTGACATTTGAACTTAACTTCTTACATTTGGTCAGTATGGAATGTCTAACAATAGGTGTGTACATACAATACGTTCGTAAGTATGTATACATACTTGAAAATCAACATTTTTATTTGTCCAACAATTATGCTAATTTGTTAAGGTAAAATATAGTTCTATCCGTCAGACACACACACGCACACATACATCCCCACATATATAACTCATTAAAATAAAACGAGACTGGGTGGTCATCGCGGCAGGACATATCTAACAGTGGAAGGATCCACAATATTAAGTTAAATTTTATTACGAAAAAATGCTAATCATCTTTGGTTCTCCAATTCACTCTACTTTCACTAAACATATTGTCCAATTAATTTAACTTAGCTGCTGTTCACTTAATAGCCAGCCTCGTGCTGTCTAACTTTAATTCTTTATGGGCGACAAGAATTGCAGAGGAAAATTAAATTACATTGTCTTTATACAGAGTGGCCGAGACTGTTGGACAATAAGACAACTGTAGGGGAGCACAATTTCAACGGCTGGTCATCCACACCCTGTTTATATGTCTCTGGCGATTGTATGGCTAAGGACTAAGGTCATCGTTGTCGTTTCGTGATATGACATTTCGCAATTTCTGTTTTAGCTTTTACGTTCATGTTATCAGTGTTGTTTGACACCAATATTAATTTGTTTCCTGTTCATTTCACTTTTTGCCAGAGACATTATTACGTTGCAGTGCTAGATTGTTATGTGTAAAGTGTTAGGGTCACTATCTTTATTAGAAGATTAGATTTTTATTACGACAGAAAATCTATAAAAACAACAGGAATTACATTTATCAAATAGTTTCTAGAAATGTTTCATGATTTATGTGTCTTGATGATCACTTTATAAAATTTGGAGGATAAAAATCCAAATATTTGCATCTGAGTCTACGAATTTCAGTCTTTAATTAGATAATTTCTTTAAAATTTCACATTTTCGGTGGAACTAAATTGGTGAATGAGCAGTTTTTTAGTACTAGCTCTTCTTAAATGTATTTGGAGTCAGATAGATGTGATGTCAACCAAAATATGTTTTATTAATTTCTCTTTCGAGATGAGCTACATGATCGGAGTTGCAATGAAAAGGAAAGCCAGAGAGATACTACATTCCCACCACTATGCAACTCCGATCATGTAGCTCATCTCGAAAGAGAAATTAATAAAACATTTACATGAATGATCTTCGCCCTAAAAAGGCATAAAAACAAAACTCAGCTTGAGCCGGCTGGGATTTGAACCCTGGTTCCCATGGCATCTGTTGATGTCCGACGCCTTAGCGTTCAAAGCCACCTCCTTATCTTCCTAAGGTTGCACAATATGCAGTTGCATACCATTGAAGAAAAATATTGTAGTCTGTATGGAGAAAAGTCCGTCACTACAAGAAAAATCTGCTCTGAAAAGGAATTTTCTGGTATGATGCCAAATGTCCGAACCTTGATACGATTGAATTTAATTCGTAGATGCAATTTCGCAACAATAGTCGACATAAATACAACTTTTCAAGTAAAGACATTTGTAAGCCACATTGCCCAATATGCCTGATGAGGCGCTTAACCAACGGCGAAACGCGTCGCATAGTGGTGGAAATGTAGTATCTCTCTGGCTTTCCTTTTCATTGCAACTCCGATCATGTAGCTCATCTCAAAAGAGAAATTATAAAACATTTACATGAATGATCTTCGCCCTAAAAAGGCATAAAAACAAAACTCTAAATATGTTTTGTTTGCATTGGTAATTGTTCAGATTTTGAGCACAATTTATATTATGAGGTTAGTGTTCGAAGAGCTGAATAGAAGTAAAGTTCGCAACTATATCTGAGCCATATATATCCACTAATTCGGTGGAGAGAGTGGGACTCTCTCGGACGGACGGGGCCGACCATACGATATTAAGAGCCTCGGCAATATTTCGTGATAGTTGCACCCTCTTTCCCGATTAGAGGCCAATAGCACTTCTTTCTTACACCGCCATATTTAATTACTAATTACTTGTCCATATTCCCTTCACCGTGGGTTGTGTTGTGATGTTCGGCTAATTATTGTGGCCTATAGATCGTCTGGAAAAAAACACAACAAATTATGTTTTCGTTCCGTTTCATGCCAAAATTATCATCTGATCATCACAGAAAATTATGGCGATCAGTGGGTTACTAAATAATATCTGAAGACGTAAGCACTTGTAAATATTTAAGTGTAACTCCCACATCCGAGTACATACGACAATATAATTGGTATCAATTTAAAGGTTAACCACTCCACGGTTCTATGTCCTTCAGAGGTAAACATATAGAATACAAATGTTGTCATTTCTTACACAAAAGTCAAGGTCCATTTCATCCTCTAAATATTAACCGATCTTTACCACAAAATAGGGGTCTTCATTGGGCAGAACTACATTCAAAATAAGTGTGGTTCAAATCGTATTTTCGGAAAAATTTTACCCTTTTTGTGGGCGAGGGGCCAGAAGGTCCGACATTTGCCATCTTCGTACTTGATTTAACCGACAATATAATACTCTTCAGCACTTTCAACGTGCCATTTTTCAAGAACCATTGGCATGAAATCGTATGAAATTAAGTTATGATCTCCATCTATAAGTGAACAGTCTTCAATTCCCAATATACGGAATATTATGCAGAATTACATGCCTCGGTGTACCATTAATAAGAATTGGACAACATTATGGAAATCTGGTCCCATTTGTAGCAAACTTGACACAGACATTTTTTGGAGATATATCAGAATCTACTCCGCTTTCAACATAAATACAATACATGTAATTTTAGGCTCAAATATCAACGCTGAGCAATCGGAAAACCTTAGAGTATTTACTGAATAATTAAGATAAACTGTACTTTGTTTGCAATTTTACATTGACAGACGGGCAGACATGCATAAATCGACTCAAAAAGTGATTCTATAAATATCCTCAAAAGTAATCATATGTCTATATAGATTCCTGTTATAAGTCACAAACATATGCACAAAGGCATTATACCTCTACCACTGTGTGGTGTAAAGCATGAAACTGTTCCACCTCGTTGCTAGATAATTATTCCGAATTAGTTTCAGAAAAATTGGAGTCGATTTACAATCCAATTTAAACCAAACTTTGTACAACCTATTATATTTACCAAGCCTAGATCAAGTCCGAAGATGGGACCCATTGGACAGCTCCTTCTGATACCTCCCCCCCAAATGGCCAACATTTTCAATATTTATAAATCCAATATTGAGCGAAGGGAACGTCTGATTTGAAGCAAACTTTGCACAACTCAAGCCTAGATTGAGTTCGAAGGCGACGCTCTCCTTCTGCTACATCCCCCACAATGAGTCAATATTTTATAAACTTGTTAATGTTATTTGAAATGAATGTAATAACCGTATGATTAAATCCGAAACCTATTTGATGAAAACACTTATATATTATATAAAACGAATAATAAACCCAGTGTGTAATTACGAAGACCTCCGCAAACCAAAGGCTGAGGGTATATATTTGTCGCAAAAAGAGACTGACACTTTTTTCTTTATTTATTGTAAAGTTTTTTTTTTTTAATTTTCAGCATCACCTTTCCCCCTCTGCTTTCTGTATACCTTATAACATAGGAGACAGTTTTCCGGATGTAAAGGTAAGATTAGTCAATCTTGTTATCCATTTCAAATATATTGGAATCCATAATTAAATAGCGTAGCAGAAGCCAAATCAGCTAAGTTTTCTTTGGGTGATACACCTTCTTACCAAAAATTATCAATCTTGGTCAACTTTTTTCGATATAACTAATACAACGAATATTCTCTATTTTAGAGATTTTTGGCACATTTTTAAATCGAATTGGCTGTAATTTGGTATTTTGAGATTTCATTGGGTGACATATCTTACTACCAAAAATAATCAATATGGGTCAACTTCTTACGATAGCCGCCATACAATGGTATCCCATTATTCAGTATTTTGGGATATTTTTTCAACTAAATGAAATATAATTTCGAATGAAAGTAGAAGCTTTGACAGATTAAATGGTGCTCACATTTTAATCGTGGATTTAACGTTTTTATATCCTTCACCATACTGTGATACAGGGTATTATGTTATTGTGCATATGTTTGTAACATGCAATAGGAATCGAGATGGACCCATGGTTCCTTTTGAGAATATGCATATAATTGCTGAAAATCGGTTAAGATTTAGACATAGCTCCCATACACATTTTCATCCGATTTTATGTAAATAGTGCACCAAAATACCTATGTAACTTTCGATTTGCTTTCGATTTTGCGAATTTGTGTATAGCGTACGGAATTAATTCTATAATGATATGTGCTAAGTTTCGAAAAAAATCGGTTTGGATTTAGATATATATATATATTTTCGTCCGATTTCAAGTAAGTGGTCCGATTTCAAATCAAAGTCCCTAAATATCATTCGATTTGCACGAAATTTGGCATAGAGAAGTGAATTGAGTCTAGAATGATGTGTGTAACATTTTTTTTATCGGTTCAGATTTGGATATAGCTTCCATATATATCCTCGTCCGATTTTAAGTAAATAATGCACCAAGAACCCAAAATATGCCCGATTGGCACACATTTTGTATGACAAGTTTCGTAGAAATCATGTTAATGATCCTTCAAATGCGACTTCTGTTGCTTATACCCAAAGTGGGGGAGGGTATCATATAGTCGGCGCCGTCCGACTTTACTACTTTCCATACTTCGGATACCAACGCACAATTTTTCGGTCATATATTTTATAAATTCACAGCTTTATAGTAATATTAATCCAAAGTCGAAATTTTTCTGTGATCTAATTTTTAAAAACCCTTGTTTTACGATTGGCTTGATTGACTGCAAGTCGTAATATAACCTTAGAATATATTTCCTAACAATTAGGATCTTATAATATTATTTTAGAATACGTTCTGTTTTGCAATATTAAATGTAACAATAATGCCACCAAGCGGCCGTCAATCAAATTAAAATATTTTGCACTCATCTCATATCCTCGACATAAACCCCTAACAGTAAAAGCTTTAAATACCCGTGTCCTTGCACGACAAGCTCGAACAACCCTCAAAACAAAAGCGATGTTCTCGCACGCACACTATTTGAGTTATCCTAACGCAAATAGTAAAACGTCAGTGAAAAGGTGTACGCCAAAGACAACGTATGAGTGAAATATGTTTGTATGCGTGGGTAAACGCAGATGAAATAACAAAACATCAATTGTCGATGTATGTGTAGATGTGCGCCTGTCCATTACTCTCAACAAAAAGATGTGTAGCAATAGCTAGCACAGCATCCTTGCTTGTTAAAAATTCTGAGGACCTCGTACAGACTCTACCATCACAGAGTGTGTGTATACAAACATGCAAAAATGTGTGTTCAACATGCAATCGGTACACGAAATATACGTACGTACGTATACATCCTACACAGTCATGGATATGTGTAAAATACGCATCAATGTATCATGTGAGTAAGTGTGGAAATCTGTGTGTGTGTGAAATGCTACAAAATGCTTTGTATTTTAGGACAGCATCTACAAAAATATTCAATTATAGCAAGCAATCAAACACACACACAAATAACCATACATTCATACAAATGTCGATGTTGTACATTATCGACAATACATTGTATCACATGATACGTTCATACAACCCTTTTCGAAATGTAGGGGAGGTATTTAGTTTAGACAAAAAAACCAAATCCATACCCATCTGTGGGAGAGTTCGTTGCCTTGCATTTAAAGGGTGTAGGATTACAAGCCAACCCTTAGTTGGGTCATTAACCCAAAATGCCAACGCTATTGGCTTGTTGAACTGTGGCAACAGCTACGTGAATCTCTGTTCGCCTGTTATTATAAGGTTGTTCTCAGTTACGACGTAATGTAATACAGTTAATCAACGCTATTACATGAAGGCCATTCGCCAATCCGTTTTGCATGTGAAAGTGGGTGTTAGAAAACACTACGAGAGGCATTCACTTATCTGTATCTGAATGCAGAATGGAAAACGCCTGCCAGTTAACAACAATGTTTTCGTTGGTTTGGTTCGTTAAACATGCCCTCGCATACTTTGTAATCGTTGTATTTAATGAGCAGTGTGGGAAAGTAAGAGATGGTACGTGAACGGGTGGCAGCTCTATATTTGAGGCCTCATATATTGATTTTTAATAGTGTAAAGGAATTTTTGAAATAGATTAAAATAATAACAAGTAAAAAGGGTCAGTCGTTGTTGTCGACAGATATATACCCTCAGACTATAGTCTGCGGAGGTCTAAGGAATTGCACACAGGTTTCATTATTATTGTTGTTATTATTGTTATTATTATTGGGAGGTTTCAAAGACAGTGGAGCCGTGGTTCCCGTTTACGGACTCGATCTAGGTTTGGTTAAATAGGACATTCAATCTGCTTGATATTGGATTAGTTAATTTAAAAAAGGTTGACACTTTTGGAGGTACCAGAAGGAGCAGACCGAACGATCCCGTCTTCGGAATCTAAGAACGGTAAAAATATTGCGTTGTGTAAAGTTTCGATGAAAGTGAATATTCAGTTCGCTTAAAATGAGATATACAATTTTTAACAAGTAAGGAAAGTTCAAAAGTCGGACGGGGCCTTCACCACTTTGGTTACATACAAGAGATGCTCATATGTACAATACCCTGTAGATAGAGGCAAGTGAAATGTCCGAATTAAACCCGTCTGCCCTCTCCTATGATACATCCTACAAAAAGGGTCAATATTACATATCATAAAATTCGAAACATCTTTTATTAAACATATACCTTAAATAAAACCTGTGTATAACTCCGAAGATCTCCTCCGCAAACCATAGGGTGAGGGTATATATCTGTCGGCAACACCGACTGACACTTTTTACTTCTTCTGTATTTCTAGTGAAAATACATATCGTTAGTCAAGAGACCATTATTAGTTTGATACTACTGGTTTGCAGTTTATCAATATTTTCCTTATCATATGAATGATCCAGCCTTTCTATGTATGTATTAGATAAGTGTTCGGTGCCGCCATTGTTCAAAGCTCCATCGATATCAATGCAAACAGATAATTTGTACATTTTCTCTGACAACAGTGTTCTGAACTACCTCATCTACAGCAGTTTTCATTGATGTCATCTCTATATGCATGATGTTTATATTTCAGCGGATCTTTTTTTTAATGGTGTCGGTGATTTTTAATAAAAATGAAGTTAGGCTTATTGACGGGTGAGACTTTGGTATTGCGTAGTTTGCTTTGTCGGACTTGGGTATAAAGACTACTCTGTATTCTTGCTGGCTTTTGCAGTGTACACTATATTTAGTTTGCGTTAAAGAGTATGGCTAACATTTCGAAGACAGATTTTCTTTCTCGAAGAGGACACAATATTTCGAAAAACTTTACTATTGTTTGCGCCAAGTTTTCGACATTCCCGTCTATATCAGTAGTGTTTAGGCCAGGTGTTTCCTATCGTTTTCCTCATCGTGTATGCTTTGGAGTGGTCGAACTTAGTCCAAGAAGAATTCACACGTTTATAAAAGTATATCCACATACATATATCCAAACCTACATTTGACAATTTTAAGTTTATTTTTCTCGTCAATTACTTCGACTCCGGCTTTAAGCATACAAAATCATTTGTCATGCCATGCGAAGGGGACCCTTGATATAAGTTAAAAAGCTAACATACACCCAAGAACCCCACTATCATCACTTTTTAATTTTTTGCTTCATTAAGTAACATATATTAATTTCATGTATGCTAGGGCTAATATGTTTCTGAGCAATAAGGACCCTTCGATATCGAACCAACTCCTTCATTCATTACTATCATTTTCCAGTAAAACATTCCTACATTGTTGCTTGTATACAATTACACTGATAATATGTACAATGTGAGATTTCTGTACTCACACCACAACTTCCCCATAGCAACAATGTGAGCGAATGAATAGAAGTCGGAACGAGCAATAGACACACCCCAGTAAACTGGGGCATTACTTTCGTTTCATTGTTGCTAAGGGTTGGTTGGTAGGTTGACACGACCACCACTTGAGATACGTTTTTTTTTCTTTCAAAAGGGGGATGAATTGCGATACTTGTCGTAGCGTAAATGTTACGTCAACGCAACTAACACAAATTTCTGTTCGCCTAGTAATCCTTGGGCGTTACCTTACGAAGGGTTAAGATTTTTGATGGACACGTGTCTATTTAGAAGTATTTTTTTGTAGTTGACAATAAAAAGGATGTTATATGGCTTTTAATATGAAATTGAATAGCAGTAGGGAACTCAATGGGTTTTTAGAGGAATAATAGCAGAGTTTTGTTGTTGTTGTTGATAGATGGGTGGATAAACATGTAAAGGGGGCAGAAAATGTTATAGTGGTACACTACATACTGCATTTTTATTTATGTGCACTAGTTGAGACAGGTCCAATTTATGTGAAGTATTTGAGAGTCTAGAATAAGAGGGAAGAAGGTTTTCATATAAAAATAGTAAAAAACAGTAGGACTTCGCATCAGAGAGCAATAGGTCTTCTATAGAAGACCAACAATTTTTTTATAGAAGACCAGTAGATTTTCTTATAAAAAAAACAAGTCGGTCTTCATATAGAAGGCCAGGAAGTATTTTTATCGAATACCTGGAAGTCTTCTTATAGAAGACCAGAAGGCCTTTTAAAGTAAGGCCTGTAATTACATACAATTACACGCTTTCTTATAGAAGACCAGGAGGTCTTCTTATCGAATACTCGGAGTCCTTCTTATAGAAGTCAAGTAAGTCCTCTTGTAGAAGAGCAGTAGATCTTCTTGTAGAAGACCAATAGGCCTTCTTATAGAATACCAGGAGGTTTTCTTATCAATTACTTGGAGTTGTTCCCATAGAAGTATGTTTTCTTATAAAAGACCAGTGGGTATTAAAAAAACAAATGAGTCTTCATATAGAAGGCCAGGAGAATAGAATACCAAGAGGTCTTCTCATAGAAGATCAGAAGGTCTTCTTATAGAAGACCAAAAAGAAAGACCAGAAGGTATTCTTATAGAAAGGAGGCCAGGAGATCTTATTATAGAAGAATAGAATACCAGTAGGTCTTCTCATACAAAGAAGGCCAGGTGGTATTCTTATAGAATAAAGACCAGAAGCTTTTCTTATATAACACGTATCCTTATAGAAGATCAGAAGATCTTCTCATAGCAGATGAGAAACAGATCTTCTTATGGAAAACCAGAAGATCTTATTGCATACCAGAAGGTCTTCTTATAAAAAATCAGAAAGTATTTTAATAGAAGCACGTCTTCTCATAAAAGACCACTAGGTCTTCTCTATAAGAAGATCAGAAAGTCTTCTTATTGATGACCAGTAGGTCTTTCCACTTGGTCTTCTTTATAAGAAGACCAATAGGTATTTTTTAAAAGAAGAGTAGAAGGTCTTCTCATACAAGACCAGAAGGTCTTTACCATAAGAAGATCAGAAGGTCTTCTTATATAATACTAGTAGGTCTACTCAATAAAATGACCAGAACTCTTCTTATAAAAGACCAGAAGATCTTCATGTAGAAGATCAGAAGGTTTTTATGTAGAAAACCAGTGGATCTTCTTATAGAGGACCAGTAGGTATTCTAATATAAGACCAGTAGGTCTTTATACGGAACATCGGTAGGTCTCCTTATGGAAGAACTGTATGTCTTCCATAGGAGAACCTACTGCTGTACATTTTCAAAATTCTAATTTGTAGGGTGTTCCCAAAGTGTCATAATAACAAAATTCATATCGTTTGCAACAACACCCAGTGGGAAGGTCATATGCCTATCACTCTACCATAAACCACACACTCCAACAGAACCCTTTTCCTCCCAACCCCTAAATAAAACTTCCGCATAATGAAGTAAAAATAAACCCGTTCAACCCCTAATAACCAGCCCACATATTTTTGTGTTCATTGCCCACTCTTTTTATTTTTGTTGTCGTTGTCAGTGCGATAACATTCCACAGCAACAAAATACCACCGAGCCCTCATGATAGCCTGATACTTCATGCAGCAAAGAATTTGCTCCGGCTTATCAATACCCTAATGGAATTTCATGGTGTTCGGTTGTGCAAACAAAATAATTCCAATCTAACATCTGTTAGGTTAGGTTAGTTGAGCAACAAACAAACAGGAAACATTGAACTTTTTCATATTGTATAGACTAGGCAAAATGTCTACAGGACAATGGAGTGGTGTCCTTTATTGGTTTGTGTATTAAATAACCAAACAAAGTCACTCTAGCGGAGAATAGTGAAAAGTACCAAGTGACAATTCACAATATGTTTCTAAATACTTTGATTGGTTGATTGTATACTACAAATATTTTGTTAGATTTTTCGTTCGCAGGACACGATTTTTGGTATCCTCGATAGGTTTGTAAACAAACCATATTGAGAATGTGCCATCTAGCGGGGAACAGTGATAAATATATGAAAATAATTTTTAAGTTGTTCTACTCAACACTTGGTCTATGTGCAGTGGAAGTATGTTTGTTGTGAGTCCTGTAGGCCTATTCTCTATTTCATTTTAACGATGGTCGAGTTGTTCAAAAATTTATACAAATTGTTTATAGGCTTTTGTTTACAACAATACATTTGAAGTTGTTAACATATCGACAATAATTTTGTTTTCTAAAAAAGTCATTTGAATACCTAATGTAGGCGTGAAGAGTTTGTATTTTTTGTAATTGTAATTCCTGCAAAGGTCAGGATATATTTATTATGATTTTATACATTGTTTGAGGATTGCCTATTTTGACAATCCCGAATTTTGTCCAATATGCAATTGAACAAGTTCCCCACTCAAGCGTTCGACTTGAGTATGACAAATATATGCACTCCGTGGTTTACTGTGATTTTGTTCCAAAGGGACTCACTATATATTGTTTATCCAAGAGCGCAACCAAGTCTTCCTCTCGAGGCAGCACTATTTTCCACTCATTCCAAGAATCAAAATCTTCCTCAAAGTAGTAAGCCGTTTCCTTCACATAAATATTTGTCCAACAACAGGGCAAGCTGTTTGTTTGCATCACTGGTTTCCTCTTATCGTTGGGCTTTCATCGATTTTTTTACCGAATTGCCTTAATGAGTAAGGCTGTACACACTCTAATATAATTTTATATCAGGAAACAATTTACAATTTGCTCACGAGCAAAATATATTAATTATTGTTTGCTTATTTAGGTTAGGTTAGGGATGTACGATTGTTAGTAACAACCGTCCACTCGGAGACTATGTCCATTGTGATCATCCTTTTTTACCTGCAAAGAAAAGAAAAGAGGAAGTGGAAGAGCAAGGAGAAAAGTTAGCGAAAGAAGAAGCGCTGAGAGAAGGTTATTTTAGCCATGTACAATTTTTGACAAAGCCTAGGATCTGCTTTGGTCCATTTTAGAGAAGAAGGCTAGGTTATCAATTTCATATCTTCCAAAGTGTTTATGTCTTCTGCTAATCAGCGATGGACATTTACAGAGGATATGTTCAATTGTTTCTAGTTCTTCTTCGTCCTCACATAGACGACAGTAATCCTCTCCGTTGGAGCCCACTTCGAAGTGAGAGTTGTAATCTTGCATGATTCCCACAACGATTTTGATCTCCCTCTTATTGTGTGCCAGCAGCGAAGACTATTTTTGCGAGACAATTTAGGCCAGATAGATTTTGAGATTCTGCAAGCAGGTTCTCTCAACCATCTGTTGCCTCCTACCTCGCAGTACAACGAGCGGATTCTGCCAATGCAATAGCCAATGTATGGTTTCACATATCTCTCAATTGGAAGATTGGATGACTGTAAGGGCCCTCGAGCAAGCTCGTCGGCTATCTCATTCCCTTCAATGTCACTATGTCCTGGAACCCAACATAAATTAACTATCTGTCGTATATCATTCAGAGCAGACTTGCAATCATGAACTGCTTTTGAGCTTATAGTATTCGACTTTATCGCTTTAAGGGCCGCCTGGCTATCGACATATATAGTCAGCGGTCCCGTAATGTCGGCAGTAAGTAATTTTACTTCTCGGCCGCTTTTGTTATCGCAAGTATAGTTAAGTTTATATGAGTTATATGTACCTAATCCCCTACAGTAAACGCCTGCACCAGTACCTTCCTCCATCTTTGACCCGTCTGTAAATAATGACAGACCTGTCAGCGGTAAGGAGCCACTAGTCCAGGATTCCCTACTAGGAAACTCTACTTTGATGCCATTAAAGCCTCTATGAGAGGGAACGTAATCACTAATATGACTATTCCCCCTCAAGAGGTCACAACCTGGCGTTATGTTTAGGATACTAGCATGACCATAGTTCAGCAGCAGCATATTTTTGTTGACCCCCTGCCACCAAACAAGGCAACCATATGTAAGAATGGAGAGGACGATCGTCGCATACAACCACTGTATAATCTCGGGTCTTACTCCCCAGCTCTTGCCTATGGAGCTTGTGCATGAGTAGAGCGCCAACAGTCCATTTTTAGAGCGTTCCTCAACATTCCTACTCCACGTTAGTTTGCGGTCAAGGATAGTGCCAAGATATTTTGCGTTTTCAGAAAGGGTTAGAGTCAGTCCTCCCAGTGATGGCAGGTGGAAACTAGGAATCTTACGTTTCCTAATGAAAAACACTAATTATAATCAGCGCTCTTCAGTATCACTAATTAGTGATGTATGCATGCTGGGAGTTGCTACGTTTACTTTGGTCAATAGTGTTCCTAATTTCTAAGTCTACTAACCTTTCTAAGGTCTTGAGTAGAAAGGAAGAGAGACTAATCGGTCTCGACTTCCCGGCTTTTTGGGAAGCTTATTGTATTTCCTATCAACTGTGGACCAAACTTAAATCAAGCTCCCCCACAAAATGGTCAACATTTTGCTGAAAATTAATTTTATAATATAATGCGAACTGACTGTCCGATTTCAACTAAACTCTGCAAAACCTAATATTTTATAAATCTAATATAAAGAGAATGGAATGTCCGATTTGGTCCAAGCTGTGCACATCGTAATATTTCTTTCAAACTTAAATCTAGTTCGAATATGGGGAATATCGGTTCACTCCTTCTGGTACCTCCCTCACAAAATGGTCTAAATTTTGTTCAAAATTAATTATATAATATCATGGGAACAGACCATCGGTTTTTAACCAAACTTTGCACACCCTAATATGTTAACTAAACCTGTATAATGCTGGAGGATGGGACTTATCGGTCCACTCCTTCTAACTTCTCCCCCGCAAAGGGTCAATATTTTGAAAGCTTTTAAATCTCATATGCTCATATCCATCAAGAAACGTATCGTTATATTTGACGATGCATTTATTCAGGAATATGCTAAGCGCTTATAAATGTTTATATTTATATACAACATAACACGATTTTACAACCGGAATTCTTCAATTATGTATTTGCAGATGTTTCTACTTTCAAAGTACTTTTGTCTGCAGTTTTATTGGGGGGATTTGAACACGGCTGGTCTCATTAAATTCATCACGAAAAAAAAACTAAAATCACGCTGGGTTCAACCCAATAAATAGTTTTTTTATAAAAATGTTCTTGAGATATACATCAGTCGAAGTAAAATCACGAGTCCTACGATCCTACAATAAGTTTAGGGCTTCAACTAGCTCGTCCGAAAACAGGGAAATTTCGGTTTCAAAATCTTAGCATCCGGCTTAGTTGAATGCGGTGGAAATGTCGAAAAATCATACATTAGAACCATATTGCCAATATGGTGTTCTTCAATTCAGTCGTTGAGCACAAGTCTGTAATTGGTGTACTTTAGCCATAAATCAGCAAAAGACAAAATAAATGTTGACTTCAGCATATTTTTACCCATTTTTATACCCTCCATCGTTGTATGTTTCTTTTTTTTAATAATCATTTCTGACCCCATAAATTATATATATTCTTGATCAGTGTAAAATTCTAAGACAAAAATGAGTTTTTGTTTTTTTAAGATTTTTGACGTTTAGGCTGATTTTTATGTTTTTGTCTATTCAGAGACTTATAGTAAAATATTATGGCGAACATTTCTGTAAAATATTCTGAGCAGCTTTAGCCCCGTTTTGAATGAGTTTTCAGTCACTTCTGGAAAAGGGGACCGAAAAGACCCCTTCAATGAGTCGGATGAGGGTTAAAGTTGTATACCAAAATATTCCTCGGTATTTTGTCAATAATATTGCCGAAGTCAATATATACCTAAAATGCAAGGATTTCATGAAATCATAATTCGAATATCATCAAAAATTTTTAAGAGGTGCGATATTGCCACACGACAAACTGTCACCTTGTCTGAATCCTCGTTCGGTATTGAAGGACTCCGATAGGTCCTTTCCTACTTTAACTGCTGACCTTGTGCCACTTAAAGTTATCCTGCATAGCCGTATTAATTTTGCAGGAATGCCGAACGCAGACATGGCTTTAAACACCTCTGAACGGATAGGGCTGTCGAATGCGGCTTTACAAATAGGTGGTATGTGTCGATGTGTTTTTCGTGGGGCTTTTCCAGGACTTGGCGCACAGTGAAAATCTGGTCAATTGTGGATTTGCCAGGTCTGAAGCCGCATTTTGTGCACGGGACACAGGATGCTGAGGTTCCAATCATTGGGCATGCATTCATCTAGCCAAATTGTGCTAATCAGCTGGTGCATGCTCCTGACCAGCATCTGGCCACCAGTCTCGAATAGTTCGGCTGGTAACCCATCGGCTCCTGCTGCTTTGTTGTTCTTGAGCCGATTAATTGCTTTTATGACCTAATATTGGTATACACTTTATACCACCATCTCTTATTGGTTCTGGGGTATCTTCTTCATCGCCACTATTTGATACTAGAAGCTTTTCGAAATGTTCCTTCCAGATCCTCAACACGCTGTCTGTATCTGTCACCAGGTTTCCTTCTTCATCTCTACAGAAGGATGTGCCTGCACCAAAACCTTCGGTTTGGTGTTTTACTCGTTGGTAAAATTTCCGGACTTCATTTTGACTCCTGTACATCTCGATTTGCTCACGCTCACGTTTTTCTTGTTCCTTCTTCTTTGTTCTGAAAACACGTTTCTCCTCTCTCCTTTTCTCCCGATAATTCTCCATCAAGTTACGTGTTGCTACTGTCTGCAGGGTTGCCCTATACGCTGCGTTTTTCGCATCAGTAGCATTACGACACTACTGATCGTACCATGGGTTTCTTGGTGGTGGTTTTAGGTACCCAATTGTTCCTTTTGCTGCAGTTTGTAGGGAGTGGGCAATGCCATTGCGCTTCTATACTATTATTGAGACAAGAAGTGCTTTCTTCAAGCAGATGGGTAAGTTGAGCGGAGTAGGCCTCTGCTACCTGTTGAGTTTGCAGCTTTTCGACGTCGAGTTTGCGTGTTATATTAGATCGCAACTTTGCTGCAACATTAAGACGGGTGCGTACCTTGGCTGCCACAAGGTAATGGTCCGAATCGATATTCGCTCCTCGGATCGATCGGACGTCTAAAACACTGAATGAATGCCTTCCGTCTATCACAACATGATCAATTTGATTTCTCGTTACTTGATCAGGAGAAATCCAGGTGGCCTTGTGTATATCGAGGTGCTTGAATCTGGTGCTGCTAACTACCATGTTTTTTGCTGCCGCGAAGTCAATCAACCTCATGCCATTGTCGGATGTTTCATCCTGAAGGCTGAATTTTCCGACGGTGGGGCCAAATTTATTTTCCCTTCCGATTTTTGCATTAAAATCTAATAGCAGAATTTTAATGTCATGGCCAGGGCAACGGTCATATGCTGTTTCTAGGCGCTCGTAAAATATGTCTTTGGTCTGTTCATCTTTATCTTCGGTCGGAGCATGGGCGGAAATTAGACTGATGTAAAAGAACTTCGCTCTTATACGGATTATAGCAATTCGCTCATCTACTGGAGAGAATCTTGAGACAAGGTATTTTATTCTTCTGTTAACCATAAATCCGCAGCCAAATTCATGTCTCGTTTCATGGGCGTAGTCGTCTGATTTACATACGCCTGTCCCTTTCCATCGCATTTCCTATAAGGCAATAATATCGGCTTTGTACTTCTTGAGTATATCCGCCAAAGCGAACACTGCGCCTGTTCTGTACAACGTGCGCACATTCCAAGTGCAGATTCGCAGATCGTGGTCCTTTATACGTTTGCGGGTGTCGTTAACATTAGGGGGTTTGGTTTTCTTTTTCTTAGCTTTTTCATAGTAGGTTGGGTTTCCCGAGAGTGGGCAACTAACCCGACGCCTCAACCCATTTTTTTATAGTTCATATGGGTGAACTCGCGGCACATATTAGTAAATCCTCATGTTTGTCAGATTGACATGGAATGCTGCACAACGAAAAATTGGGCATAGAATGATGTGATTGTGTTTGTAGATGTACAGACATAGCCCATATATTTCCGACCGATTTCGGTTTAATTGGGCTCCAAACATTAAGATAAAGATTACATGTTTTAGTTCATCCAATTCCTTGTTAATGGTCCTTCAAAAATGCGACTTGTGTTAGGATTCATCTATTTAATATACCCATAGTGATGAAGGATATTATAGTCGGCCCCGTTCGACTTTACTACTTTCCTTAATGTTTTTTTTTTTTTTTTTTTTTTTTTTTGAAATTTTGGAATATGAAATCTTGTATTAAAGTTTTCAATAATTTTTCGCCTAATAAGAATGGCATGGCACAATTTTTGTTGGAATGCGATTATCTGTTCAAAATGTATGATGATGTATTATTTTTGTATGTTTTTCGACTTACACATTACATGCAATTTACTTTGAATTTGTGTTTAGGACTACCACAAATTGTAATTGATATATTTGACTTTAATACCGAATGTTTTAAAAGTTTTCTTAAAAACTTGTTATACTAACTCATAGCACCTTTAAAATACACACCTGACAATTTATAATATAATAATATTTGTAATATATTTTTAAATCATTTCATACATAAATGATCCCTAAATTCAAAATATTATTTTTTCTTTTACAGATTAGACGTTTTTGTGATTCCTGTCAAAATGTTAACAACTATGGATGGATGAATATATGTATTTTCTTGAATTTTTATTATTATTATAATTATAATTTAATAAGCATTTGAAAAACTACATTGGGGGCTATATATTTCATAATTTCGAATATAATTTTATTATTTTTATTTTACGTTAGAATATTATTGTTATTTTAAATTTACGAATATAATTATATTATGATTAACTGAAAGCAATTATGTATATAATGAATTTATATCAATTTGAATAAACATGCATTTTCTTTTACTTTACAATGTAGCAAATGTGAGAGAAATTGAATTTGCTTTGCGCCTGAAAGTATGCTCTGAATTTCATTCACAGGGTGAAGCATTAACAAAAGCAGGGTAACCTGGCAAAAACATGATTTTTTGCGCAATTTTTTGATACAAATGACCTTCTGTTTGCACCAATTTTTGAAAATTGCGCAAAATGAAATTCTTTGCCAGGGTTGCCAGTTTTTTAAATATAATTGGAAAATGGGGAAACGAAGTCTGAAGGCATATTTTTAAAGTTGTAGGGGGGAATAGTGGCATTTATTAACTCCAGTGGGTATTAATGACCTTTAATTAATTTTCTATGGTATGTTACCAGTAAAGGAGGTTTTGTGGATATTTTAAGTGAACTAAAAAATAAAATTTCGAATGAAGAGACAGATATTTGAGTTTATGTTCGGTATTTTGAGGGCGTTAGCAGTATTTTCCGGGGTTATATTTTTTTTATAGAAAACGCTTTATTTACGTGAAGGGCGTTTTCCAAGTGAATAAAAAATTAAATTTTCGAATGAATTGTCATGCATTCGAAATCATTTTCGGTATTTTGAAGGAGTTAGCAGTATTTTCAAGGGTCACAAAATATGTACAGAAAATTCTCAAAATAGTCCCATTTCTGTTTTGGGTGATACTATGGTCCTAGATTCACTCGATGCAGCTGTAATTAGGCATTCCTGTTTCTTGGTGTATAAAAAACCTCTTTGCAGAACATTTTAGAAAGGATCGGAAAAGAATCCATTCAATTCAATTTATGATATAACATAAAAAAATATAACCGAGACATTCAATGTTTGCTTATAAATCGTCTGCAACCGAGAGTATGCTCAATAATCGCTAGAGATACTGAATACCAACAAGAAACATCTATTACGTATGTACATTCCCTTTAAGCATTCAAATTTTCGTTCAAGCTACTTTTCCCCATTTTCCATATTTTTTTTTGAAAAACGGTAACCCTGGCAAAGAATTGTCATTTTTCGCAATTTTCAAAAATTGGTGCAAATAGAAGGTCATGTGTATCTATAGATTGCGCGAAAAAACATGTCTTTGTCTATGTCACCCTGTTTTTGTAAATGTTTTCTGCTATGACTGAATTTCAGAGCATACTTTCAGGCGCAAATAAAAAACTTTTTTTGGTAAATAAAATTAATTAATTTTGGTAAATGAAAAAGATATTAAATATTATTTAACAGTTTTTTTATTTATTTTATAAATAAATGTAGTCGGTAGGAGACAAATAATAATAAAGAATTTTATATGACATATCAGGGATGAAATTTGCTTTGAGGAGCTCAAGTTGTTCCAAAATCCGCTTGATATCATTGGAATGTTTCTCATCGGGCTTATTAGGGGAATGTGTCTGATGTCATGAGTTAGCTTCACACAATGTCCTAAAATGAAAAATAAACAAAATATAAATTAAAATCAGACAAGGACATTCAATGTTTTTTTTTTTATTTTCAATATATGTATGGTGGAAGTGAAAAAATTATTTTTATCTTCGGCAATATTTATATTGATAAACATATTATGCATCATAACTGATCCTATTAATTTAATATGTAAAACATATTCCTGGTACTATTTAGTACACGTTAGTACGAATTTCCAAAACTTCTACATACCCCAATCGTACACCCCCACAGACATCTTAAATACAAGTTTCTGGATTCCCACTTTATCGGTTGACCCACAATTCAAATTGTACCAAATTTAGTACACAGAAGTACGAATTTCAATAACTTCCAACTAAACCCAAACCAATACCCCCACAGTGATCCTAAATTCAAGTTTCAGGATTCAAACTCTATCAGTTCACTCAATATTCAAATTGTACCAAATTTAGTACACCGTGGTACTTACACTTACAGTCCCACTGTGATCCAAAATTCAAGTTTCAGCATTCCAACTCTATCGGTCCACCCACAATTCAAATTGTACAAAATTATAGTTCAATTAGCACAAAATTTTAAAACTTTCTACATACCCCAACCCTACGGTGATGATCAGATAAAATTTTGGGTTTGAATTGGACCGAAAACAGAATTTTTTGTGTTATTTCGAGTCGATCTATAGGCCACAATTATAAGCCGAACATCACAATTAGAAGGGCTGTACTGAATATTAGTAATATTCGGAAAATATATCAGTGTAAGGAAGAGTTGCTGTTTACCTCTAATAGGGCTAGAAGGTGCAAATATCACGAAATATTACTCAGGCTCGGAATAAACATCCGCAGAAAGTTAGAATTCCGTGGTAGTTGTGTAGGGTATCGTATGGTCCGCTCACTGGTTATTTAATTAATAAATACTGTCAAGTAGGGTTATAATTATTAGCTTTGTGTGACCCCAATACCTTTAGTATATCATTATGCAGTTAGGACCAATCGTCACGAAATTTTTGCCTGTTAGTCCGGTTCTAAACCAACTTATTGAAGAACCAGTGAGCGGAGTAGTATAGTCGGACAGGCCGACCATAGCAGTATAGTCGGACGGCCGATATCCTACCATAGAACTCTAACTTCCTGCGGTTGTTTATTTCGAGCCTGTGCAATATTTCGTGATATTTGCAACCTATTGGCCAATTAGAGATCAACAGCATATTTTACTTACACGGACATATTTTCCGAATATTCCCTATATTCAGTAAAGCCCTTCTAATTATTTGTTTCCTTAACCGTATGTTGTTCGGCTTGTGGCCTATAGATCGACTCGAGAACGCAAAAAATTAAGTTTTCGGTTGACTTCATCCCAAAATTTTTATGTGATCATCACTGAAAGCTATAGGCGTTGATCTTGATCATAACTGGAACACCTTGCAAAATTTTCAAGCGGTCAGCGCTATATTTTGGTCCATAACTTTAGCCTATATCGTGTTTACAAATTGGACACACATGTCTAGATCGACTCAGCTAGTCGAGATATGACTTAAAGGTATACTTAAAGGTAGGTCTAGGACCAATATTTCGCGGCGTTACAAACTATTGGGGCTGCAAAAAGCTATAATACCCTTACAACATAGTTGTGTAGAGTATAAAAATGTAACATGTGCGTGACGGATATAAAATTTTTCGATGATGATAGAAGATGAACTTGCGATTTTTTATGAAGGTTGGCAACGTCTGCCATAAATTAATTTTTGAGCAGATGATAACATCATTAAGTATTTTGTATATTTATAGCAAGTTCGTTATAACAGAATTAAAATAAATGAAAACTGAAAGATGGGACCGAATAAATAGTTCGTTATAAGTTCGCTATATCCGCATATTGCTATAAGAGTAAAGATTGGTATGAAAAATATGTCTTAATACTTCGGGACCAGGAAATGTGTTCGCTGTAAGAAAAGTTCGTTATAACAGATGTTCGTTATAAGCGTACTCGACTGTATATCATTCCTATCCTGGGAACCCAGGAATGCCAATTTTGAATTCCCGTAATACGTATATATCTTCTATATTTTGTAAATTAGTTATTAAATTATCAATTAATGTCAATAAAAATTCTCGAATTTCCAACAATTGACACACACTCATAATTACAAAAAAACCCAACAAATTACTCAAATCTTTTACGGAGCATGACATTTGCAAATTACATGCATTTCATTATCGCAAACAATCAGAAGACGCCACACCTTCAACAACCAACAACTACGAGTATGGAAATTCAAAATAAATGTTTAAATTGAAGTCGTATTCCAAAAAAGACGCTTTGATGTCCCGTTGTCAAAGAGGCGCAAATAAATTGCTCAATTATGAAACATTAACCGAGCCATCAAAATCTTAAAAATCAACCGCAAATCTGCAACATTATTACAAAAAAAGCAACAACAAATCCTTTCGTTGGCGGCATTCACAAATCTTCCGTTGACTTGAGCCGCTAAAACCCCAGCCGACAGTTCCTTGGGGAGAGTTAATTACTCATTTGTAATGTCATTTTGGTGGTCCGTCGGTCGGTGGTTTAATGAAGAATGTAACTAATTAGAATTGTCACAGAGAGTTCTGTTCCAATCTACATGAGATCCTTGTTGTCACAGAGGAACTCTTGTCTGGCATAGCCAATGAAATGAGTAGAACATCAGAAAATATTAATGGGTAAATGCCGCATTCCCCACACGACAATGTCAACGGCATTTTGGGGAGAAAGAAATGCTTTTGGGAATTAATTGAAAAATATTTCAAATCATATAGCGGCCGCTCGCTTGTAAACTATAAATACATTTTTGGAGACAAATTTTCCAGTGGAATAGGGTGTGAAGTAAAGGGGTGATAAAATTAAACAATAAACAAGTATTAAATATATAAATATAAATAATATTTTTATTCAACTCAATAAAACTAAAACTATTTGACAAAATGGAATTCATGATCTGTGGATGGAAAATTTATTATGGGGCTTAAAGTTTTGGTTTGCAAATTAAGAACTTAAACGGAAAAATTCGCCATAGGGCAAGATATTGAGTTATGGTGTGATATTTTTTACTGGTTACTTTAGAAAAACATATCCTCTTTTTATATGTTCATCAAAACTAGATATAACACACTATGGGCCAGGAATCCAATTAAGGTAATTTTTATTTGTTATCCACATTAAGGGAACCCCACCCATTCTCGATTTTAATTTTTCATGATTTTCAATGGGCTGGTAAATCAATACCAATGCTTGTTAAGGTTTGTAACTTTGCACATCTTCTCTTTTGAAGATTTAAAAGAGAAGAAAAATAATTTACAAAAAAAAATTGTTATTGTTTTGTTGTTGTTTTTTTTTGTAATTAAAGAAAAGTCTTTATTTTTGATGGCGGACATGATAACTCCTCACTGGAACATCGGAATCCGAAAATTCCAACGGTGTTAGAAAGAGTACATGTCTGGCTCTCGTATGAACTAGGATTATTAACTTCGCTCTAAAATTACCAAAATGGCGGACCTTTGAAAAAATATTTTTCGAAAATCGCCGATTTTTGACCAAAAACCAAGTTAAAAAATAAGGAAGACCTTCACCGATTGGTTTTATCCTAGTTCATACGATAGCTATACACTCACAGAGAAACGTGTAAAAAATTGGAATCAATTGGATTATTAGTTTTTGAGTTATCGTGCCCGCCATTCGCAAAAGAGAAAAACGCGTTTAAAGTTTGAGAAGCCCTTTAGCCGTCACTTGATGCAGACACAATAAATCGGCTATATTTTCAAGAATTCTTGAGATTTTCACTTGAAATTTTGTAGGGACATTCTTGAATTAGTTTAGAATCGAATTAAATCAAAAAAAAATTTTAACCCCGAGAATGGGGGGGGGGGGTCCCCTTAAGCAATTAATTAACATAGAGTTCTTATTGTGTACAAAATATCCATGCAAAAATTTGCCGGCATAGGTACACGTTTTATGGTAGTTTCCGCATTTTGAGTATTCACCCTAAATATTTTGTATAAACTATTTAACTACCGAACTACTCGAGGAACTACTCATTTTTCTTAAATGGTTTTTATATATCCATGCTTAAATTTGTCCACGTTTTCTGGTATAGTGAATTCAATAGTGTATATGTAGAAGGGGAGAGTGGGTCACCTTTGAATACTATTTGCTTTCAAGCCTTATAAAAGTTTTTATTTTATAATTTTTGTTTTCTTATAAATTTTAACTAATAGGTACATATGTAACCTTTAAAATGAATATACATATGACATACTTTAAGCTTGATAAATATATTTTATTTCTGTTTTAATGAACGAAGTCAAAGTGTTCAAAACTGCCCCCCAGGGGGGCAGCTTTTATGTTCAATTATATACGTATTTTATTCATACATATCAGAAATGCATTTATTTATTAAAAATTATATACAAAAAGTTTCGAAAATTAAAAAATTCAAATCAAAATTTATTAAAACCTGAAATTACATATAAACTAGAATTAATATGGTGAAAAATACAGTCAATTTCGTAATCTTATTAGCCAATTTAAAATTTTGAGAAATCGAAGCCAAAAGTTAAAATCTCCGTTTTTTACTGGAGTTTATTGGGCATGTTCAAAGGTGCCCCACATGTAGCATTTTACGGAAATTTATAATAATTTGTTTTTGTTGAAAATATATATGAAAGAAAATACATTAGTTATGTTTGAAATGATTGTTGGAATGCAAAAGAATTGTTTATCGAATGAAAACGATCACCTAATTCTTCCTGCGCCCTTACAACCAAAAGATTAAAAGCTTACAATTGCACTGCGAAAACATGGTTATCCATGCTCAATTTGTCGACAACTGAAAAAGCTAGCCAAAATGATTTACGCAGATAGAGAACAAGATTGTCATATACAAAAATGTGGTTGCGGGTCGGAAAAAATGTAAGCCGAGATTTTAAGAGCGCTGTTCAAAGGTGCACCACGTTCAAAGGTGCCTCCTCTCCCCTAAGTATATACCTAATTTACCAGGTATTTACATAGAGGGTATTGACCCACTGTCACCAAAGAGCACGTTTGGAGAATTTGAAAAATATGTCATAAGAGTTTTATATTTGAGATAGGTTAATTTTTGCTCCGACCATAACGGATCTTGTACATGTACCGATATTGCAAACTTCCTGGAATCCGGAATGCAAAATCTTTAAAATACCGAAAATAGGTCGAGTCCCTCATTATATGGGGGATTATATGCTAAATAAGACATAGAACCTACATCGAAAATGTTCGGCAAATATATTTTTCACCATTCAAGACGACTTCAGATGGTAAATGCGGATAGACCCATTCACATACCGAAAAAAGTGGGACCTCTAAATTGGGGGCATGGTTACAATGTCAACATTTGGGCCTACACAGCTAAATCTAAATAACTAAAACTAGGGAGAGGTACCTTTATGAGTGGTTGCTTTATCAACCTATGAGAACCCAGAATATCATATTAGTCGAAAGTCCGTAAAATACCAAGTATTTGAGGGGTTACGCATTATGTGGACTAACCTGAAGCATGACCTAATATTCACAATTTTTAGTAGAGAGATGTTTTTACCCCATCAGAATCCAAAATATAAAAGTACGGTAAACTGTACTCAAACTATCTAAAATATGGAATTTTTGAGGTACATTTATATCCCATTTCAGTATCAAACATCCTAGGAGCAGTAGCAATTTAAAACTTAAAAATTCTAACATTAAAACAAGTTGACTTTGTTAACTCGACACAGAATTGATATTAGCTTTAAAAATTTTCATTCTGATCGAGTACATATTTACTTTTGGAACATCGAAAAGGGTTTTGAGGTGATAGCAACACCAGTGATAGATTTTATATACACTCCATCGTATGGTGGAGGATATACAATTTACTAATGCGGGAAAGACAAATTGACGTATAACAAGTTAAAAAGTGTCCGTTGGCGTTTCCCGGTAGCTATATTGCCCTATGTTTATTGTCATATTTTGTATATGCTTATCTTAAATTTGTACGCTATGTTTGTTTGAAGAGATCTACAAAATCACTGTCTAGTGAAGAGGTTTGTGGGGGAGTACCGGGAAAAGTTTCCACTATATACAACATATTCGTATTTAATGTAGGATTTTTAAAATATTAGTTTAGCAATCAAAGGAAAAAATCAGATAATTCATTCATGTGCTTAATTTTGTTTTGTTAAAATTATTATAATGGTACAATTTGGATAAAATCGGACAATCCAAAGGCTTGATATTAGCTTTAAAATTTTTCAACATTTTGACCCTTTAAACATTATATAGGCTTAGTTCAATTATTAGGTTGTGCGAAATTTGCTTCAAATATTATATTCTGTTGAAGTGTTATTATAAAATTAACAAAAGAGTGGACCGATATTTCACATTTCCAAAAGTAAAGTTTGGACGAAATCGGTTACTCCCTTTGAGAGTAAACGTGCGCTTTGGTCAGCAAGACAGAAGGATATTGCATGCTATCGACTGCATATTGTCTAAAGTGGATTTGGTCCAAAGAAACATGGGGTCTAAAAATTATGAGACACATTTTTTGCAAAGTGTATATACACTTACTAGCCATAAGGCTGAGGGTATAACAAATTACAACGCTTCGTTGTTATACTTCTCTGATTATTTTTTTAAAATGACCAAGTCCTTTGACATTGTTCAATAAAAATATTTTTTTCTTCTCTTCTATTACATATCCATAATAATAAACATTTCCCAAAAATTTTAATCATCCCTCTCGAAATAGCTCCTATTTTTCATAGACCAGATGCTTTCCAGCTAAAATATACTCCAGAGGCTAACACGGAACACGTGGTGTGTAAAAATCCCAAACGATTTCAAGATTTGCTGAAATTAAAAAAAAAAAACACACACAAGGCAGTTCATGTGACGTTCATCCCCTACTCATTCCACGGCCCCCGATGCCACCATCTAAATATTGTTGTGTGTGTGTTTATTTTAAAGATGAAACAATTTATTACCTACATTCGTGTTTGACATTTTGACATAATGTTGTGTGTGTGTGTTTTTCTTCTTCTTTTTGTTCGTCTTCCTCATTATTATTATTTTATAAGGGATTTACAAGACAACTTATTATTGCCGGGTGCTATCAAAAGAGCAGGAAGGGTACGCCTTTTGATGCTGCTTAGCACTCATCGCTGGCAGCTAATTAGATTATTTGTCAATTTGAGTGGCGATATTTATATCAACTTGTTGGAAATGCTTAACGTTGTGACTACACATTTTCAATGAATTGTGATGGGTTTTCATTGGTAAACTGTTGCTGTGGTTGTTGTTCCCCCCCCAACAACAACAACAACATGTGTTTCCCAGCCACACCGACAAGTTTTCCCCCTTTTTGCGGGTCGTTCAAACGTCTCAAGTTATTTGATGCTTTGTTGAAAAGATTGACATTTTCTTATTTCTGTACCTCTGCCCCCTTTTTGTCGCCCCTGCATCATCACTAACTAATACAAAAGTGTTGAGTTGATTCATTCATTCATTTGTTTTCCTGTTTTGCCACCGTTAGGTAGGAGGACAAATGAAATTGGGGGCAAGTTCAAGTTTTAATTAGATTACCAATCACTTGTACGAACACCAATGACAGTGATTTAGTTAAATCGGTATTATCTATAATGGGGTAATTAACTAGTTGTTGAAGTATATTTATTTACTGTTTGTTGCTGTGAGTAGTGGTGGTTGCTCCGAGGGGAAGAAATGCAATTAATTTCTAGGGAGAAATGCTTTAGGTAGAAAGTGTATATCAACTGATGGTCTTCTAAATTAAATAAAGGGTGACAATTAGATTGATTTTTCATACGGACTACAACTGCAGAGGGAAGACTCTATATGTTTATAATAGAGAGGACCATATACAAAGTTCAACCCAGATATTCTTACTTTTTAAAATTAAAAATGTTATGCCTTTCATCAGTAGGTGGAGTATATATTAAATCCCGTTTATATATTTTCGATCCCATTAATTTATGCTCGTCCGCCTGTTGAAATCACGCAACATTTAAGGAATTTTTGTATTGCAAATAGGACATATCGATCCACGTTTTGGCACAGCTTCCACATACAATACTGCCAAATATTCAACATTTTCAAGATTTTAATCTCAGTTTTCAGCCGAAAGGTCGGTAATTTGACATTGCTGGAGAGTGCTAGGTATCTATGAAGAAAATTTTCAATATAAGTCCATGTTTTCACATAGCCCTGGTTCATTGAAGGTTAATAAACAGTTTTGCAAGAAATTTTCGATACAGGTCAACATTTCTCCCATTTTTGATACTTTCAAGATTTTATCCAAATTTTCTTACAAAAAGGACTGGAATTGCGGCTTCTTGAAGGGTGCAGATAATTGTCTATATACGTCAAAGTTTTGGTATACCTCCATATAAAGGACCATTTGGTATTCTATGTTCGTGGAGGTTGAGAAATATATTTCGATATAGACACATGTTTTGACATAGCTCTACATTTTGAAAGTTTTATATTAATTTTTGCAGCAATATGGCAATAGTTATTAGTGGGCGAAAAACGTTGTTTAATAACATATTCCCGGGTTTCTGGAGGTTGAAAAAAATTTGCAGAACCTTTTTCATACGGTTACATATTTATCTTATATCTTTGAAGTGTCTGCAATTTTGGCATTCTGGGTTCGTGAAAGTTGAGAAATATTTTTAAGGGAACCCCACCCATTCTCGATTTTAATTTTTCAAGATTTTCAATGGTTTTCAATACCAATGCTTGTTAAGGTTTGTAACTTTGCACATATATGGGCAATATTGCCAATTTTTTAACATAGCTGAAGCGGAGGTCCACCCCTTCATAACTCGGGAATTACTTAAGTATATGAAAAAAAGTGAATAGTTTTGGGTTAATTGATCTGTCGTTGCAAACTGCTCATGATATTGACCTCCAAACTTTATTCTGGTGGAAGCTGTGTCTACTTTAATGTAAAAAAATGTGTAAAAACAGGTTGAGGCGAACCAGTTTTTTTATGTTCTCTATCGATTTGTGACTCAGCCACTCATTTCACGGTCTTCGTGTCAAAGTAAAAGTAGAAGCCAACAAAATGGGGACTACGCCCTTTATGTATCATTTTTCAAAATTTTAACTGCATCTACCTTTAAATGATGCTGACATTTTGAAGCTCGATTTTGAGTGTTTTTTGAAATTTACTTCTAGCTTTAATACGCATACAGGAATTTCTAAAAATCGATTATAAGATTATTGTAGTCGCGAATCTGCGTAATTTGATATATATTTTGTGTATGCAGTATGCACAGCTTCAGTGTAATACTCATCCGAAAGTGAACATTTTGTGCGATCAAATTTCAAAAAAACATATTTTTCGGGTCAAATTTGTAGATCTGTCAACTGAATGATACGGGTACCCGCGATCAGTAAAGTTTTTTACGTTTCGGATGATATAAAATCTTCTTCGTGAAAATCCATCAATTAGAACGGCGGGAAATGGCCTTCCAAAAACACGAATTTTAGAAAAAAATTTTTTTTGAAAATATCGCGGATTTAATTGTATTTTCGCGGATTTAATTGTATTTTCTGTGGATCATTTCCACTTCAATAAATGATTTCATACGGATTTTGATCTTTTTTTTTTGAAAATGAGAACTTTAAAAACTATCAGCCGAAAGAGAGATTTTGTACGCAATTTATCTCAAAAATAGATTTTGCTGGCACATCCATGGTTCTTAATGGACCACATTGAAATCGGTATAGATCGATGTATTTTTTTAGGGTGCACACCGAAATTGGATGCGCGTTAATGGCATATGGAGTTTTCGCAAATTATTCGCGTTTTACGATTTTTTGGGTACTTCAATGTAACGTGTGGCACATCTTAGCCGTCAAATGAAATTTCGCAAAATATATATGGATTGGAAGATAAACTTCAGTACTTCCTGGAAACCGCATGCGCATCAAATGATTTTGAGAATTACGCGATTTACACGCAATTTAAAATGTATATTTCATAATATTATTTTATTTTAAGATTTATTCCTATTTATAGAATTCTAAGATTTATCGGAAGTGTCTTGATATAATCCGCAAGGCGTATACTTATACACAAAAAGTGATTATTATTATATATGTAAATTTTTCGGCGATATTCGGGTAAAATAGCAGAATAACCCCAACATTTCTTTCTGAAATTTCTTGTATAAAATTAAAAAAATAAATATGATGACATTATTTTTTCGAACCAAAAACAAACATTTTTCCTCAATATCTTGGTTTGTTGTCGCTTTGATTTAGAAACCGCTACACGGACTTATGTGATTTTGATATCATTTAATTCACCATGGTGTTTAGATTATGTAGATATTTTTAAATTAATTTTTAGGTGTGTGTATGTCATTAATATGATGAAAATATTGATGTAATCTCCTATATATTTTTTTATTTTTTTCATATTTAGCGAAGATCTGCAACTTTATCACGATTATTATGATATATTCATATTCTTATTTTACGGAGGAAGATATATATCAACGTTTTTGGTCAATATAATAAACGGCGTAATTTTAAGATTTTTTTCTTATGCCCAAAAGTAAAACCTCGATAACTTTTGCGCGCATCAACCAAAAATTTGATCGCGAACGGTTTCGGAATCAGAACATTTTTCTCTATATGTGTACCGAGAATCATTGATGTGCCACAAAAACAAAAAAGCTGATTTTTTGAAAATGGAATATTAAAAAATTGGCAATATTGCCCATATATATATATTCTTGATCAGTGTTAAATTCTATGACGATTTAAGCATATCCTTCTGTCTGTTGTAATTACTCTAACGTCTAAACGAATTGAGACAGCTCGCACAAAATTTTGCATAGAGTCGTTTTTTGTCTGCAGGCAGGTCAAGTTTTCGGATAGCCCCCATATAAGGGTACCCCCAATTTTGCGGTATTTTTGGAGTTTTGATCGCATTTTTCGACCGAATTTGCAGCAATTTGGTATTTTGCAGTCGTATATGGTAATTAATCTCCCTACCAAAATTTATTAATATTAGCACCCTTTTTGGGGTAGTCCCCATATAACCCACTTTTTATACCCTCCACCATAGTATGGAGGGTATATTAGTTTGGTTTTTCCGTTTGTAACGCATCGAAATAATCATTGCCGACCCTATAAAGTATATATATTATTGATCAGTGTAAAATTCGATGACGATTTAAGCATATCCGTCTGTATGTTGTAATCACTCTAGCGTCTAAACGACTTGAGATAGCTCGCCAAAATTTTGCATAGAGTCGTCTGCAGGCAGGTCCTGTTTGAAGATGGGCTACATGGGTCTACGTTTAGGCATAGCTCCCATATAAGGGTACCCCCAATTTTCGGTATTCTGAGGTTCTTGAGCGCATTTTTCAACTGAAATTTGGTACTTTGAGTTCTTATTGGGTAGCAAATCTCCCTACAAAAAATTATAAATATGGGTCCATTTTTTCGGATAGCCCCCATATAAGTGTACCCCCAATTTTGCGGTATTTTTGGAGTTTTTATCGCATTTTTCAACTGAATTCGCTGAAACTTGGTACTTTGAGTTCTTATTGGGTAGCAAATCTCCCTACCAAAAATTATAAATATAGGGTAATTTTTTCGGATAAGGGTACCCCCAATTTTCGTTATTTTGGGGTTCTTGGACGCGTTTTATAACTGAATTCGCTGAAATTCTGTACTTTGGGTTTTTATTGGGTACCAAATTACTCCGCTAAAAATTATAAATATAGGTCCACTTTTCCTGGTAGTCCCCATATAACGGTACCCCTAAATTCTCGGCTGTAATTTAGTACTTCGTTTTGGGTTTGGTTCTAAGACTGAGGAGGATATCGAGATAAAAAACTAGAACGTAAGGTTCGATAATGAACTATAACCCGCATTTAGGTGTATCCCCTATGTGGGAGATACCAGAAGGAGTGGACCGATATTCCCCATCTTCGAACTTGAACTATGTTTGGAAGAAATAATAAGATGGGCAAAGTTTGGATGAAATCAAAATTTTCTGAAACGAATTTGGTTCAAAGAAACATGGGGTAGAACCAATATTTCTATGAGGCACATTTTCACCGTGTCAAAGTATAGGGTGTATACACTTTGACACGGTGAAAATTAGCCATTAGCCATAAGGCTGAGAGTATAATTATACATTAGAAATTTCTGAAATTTGTATTATGGTTTACATAATGGGTTTGTAGCAATGTCGGTATAGGTACACTTTTTGGTATTTTCCCTATATTTTCATTTCAAGTACCTGTCAGTATATCTATGGTGGAGGGAATCCAAAGTTCGGCCCGGCCGAACTTAACGCTTTTTTACTTGTTTGTTTTAGTCTTTCGACAATTCTAGCCCTTTTTCTTTTGCTTGGATAGGTTTTCTACTTGTTATCAAGTTAGAAATAGTCTGTCTTTGTACACTTGGCCATATCGAAAATATTTTTCAGCCACTATTTTATATCAAAAGCACTTTATATCGTTTGTACTTCACAAAAATGTGTTCACTTTCTAAGCTCGCAATAAACTTGTGTTTTTGCTTTTGACATAGTCGCATTTATTAATTCATTACATCTTACATTCTAAACAGAAACTGGGACTTATTCCTAAAAACTAACAATATCTTACGATCTAATTGCCTAATGTTATTCAGGGTATATCGTTGACATATATGTTGTATAGCATGGGCCCGAATAAAGAACCCTGCGGAACTTCAGCTTCGACTGCTCTTGAATTTGAGATCTTAAGGGAACGATCTTTAAGGAAGCTGGTTTGTTTGTCTGCCAAACCAAACAACAGAAGTTTGTGGATGATTCCTCTGAAAAGTCAAGTGCCGCGGGAATGGTGTATTTCTTCCTGTTCAGGCATTCACACACATGGTCTGCTAATGCCGGTAGGGCATGGGACGTAGAGTGTTGTGGCCTAAAACAAATTGGAAGTCCTTAAGAACTCCATGGGCTTCAGCATACCTCTTTAATCTTTCTAAGATGAAAAATTCAAAAAGTTTTCCAAAAGCGGATAATAAAGAAATCGTTCGATAACTAGAAGATAGTTTTGGATCCGAACACGATTTATGTATTGGGATCATCATCTCGCTTTTCCAAGGTTTAGGAAAGTATCCTATATTCAAACAGTGGTTGAATAATATCAACAAAAAATAGAAAACTACTTGGCCGGCCTTTTTAAGGGTAACATCGGGTATGCAATCTAGACCACTGCTTCCATCAGCAGGTAGATCTTCAGAAAAGTTAACTATAGGAGAATTATCATCACATACTATAGAACAATTTCTTACAATTTGCCTAAATTCGGCATTGTTTCGGCCAATCCCTAGTTGGTAAATGAACTCGGTGCTATCAAAGCCACGACTTATAGAGAAAATGCCTTCGTGAGTATGAGAATTATCTTCAACAAAAATATATTATTCGTTTAAAAGTTCAACTGTAAGAAATAAAAAAATACGAAGGAAATTCTCTTTTGCGATTACAAAAAAAAGGGATATTAATATTAGTTCCATTATACTGCAATATTAGTCTAAACTGCAGCTAAAATAGATCATAACCTACATTTTACATATTTAATAAAAAAGCGGAATAACAAATGCCATAGAAGAAACACTTAAGTCTCAAACCTACACACACGTCGTTCCCTAATTCTGTAATTCCCATGTAACTTTTAATTCCTATGAACATCAATCATTTTATAATCCGCCAACATTGTATTACCACAAAAGAATTGGTGGGGGAGACGCGCAGAAGAATAATATATAGAATATGTTCCCAAACTGACATCCACTTGGTGTACTTAACACTTTCTTTTTTTCATATTGTTCTTTTGGAACGCTCAAAAATGAAACCATACATTTCCATAGGGCATTAACTAATCTAAATAATAAATCTTTAATATACTTCAAAATTTTCGAGAAAAGAAAAATTAACAACAAGCTGGAATGGATGGAGAATAATGCTGGAAACTGTCATTTCATCAATGAACTGGAATTCTCAAAACGAACACCATTTCAAGGGACAAATGGAAAACTGTTCGAGAAGAAAATAAAAAATACAAAAACACTTGGCAATGTAGCAAGACAAATAAGGTAAACAAAACTTCAATCTTTATCCCAAATACACAACCCTGCTGCTGCAGAGGATGAAGTGAAAAAAGAAATGACAGAGTCCACCAACCAATTCATGAAAATACATCACACAGAAGAAAAAAATAAATGCATTTTTAAGTACTGCATTTTCTAAAAATAAACATTAAAATATATATGAGTGTGTGTGTGAATGAATGGATAGCTGTCCAAATGGACCGCCTGATAGACGGACGTACGCCCGGTTGAAGTACGACACAGACTGTGTGTGCATTTTGTTTTTGGTATAAATTTCAAAAGAGATTTTTGTCTGTCGCCGACAAAATGTTTTTTGGTCTTTGGTCTTCTCTCTTTAGCCGTATCATAAAACAACCATCCATACCATGGAAAATGACAGAAAAGATGGGAAGACAAAACTACTTGACACCATATTTTGTTGAAGGGGAACCCACACAAATTTTTGGGGGCTATTTGCCTATGCGGGCTATTTGCTTCTTTGGTAAAACAAAACAGAAGTTTTAACACCCACCTATTGTCAGATGACAACAAATGGCGTTAGGAAAACAACAACAATAACAACAAATATAGAAACGTCTATCCTTTGGTATGTGTGTGTGTACATATTTTAACATTTGGCCACTTTTTTCAGTGCTAAAATTGAATCCGAAAGTAAATTTGAAAATTTATACAATTGCAAAGGGAGTTTTGTAAATAGGAATGGAATGGAACATAGATGTCCAGAATATTAGAAAACGTTTCTACTAATATGTAGAATGAAGATAAGCAGTTAAGGAACATGAGGTAGAAATTAGGGAGCATTCTCATATCAAGGAAATCATTGTGGGATCTTTCATTTTATTATCTAGGAAAGTCGTGTGGGAAGTTGTGCACCAAAGAGAGTCAAATGGTAAAAATCTTTGTAAAATATACACACCTAAAATATTGAAATATATTGGTGTTTCATGCTGGAGGCCCGGCCGATCTTAATAATGCCTTTACTTATTTAAAAATTAATTAAGTCTCATTTTGTAAAAATCTTGATGCGGAATATTATAACAAAAAAGAATGATGCTGCTAGTGAGCCTTCGAAGATAATTCCGGTAAATACATAACGATCAAATTTGGCTCTGTGGTTGCGGAGGAATTCAAGGTCAAAGTTCAACTTTAGATTTTTGCTTCTATGTGTTATTATATCTAAGCTAACAAATAAACGTTGATTAGAAAGAATAAATAAAAATCAGTGAGCGGAGCAGTATAGTCGGACCAACTTTCTGCGGTGTAGTTCTGAGCTTAGGCAATATTTCGCGGTATTTGCACCCTCTTGACCGACTAGAAATCAACAAATATTACTAATATTCAGTACATCCCTTCTAATTACTTGTCCAGATTCCCTTCACCGTGGGATGTGTTGTGATGTTCGGCTTTCAATTATAGCCAATAGATCGACTTGAAAATTATTATCGGATCATCATCGAAAATTATGGGCGTTGTCCTTGACCATAACTGGAACCTCATGGGAAATTACAAACCCATCAGCGCTATATTCCGCCCTCTAGTGTGTTAATGGCTTACTAAATAATATTTGAATACGTAAGCACCTGTAAATATTTAAGTGTAACTCCCACATCCGAGTACATACGACAATATAATTTATATCAAGTTAAAGGACAACCACTCCTCTTGGATATACTATCAACTTCTCGGCTCTATGGCCTTCAGGGGTAAATATATACGCTATAGAATACAAATTTTGTAATTTTTCACACAACATGCTTATTCCTTGGCCCGATCCCCTTCTCCATATAAAATTTCGCGATGTTCGGTCCAAATTTGCGGTCTCTGGAGCGACCAGAAAAACCGACAAAAATTAAGTATTTGGTCCATTTCATCCCCTAAATATTAACCGATCTTTACCAAAAACAATAGGGGTCTTCATTGGCCAGAACCGGTCCTACGTGCAAAATTTGTTGAAGATTGGTCCATAACTGTGGCCTGTATCGTGTTTACAAATTATAATGGACGGAAGGACAGACGGACACATATGTCTAGATCGACTCAGCTAGTCGAGATATGACTATTGGTATACTTAAAGGTGTGTCTAGGACCAATATTTTGCGGCGTTACAAACTCTTGGGGCTGCACAAAGCTATAATACCCTGACAACATAGTTGTGTAGGGTATAATCAAGCAGAACCAAAAATACCATATTAGGGACAGTTCCACCACGAGGATGGCAATCAAAATATCTAAAATTAATGGGGGGCTAGGAGAAAGCTCATGTTATGAGAAGACCTTGAACATGTCAAAAACACGCGAGAACAGAGATACAGTTATATGGGACTATAATAAAACGGAGATCAATATTGTAATTTTTTGGTAGTCGTATATTATCGTATTGTGTGGTAAATTCTCAAAATACCGACGTATCAATCGGGCATGTTCTGACATTCACTTCAACGGCAGAAGTGTATCGAACTCACGCCAAGGTGTTCTGTAACACACTTTACACCCATTTGAGGTGTATTCTTTACACTTACATTTTCATAGTGAGAGTCGGGTGTATTCATGTTTTTCTATATAAAATAAAATCTTTTTTGAAATAAAAAAGCGACATGATGATAGAATAATATGTTATTATTGCGTATAATTTGTTTAAAATCACAAAATATACATGAAACGTCATTAAAAACAAATTTTAAATAGATACTAAGGTTTTCTTGAATTTTCTTCAACTGAATTTTTTGCTTGACATAAACAGCTGATTTGAAGTAAGGCCGAAGAAGATAGGGTTACCAAATGTTCCCCTTAAATCAATTGACAAATTAATGATATTACAGAGTTTTTCATACATATATTTTATGTCGCGAATAATAAAATATTAAAAAATAATTTTAAAATTATCGTTAGAATTTACAAAATTACTAAAATATAATAGAAACAATGTAAAAATCGAATACAGTTTATATTGTATGGCAACACTATTTCTGCAAAGTACCATGTCGACGTTTATTTTTGTCGCAGTTCAAAATTCCAATTCACGTGAGAAGCAGAACAGGAGGTAGCTTCTGAGGTGAAGTGTATGTGTGAAGTGATAATAACACACCGTGAGTTCCAGAACATACCCGATTGTTCCAAGTTTCAGGGTAACCCCCATATAAGGGTACCCCCAATATTCGGTATTTTGGGGATTTTGGACACGCTTTCCAACCGAATTGGATGTAAGTTTGTTTATTAGGTTAATTTTGTATTTGGGTTCTCTTTGTATAGCACATTTCCATACTAAAAAATTACAGAAACAACAAGAAACGAATACAGTTTATATTGTATGGCAACACTATTTCTGCAAAGTTCCATGTCGACGTTTATTTTTGTCGCAGTTCAAAATTTCAATTCACGTGAGAAGCAGAACAGGAGGTAGCTTCTGAGGTGAAGTGTATGTGTAAAGAACACACCGTGAGTTCCAGAACATACCCGATAAACATTGATCTATTTCGAATTTATCCTTTTTGAACAAAATGTTCTTGCAAGTGTTAAAAAACAGTTTGAGTGCCCTCAATAGTTTCATTCATCTAAAGACCGGTACTTAAAATGAGATATTTTTACTTTTAATTTTGTAACACAACCAAATGAATATAAAGTTGACATAATTTTATAGCACATTATCCGTTCTCATTTTCACAGTTTCCTTCTTATATATTTATTCACCATCTACTTAATTTAATTTCTTATTTTCCGAGGGAATTTCCTTTTCATACACAACCGCGCGCACACACACACACACAATTACACTCTTTTGGAAAAGTATAATAACAAAGCAGACAAAGACCCTATTATCTTTTTAGTCAGCAAGAAAAGCTGCATTTTCCTTTTTTTTAGATTTCAGATTTATGGTAAATTAACTAAAGTAGAAACGACAACAGCAACAAAAACAAAAAGAGAAGACCCCATTTTTGCATTCCTGACATAACACGGAATATAAAAAAAGAAATTAGAACGAATTTTCTTATTTTGCCTACTTTGAAATTTATTGTTTTTCCTCCACAATCCATCTATCCGCCGAGAGGAGTTGGATTACAATGCGTGAGTTTTTTCTCTTCGCTTTTTATTGCCACATGCGGGGCATTTTCAAAACAATATTAAGAACAAAAAGCAAGCAAAAATATGATTATGATCTTTAGACGTGTGCTACAAAAACGAAAGCAGCACCAGTAGTAGTAACAGCCGGTTGGTCGGTCGGTCATTCATGCAAGTTTATAATGGCTGACATTAAACCACCAACGCCGCCGCCAACACCATCCACCCATACCCCCATAGCCGCCACGCCACATACGTGGAATGTGTGGCATCATTATTCTATTTTTTATTGTTTCCATTTTGTTGCCTATTACGATGAGAGGCAGGCAGGCATGTAGCTCAGGATTCATCTACAAAACACAAAAAAATATATTGGCCGCAATTTAACAATTGGGTCGGTTTAGTTGCCACGCGTAAAAATACACACTCATATATTCACAAAGGAACGGTAGAAAGGGGAATCGTGCAGCAAAACATTTAGGTGGCCTATCAACAACATTTGACCGCAATTACAAATGAAAGAGAAAAATATGAAACAATTTCGCAGTAAGCAAAAAAACTAAATTTCGTTTGGGCCTCAATTCCAAAACTTTGCAAATAAATGCCGAATAGGGGAAAAGTGTATATTGCGGAAAATTTTGCGTGTTTATGTGTTAATATTTTAGCCTTGTTGAGAACACAAAACAGAACATTTATAATGAAAAATTCCAGAAAAGTGATTTTTCTATATGAGGATCGCCATACAGGGTCATAGACAAGACATTTGATAAGACGGCCTAAAATTTTGTATTCGCTTCAAATCTATAATTGTGGTAGATATATTTTTTAACGGCCTAATCTGGAAGGAGCATTTTGAAAAGCTTTTGTGGCGTTGAAGAAGATACCCAGAACCAATAAGAGATGATGGTATAGAGTGTATACCACCTAGCCAAGAAGAGGCTCAGCTCAAGAACAATAAAGCAGCAGGAGCCGATGGGCTGGTCAGGAGCATGCACCAGCTGATTAGCACAATTTGGCTAGAGGAATGCATGCCCAATGATTGGAACCTCAGCATCCTATGTCCCGTTCGGTATTCCTGCAAAATTAATACGGCTATGCAGGATAACTTTAAGTGGCACAAGGTTAGCAGTTAAAGTAGGAAAGGACCTATCGGAGCCCTTCAATACCGAACGAGGATTCAGACAAGGTGACAGTTTGTCGTGTGATCTTTTTAACATCCTGTTGGAAAAGGTCATACGGGATGCAAAGGTGAGCAGAAATGACACTCTGTACACCAAACAACACATGTCGAACACTGCGAGCGGTAACAGCCACCTTTGAACGAATTGTAAAGGAGTCTGCCAAAGTGGGTCTGGTAGTAAACGGCGAGAAGACCAAACTGATGGTATCAACGCGCAAGACGTCCAGTAGACTCGGACCAACTATGGAACTTGAGAACTACAGCTTCGAGGTAGTTAAAGATTTTATATACCTTGGTACCGCCATAAATAAAACGAATGACATCAGTTTTGAAATTCGGAGAAGGATTGTGATGGCCAACAAATGCTACTATGTTCTAAGTAAACAGTTTAGAAATAAGGCCACCTCCCGTCAGACCAAACTCACACTTTACAAGACGCTGATACTACCCGTGCTATTATATGGATCTGAAGCATGGGTACTTGCGCAAGCAGATAAAGGGGGGTCATTGGGTGTTTGAAAGAAAAATTCTCCGAAAGATCTACGGGCCGATCTGCGTCGACGGTGAATATCGGCGTCGAATGAACCACGAGCTTTACAAGTCGTATTGAGCTGCAGAGACTACGGTGGCTAGGACATGGTGTGCGAATGAATAAGAATGCCCCAGCTCAAAAGACGTATAAAAGCGGGCCTACTGATGGTTCCCGTAGAAGGGGAAGGCCACGAATTAGATGGAAAGACCAAGTAGAAAACAACATCTTGGAACGTGGTCTTCCAAATTGGTGGATTTGACTAACGCGCTTAGAATTTTTTTTAAGCTCGGCTTATGGAACAACCGTTCTGTAATAATCCAGCTAAGTAAGTAAGTAATGTGAAATTTAATGTTCTCCAGTGACTGCAAACATGTACTGCCCATTTTTATTTTAACACATTACCGGACGCAAATGCATTCCCATCATTAAGCTTCGACATAAAAGTGGATGATATAGCATTCACGTTCGTGAATGTATTAAATATTGCGAATTAAAAATTTTGAGCCATAATGGAAACATTGACTATACATTTTCGTAACTTTGTTTCAAATCTTATTTAAATAATACTATCATTTCATTTTTTAAATTTAATTATTTTCGAAAATCTCAAATACAACAACATGTAAAGAAAGCACACACAACATTGTTGTAATATAATTATTATGTCATTGCCAAAAATATATATATTCAGCTGCTTTCTCAGTCGTCATCATATCATCATCATCATCATTGCATGCCACATAATATTTGCTCTTGACCGATTATAACAATGACAGGCAACAATTTTATTTTCAAGTTCATTCACATACGAACGGTCGGTCGGATTGTCTCTATTTGTATGTTTTCTCGTACTTTTCGCTATTTTAGTTTGTTCACATTCTGTCCGTATTGTCATCATTTGGTTCAATGAACACAGAGCTAAGAGATTCGCAATTTCAGTGTTCATTTATATGTACAAATATACATTTTTCACAGCGAGCTAAATAAGAAGTGTGAAAATTTATTGAAATAAAATTTTTAAATTGTACATATATGAAATTTATAATTATTATTTATGTACCTTTATCTCGAGAAACTAATATCAAAGATATTGTGGAAAAAATGGCTTCTTTAGTCAAGATATGACAAACGGTATAATAAAAATGGGTTCTAGGACCAATATTCTACGGCGTTACAAACTTCTGGGGTACCTTCATCTCGAGAAATTAATATCAGCGTTCAAAACCACCACCGTATCTTCCTAAGGTTACACAATATGCAGTTGCATACCATTGAAGAAAAATATTGTAGTCTGTATGGAAAAAAAGTCCGTCACTACAAGAAAAATCTGCTCCGAAAAAGAATGTTCTGGTGTGATGCCAAATGTCCGAACCTTGACACGGTTGAACAACAATAGTCGACATAAATACAACTTATCAAGTAAAGACATTTGTAAGCCACATTGCCCAATATGCCTGATGAGCCGCTTAACCGCGAAACGCGTCGCATAGTGGTGGGAATGTAGTACCTCTCTGGCTTTCCTTTTCATTGCAACTCCGATCATGTAGCTCATCTCGAAAGAGAAATTAATAAAAAACAGGCATAAAAACAAAAATATCAAATATGTTGTGGAAAAATGGCTTCTTTAGTCAAGATATGACGAACGGTATAATAAAAGTTTGTTCTAGGACCAATATTCTACGGCGTTACAAACTTCTGGGGTCAGACCAAGCTATAATGCACTTACAACATAGTTGTGTAGGTTATAAATATGATAAAAAATTCAATTTTTATAAAAAAATTATATTAAAATTTAATAAAATCACAAAAAATATATAATATTTATCAATGTACATGGATATTAAATTTATATATATTTTTAAAATAATTTGAACAATCACAGCAGTTTCGTGTATGTTTCATATTATTATTTTATTATTTTTTTACACACATAAAAATATATGTTTTATATATGAATAGTATTCAGAAAGTGTTGTCAGTGTTGTTCGGACTTCGGTATTTTATGATCGCAATTCATAAATTTGTAAATATTGGTTTCATATCAGAGAGAGGGAGTGAGGGAGACAGAAAAGAATTGCAAAAGCAACAGGGTGCGCAAAAATTAGCTCGCGAATGAATTAAACTACATTCTTTTCGTTTTGTGCTAATTTTATGAATGAATTTATGGCGATAAATTCTTTACCAAACGAGCAATCGCCAAAGAATGTTCGCACACATAACAAACGAGTGAGAACACACAACAACGATCGTTCGTTTCGTTTGGTGGTTGATATTCTTTCTGACATTCTCTCGCATTCGCGAAATGTTCGCAAATCGACGACCCTTGCAGCGAAATTTTATCGTTCGTGAATTTTTCGTACGATGCGAACATTCGCGAGAGATTGCAAATGCTTGTTCATTAATTGTAACTTCATCATTCGCGATAAATTGAAAACATTTGAATTCTCGTGAGCATTCGTAGCGTATTTTAATCATTCTTCGCACCCTGAAAAGCAACCACCAGCAAGCGGGGAACGGAGCATACATTCGGATGAATACATTAGAGCTTGCCAGAACAGAGAAGAACAAATGAGCACAAACAGTGGTAAAGTAGGAACATCATTTTCAAATTAAAGAAATGTTTTCATTTTTTGGAGAAAATAGTGTCTTTTTTTAAATGTTATATCGTTAGCTAAAATGCAAAAAGGCGTAACTAACATATACATTTTCAATATATATATATATATATATATATATTGAAAGTTCGAATCTTAAAATTGTATATGAAATATAGGTTAGGAAGTGGGGTTGATGTATGGAAATGGTTTTGGAAACTCGTACTTATGTGTATGAAAAGTACTAAATGGTACTAAATTTTGTACAATTTGCATTTAGTTGAGAGTATAGATATGGAATCCTGAAAATAGGAATTAGGATTACCATTAGAGTACAGGATGGTGGTAGCTTTAAAAAATCGTACCTTAGTGTACGAAATGTATTAAATAGTACTAAAATTGGTGTAAGTTGGATTTAGGTGAATATATAGAGCAGGAGTTTTTAAATTGGGAATTAAATTGACTGTTGGTGTATTGTATTGAGATAGTTTAGGAAGTTCGTACTTATTGGTACGAAAAGTACTGTGGTACCAAATTTAGTGTAATTTGGGTTTGGCTTGAACGGATTAAGATTACTTGGATTTGGCTGAACGGAGAGAGCTGAAAACATGGAGGTAGTTTTGAAAATGCGTATTTATATGTACTAAATGGTTTAGTGTACGAAATGTATTAAATAGTACTAAAATTGGTGTAAGTTGGATTTAGGTGAATATATAGAGCAGGAGTTTTTAAATTGGGAATTAAATTGACTGTTGGTGTATTGTATTGAGATAGTTTAGGAAGTTCGTACTTATTGGTACGAAAAGTACTGTGGTACCAAATTTAGTGTAATTTGGGTTTGGCTTGAACGGATTAAGATTACTTGGATTTGGCTGAACGGAGAGAGCTGAAAACATGGAGGTAGTTTTGAAAATGCGTATTTATATGTACTAAATGGTTTAGAAATTGAAATTTTATATTTGAAAACAAAATTATTGTTAAAGTACAGAATTGAGACAGTGTTGGAAATTCGAACTAAATGGTACCAAATATGTGGAATTGAGGAAGGAAACTCTTACGAAAAGTACTTACGAAAAGTTGGTGAACGGATAGCTGAACTGAGATAGTTTTGGAAATTCGTACGAAAAGTACAGAATGGTACCAAATCTGGTACAAGGTGCCCCCCCAGGGGGGCACCTTTGACTTGACATTTTTGAACGACATGGTTTTTTACAGTGTTTATTTTCAAATATGTATGTATTTTATTAATACATATCAGAAATGCATTAATTCATTAAAAAATATATAAAAAATGTTCAAAATTTAAAAAAATTTAGATCAAAAGTTATTAAAACATAAAATGACCTAAAAACAAAAATTAATATGGTGAAAAATACAGTTAATTTCGTAAACTTATTAGCCGATTTGAAGTTTTGAGAACTCGAAGCCAAAAGTTAAAAACTTCTTTTTTTACTCGAGTTTAATGGGCATGTTCAAAGGTGCCCCACCCATGGCATTTTACGGAAATTTAAAATAACTTTTTTTGTAATAAATATATATGAAAGAAAATACATAAGTTATGTTTGAAATGATTGTTGGAATGCAAAAAATTTGTTTGACGAAATAAAACTATCACATAATTCTTCCTGCGCCCTTACAACCAAATGAATAAAAGTTTACAATCACACTGAGAAAACATGGTCACCCATGCACAAATTTTCGACAACTGAAAAAGCAAGTCAAAGTGGTTTACGCATATAGAGTACAAGATTGCCATATACAAAAATGTGGTTGCGGGTCGAAAAAATATTAAACCAAGATTTGATGAGCCCTGTTCAAAGATGCCCCACGTTCAAAGGTGCCCCCCTCTCCCCTACTAAATTTGGAACAATTTGGATTTGGTTGAATCCTGGAAACCTAAAATTTGGATTGGATGTGGGTCACTGACGGAGAGTTAGAAGGAAGTACTAAATGGTTTTTGGTACTAAATTTAGAGGTGGTGGTACGGAGGTAGTCTTAAAAATGTGTACTTATGTGTTCGAAAGTACTAAATGGAACTAAATGTGAAACCTGTACTTAAATATATAATTGGAATTCTGATTCATTCTATATGGAAATAAGAAAAAGATTTCGGAAACTAGTACTTATGTGTAGTAGGAGTACTAAATGGTAATAATATGATATTAGATGTAGGAATAGAGGTGGAATTCAGAACTATAGTACAACAAATTATACAGTATTCACGTCTTCCATATAAAATATTATTGTATTTTTGTATTCCCTTTCCGCATACGAAGTAGCGGGCACTTTGCTAGTAAATATATAAAATATAAAACTGCAATCATATAAATTCAAAATTGGAAATCGACAGTAAATTTGGTCGAAATTATGATTTTGTTTAAATTTCAAATTTGTCTATGTCAATTGAGCATTAAAAAAATTTAAATAAATATATTTCTCGGTCAAACATATGTCTAAGCAAATTTCACTGTGAAAGAAAAAAATTAAACTCTTTCACAAGAGCTATTATATCATGAATCATGCAATAAATTAAAGAAAAAAATCATACTGTATGGTTTTCCTTTAATCAGTTTTTTCTCCCCCCCTCTCTCTCTCTCTCTCTCTCCCTCTTTAACAAATGCAATTAACCCAAATATATGGGAAATTGTGTCTTCTGTTTGCTTAGTTGTAACAAATGGTCTAAACGACAAAATCTAGTACAAGAACTACAAATCGCAAAAGTACATGGATATAATGGCACTTCTTTGTAACTCTTTTTTATAGCACTAGCAAAAAAACATTCAAATAGTGTTGCCAATGTACTGGAAAAGTAGACCAAAGATCACAATAAATTTTTCGAAAAAATTTTACAAAAACGGAAAGATTTTGAAATACAACATAAATTAAGAAGTAATACAAATTTCAGGAATAGAAAAAATACACGTGAAAATAACAATAACAATGCAGGTTAATATTACGTTTCTAGGCATAGAATGAACTATTTTTGGATTTTTTTCTTTCAATTTTTTTAAACCACCTTTTTGTAACAACGTTGAAAACAATAGCATTTTATGTATTTTAAATAAAAATTGGGTTAGCAGATTGTTCCACCAAGTGTTTTTTTCTTGGCACACAAAATCCGTAGCGGGCGGCAACGCTATAACAACCTCAACCCGCTCAAGTGATAGGAAATATTAAATGGAAATATACTTTCATGTTTTTGTCGTTTACATTTGGTTTGTTGGTTGGTTAGTTCAAACATGTACGAGCATGTTGTGTGTCGTGTGTTGAGTGTTTTATAGGCGGAAAAAACAAACAGCAAAAATTATGTTAATGCATCCCATTCATATATTCTAGGTCCCATATACCCCGCTGGCCCCTATTTTGTCAACATACTGCAAACATACGAACGCACAGCCATACTCGGCTATTATGTGAGTTTCTATTCAAAGTTTTGTTTTTCTGGTGGCTGTTGTTTCTCCGGGTTTTTTCTTTCTAAATCCATTCATTCAGAGTAGAGTCATTCATTTCAAAAACTAACCGACATTCATCGTTGTCGTGTGCTCATTTATAGGCTTCTTTATACTTGTGCCACTAGAAAAGTACTGAACACTTCCCTCCCGCATCCTAAACATATATCCTTATTTTCCCTTTAGGCGGCATATACCACCATCACCATAACGCCCTCAACCCCATTTTAATGAAGTCATAAAAAGAGCATTTTTTGTCGATAGAAGCATTTGATTTTTAAGTGAGGTTCTTGTTGTTGTTTTGTTGTTTTTTTTTTATTCTCAAAGTATTAAAGGTAGAAACCGAACGTGTAAGAAAAAGAACTACCAAAAAAGTCATTCTCCAAAAGTATAGCTAGGAAAGTTTAAATGTTTTGTTTTATTCGAGCCAGTTGTTTTTTTTCAATGTGTGAGTACTTTTTGCTCCCAAAAAAACCCGGCAACTGGAGTATTGTGGCACGCCTTCGAATGAAATGAGGACATAAAGAAAAAGCCTACAATAAGGAAACCCGAATCTTTTAAAACAGCAATTGAGTGTCGAGATTTCCATCGGAAATGAGGAAAGTTTTGTTTTCCCTTTGTGTCGTCGCAACCAAAAAATACCAACAACAAGAAAAAAATTCAGGTTTCAAAAAGGCAAATGGGATATGTATGGCAGCTAAAGAACTTGTTCGAAGTTTTGCTTTTCATGTCCGTTTGAACCGAACAGAAATGTGGTTAATGAACTGTAAGCAATATTTTTAAATAAAACACCAACAAAACTTTAGCTCTTAACTATAAGGAGAGTAATAGATATTTATGACTGTAGAAAGAGGAAAAAATGCTGCCATTTTTTGGTCAATTTTTTGTGTTGAAATGTTTAGTGCACTTAAGCCACTAGTGTTGTGCGTGCTTATGTATAATCTTGGTGATATGTATTTTTCCGTAGCTGCATTGGACATATCCGTGTACATTAGTTTTGTCTGGCCAAAAATATATTCATTGCATCATCACGATTTAAAAATAATTTTTAGACAATATAGTTTTTAGGAGAGAGAGAAAATAAAGCAAAACTTTACTTAATGAGTTTCCGGACTCCCCACTGAATACTGCATTCAGTGGGGCATACAAAATGTTGTTACCGACGAATAGATTCTAACAATCAGCCTACGGTTAGCGAAGGTCTTCAGAATTACACATAGACTTTTCTATTCGCTTTATATAAGGTATATGTTTTTGTCAAAGAGGTTTCGGATTTAATGTTGATCAGATCGGTAATTCAATTTGCTTCAAATTAAATTTACAAGTTTATAAAAAAATATTGATGATTTGTGGGGAGCTACCTGAAGGAGAGGGCCGACGGATCCCACCTTCGAACTTCATCGATTCTTGTTAAAGATAATAGGAAGTGTAGGAAGTATGATTCAAATTGGACACCCCATTCGCCTGATATTGAATTTATAAATATTGAATTTTTTGACCATTTTGGGGGAGGTACCAGAAGGGGTGGCCCAATTAGTCCCACCTTCAGACATAATTTAGGCTTGGTAAATATAATAAGTTGTACAAAGTTTGGTAGACATTGGATAGACCTTTCGCATAATATTATAAAATTATTTTTCAGCAAAATTGTGGACCGATGCTCTTCATCCCCAAAATAAGTGGATCGATATTCCCCATCTTCGAACTTGAACAGAATTTGGAAGAAATATTACGATGTGCAAAGTTTGGATGAAATATTTTACCCCCTTCGAGAAATTCAAATTACCGTTGGAGTGTAGGACTGGGATATAAACGTAGTTTTGGAAATTTGCTACTTATGTGTACGAAAAGTACTAAATCGTACTATAATCGGTACAGTTTGGATTTGGGTGATCCTATAGAGCGGGAACAATGACATTTGGAGTCAGGATCACTGTAGGGGTGTGGGATTGGAGTCAGGATTCAATTTACGAAAATAATTCTTATGGGTACTAAATGGTACTAAATTTGGTACAATTAGAATTTTAGGTGAACCAATAGGGCTAGAATCATGAAATTTGGAGCCAGGATCACTGTTGAGGTGTAAGATTGAGATATGTAGGAAGTTTTAGAAATTTGTACTAATGTGTACTAAATTTGGTACAATTTGAATTGTGAGTGAACCGATAGCGCTGGAACTGGAAACTTGGATTTGGGATCACTGTGGGGGTGTAGGGTTGGGGTATGTAGAAAGTTTTAGAAATTTGTACTAAGTGTACTAAATTTGGGGTACAATTTAAATAGTGGGTGAAGCGTAAAATTGGAGGGTGTAAGATTGGGGTATGTAGGAGGTTTATCTAAAAATAAAATAATATGTTAATACATTATTAAATATTTCCTACATTCGCTAACGAAGTTGCGGGCACATGCTAGCTCTAATATAAATAGGGGTTTTATTGGGGCTTCCTTCAACATCGGGTGAATATTAATAATTAACAATTTTTGGTAGCGCTATTTGTTATAGAATAGTAATCTAAAATGACAAAGTACATCCGACATTTTTATAAAACATGTTCAAAGTATCGATATTTTGTGGGTACAGTTATATAAAGGCTACCAAAAAATATAGGACCCAAATTTACTATTTTTGGCAGGAAGAATTGGTTCCCAATCAAAACCCAAAATACAAAATTACAGTTAATTTCCTTCAAACATAATCTCAAAGTCCCCAAAATACCGATATATGGGGGATACACCTAAATGGATCAATTTTGATAACTTTTGGTACTATAACCAATTCGATTGAAAAACTTGCAAAATCCCGAAATTTGGAGGGTAAAATTACGTTGAGTCTACCCTAAAAAGTAGATCAATATATATTTTTATTAGGGAGATTTGGAGCCCAATGAGAACCCAAAATACCGAATTAAAGTTCAAAATTCTCAAAATATTGCAACCATTACGTGGGGGATAACCCAAAACCACCTATTTGCAGACAAAAGACAATCCTATGCAAAATTTCAGCACCTTATCTCAATTCCTTCAGAGGATAGCGTGATTAAAACACGGAGACGGAGGGGCTTGATTCTATGACGATTTAGTATTAGAATTTTACCCTGATCAAGATATACTTTATAGGAAATATATATACTTTATTGGAAATAAATATTTCGATTAGTTATAAACGGAATAACAAAATTTATAATCCCTCCATACTAGTGTATATTAAAATAATTCGTTTAATATTCCAAGGGCCCTTCTTTATATTTGTGTATTTATTATACTAAATTTGGAATTTTTAAATGAATCATTTATCGAGTAGATGTGATTGCACTTAAATTACCTTGGGTATACAGTTCAAAAATATATATAAAAAATGAGAAAATTATTTTCATTTCCAAAAGCTTTGACGATAAAAAAAATATAATTTCAAACCCGGCCTAAGTCGTCACTAGTGGTGGTTTGTATATTTTTTTATTATCGCTGTATCGTGTATCAAATGTCAAAAAAGTTACATTTGTAATTTTGTTTTAGTAAGCAGTTTAAATAGTATTAAAAAGACTATGTATACAATTGTTTTTACACTATGTCTATTACGGAATATTAATTAATTATTTTACATGTCTTTATAAGTCGCTAATAATATAAATTTTTATATAATTTATAAAACGTCTAAAATGTACATTTATATGTAAAATACGTAAATTAATATAACAAATCGCCACTAACTCGTACAATCCTAGTCAGAATATGGCACTTTATCGCTTTAAATTCAAATTCGTTACTCGCATTATCAGCATAACAAACAAAGTGGTTTGATCCGTACTGAAGCTTATCTGGCTTTGAAACCAGCTGCTCCGTTAGTCTGGCGAAGCCAACAAAATGTTATTGATAAAAATATTTATTTTTTTACACAAAACTTCCTGTTCACAAGATGTTGGAAATCACACATAATCGCAGCAATACAAAGAAACAAATACTCGTATACACAAAATTATAATGATAAAAAAAGCTTAGCTAATGAACTCGAGACTTGCTGTTTGTTCTTTATATAAAATTTAAAAAATTATAGATATTTTAAATTTTATATATGATTTCATAGCAACGACATTAGATATATACACATACATAATTTGTTTGTTTTCTTGCCACCCTCCATCCACATACATATTTTAAACTAATTTAATTCACAGTGTGAAAATCGTGACACATCAATAACTTAATTTGTATCTTGAACTATATTCGCTGCCGACAATAATGTGCGAATATTTTTAATGAATGAACTAAGGGTATTTGATGGGAATTTTTGTTGGTGTTAAAGTTGAATAAATTATGGATCTAATTGGATAACATTTAATTAAACATAAAAAACTTGTCTAAAAAATGAAAAAAAAATTTAAACAATTTGCGAATTGTGTTAATATAATTGGCACAAATTTTTGGTAATACAATATGCATATATAAATTACAAATAGTAAAAACATCGCCCCATGAGGGGAATTTATATGCGAAATATGTCACTGGGATTGGTAAGGAAGGGTGGGTATGTTCCAACGAAATGACAAGAAATGGGTACTGAATGAAACATTTAAAATTCACAAAATGATTTTGAATGACTGAACAAATTACAAAAACATTTTAGTTAACCTGTACATAATAATCTTGGCGGGAAGTTTGTATATAAGACAGCAGAGTACAATGTGGGTTCCGCTCTCGGTTTGTTTTAGATTAAAATACATTTTTTCTTTTGTTAAATCATATAAACTTTAAAAGGGGGAAATATTAATTCGTAAACATCCATGAAATACCACATATCGACGCCTCCGAACCATAGTATGCTAAGTCGACTTAGCATTTTTTAAAGTTCTTTACGTTTTTAGATACTACGGTCCTTAATTTAAATTCTCTGAAATTTTGGTAATCATCGGCCAATCCAAACCAAAGTTATAAGCAAAAATGTACTTAGCATGGAACGTAAGATTTAAGAAACTTCCATACTTTGAGAGCTATTGTTGAAAAACTCACTTTTCAGACTTAGCATACTATTCTTCGGCGGCGTCGATATAACCTATGAATAAAATGAGACATTGGTCATAGAAACCAATGAACAACTAAGATTTTTAAGGATAGAATATTCGATACAATTATAGAATATTCGATACAAACGGTTACTTAATTTTTATGATTGCTATATGAAGCAAATAAATCCATTTTTAGTGGTGTGCGTTTTTCCGTTAGGAATCTGTTGTTTATTTATGACGTTCATATTTTATTTAACAATTTGTAATGTACACGTTTACGATATATAGCCACTATAAGTAAGTCCAATCATACGTACCTCGAACGTCTACGGAACATATTCCATTCAATTAAAAATATTTAGTAATATTGGGCGTTTATTCATCGATTATGTCCGCCCGAAAAGTACATTTTATAAATTTGAATATGTTGTGAAAAAATGATTTTTAACAAAAACGAGAACTTCTAATATGAAGAAGAACTAGGAATCCTGTACAATTAATCTAGTTCAGTTTAAATCCACTGCGAATAAAATAACAGAGCTGATCACACTAATTGTTATAGACCTTTGAATATCAGATCCTCAAGAATTAATCGAGAGAAATTAAGTTGACTACGACCAAACAAAACATCGGGTACATCCTTATGCAGAATATGATGAACAATTGTGATCGATTGAAAGCAGCTTTCAGCAATAATAAAACTAAGATATAGGTTAGGTTGAAAAGAGGGGTGGTTTATACCACCACATGCCCAATATTAGGACATACAATGGTGTGTGGCCAGTTGTGCCCACTAGAGAATGAGGAAATTTAGAAGAAGTCATCTTTGGATTTGATTGCCGTAAACGTCTAGAAATTCTCTTTTGTTAGTAAGGTCCTTCAGTTTTTTTTAGATTCCGATCGATTTGTTGTATTCCGAAAGCCGAATATTTCCCACTTCCAAGACATTTGAAAATATTCGGATTAAGATTTTTTCGAAATCCTTGCATTTTAGGAATATTGTATCTGGGCAATATTCCTGATATAAATATGAGGAATATTTTTGTCTAATACGTTAACCCTCAGTCGACTCTCTGAAGGGGTCTTCTTTTCGGTCCATTTTTTCCAGAAATAATTGAAAGCTCATTTAAAACGGGGTTGTAGAAGTTTAGAGTTTTCTACAAAAAAGTTCGCCATAGGTTAGGTTGAAAAGAGGGGTGGTTTACACCACCACACGTCCAAAATTAGGACATACACTGTTTTTGTGACCAGTTGTGAGCTCTAGAGAAGGAGGAAACTTAGAAGTAATCTTTGGATTTGATTGCCGTAAACGTCTAGGAATTCTCTTTTGTTAAGTCCTTCAGTTTTTTAGATTCCGATCGATTTTTTGTATTCCGAAAACAGAATATTTCCCATCTCCAAGAGATTTGAACATATTCGGATTAAGATTTCTCGAAATCCTTGCATTTTAGGAATATTATATCTGGGAATTTCTGCCTCTCACTGAGATTCTTTATTTGCAATGACTAGGGGAGACTGGGGACAATTCGGCACTTTTTAGAGCTCTATATGTCAGTACTTATTTAAATGTTATCTCAAGCCACACACCATCAATAATAGCTTTTTTCTATCGAATTTTCGTCTATAGAAGCTCGTATGGTCTTATATATGCCAATTCGGGTTATGCCAGGATTATTTTTAAAGACAAACTCAAAAATTTTTTAAGTAAATAACATAACACTATCTGTATATGGCAGAATGTGCCCCATTTTAAAATACCAAATCTACCCCGAAGTTGACCCCCCCCCCATTCTCTGTGTCAAAAATTTTTATTTAGTTTTTCGAATCTACACTAATTTAAGAATGTCCCTACAAAATTCCAAGTGAAAATCTCAAGAGCTCTTCAAGATATAGTCGATTTATTGTTCCCTTAAATTATATATCTGCTTACCGTAATATCAAAAATGTGTCAAAAATTCCCAAATAAAAAAATCAAATGCCTGATGTATTTATCGAATCACCATAAAAAGTAAGATTTTGTTTAATCTAAAACTCTACCGGGATATGAGATTGTAAAAATCATGACCCTAGAATATATCTTCGTTAAACCCGTCTTATACTTTTTTTACGTGTTTATATTTATAATTCTATTTGTAAGGTCTGAGAAGATAACATTTATTAAATACAAACACATGTATAACACGTGAAAATACATTCACACATAGTTGTATGACCGAACACAGGCCCGCATTTACAACACCTTTCCGCTATAATTACTTAATTTGATTTTATTTTATCTATTGACTTTTGACCACCAGCAGTATTTTCGTATTCCGGTAGTTTTTTTTTTTTTTTTTTTTTTTTGTACTTTTCATTTAGAAATTCAAAAAATTCTCTGCTGGGATTTTGAGATATTTTTACGAAACATTTCACCGCCACATGCTTGTTGACTGTAGACTTGTGGCTGGCTAGCCGGGGCCAGCCATAAAATTTTTGGCACGCACAAATAACATTTGGATGTTAATAAAAATATGTTGTGTCTGTTTTGGTCTGTTGTTTGGTGCATTTATTCTTTTTCGCTTTATTGTTGTTGGTAGTTCTCAATTAAGGGTACCATATGCTACTAAATATGAATTTACGAAATATTGTCTCAACAAAGAAAAAACGAGATTGTATACATACCGCGACACCTCATCCTCAACACCATTGTGTGCGGATATTTTTAGGAAATTCCTTTAAACCAGACAGTCAGCCAGCCAGTCAACAGACATTGACTAGAATATGCAGACATACACACGTATAGATGATATTTTTGCGCAAGCAGCACGTCACGTTGGAAACTGCATCAGTGCATCGATATTGTAGATATTTAGTTTGTAAATGATGAATGAATGTTATATTCCAATTTCATGTTGAGCACATCCTGGCCATTTAATCTAATCTTCTTTGTTGTTTTGTCCATTGATACATCTTGCTGTGTGACACTGTTTGACATTTATTGTTGATAGCTTTACATCATTTTAATGTCATACTTTTCACCGCTGTGACCATAAAAAATTTCCGTCTTGCCGTGTGCCAAAACGTTTCAAAAAAGTAATGGAATTTTCTTTGTTTTTTTCTGTTTAATAGATTTTGGTAACATATGTTTTCAAAAATTTCCTTTATTGTTTACTTTGTTTCTTTGTTTATATTTTTACAAGTGATATTTAATTTGAACCATATAATGTCATTGTCTCGTGCTGTAAAGTAAACACTTTGTAAATGTTTGGCACATTAGTGAGTACATATTTCAAACGATTTAAATGTTGACATTTATGCTTCGAGCGTTTAGTGATATTTATGGTGTCATACACATTAACAGGTAAATTGAAAATATAAATAAAATTATGGGTTCCCTCAGCATATTCTTAAAAAATATATTTTTTCAGATGTATTTAAAAGCAATCATAAATGTCATTATTTTTCATGTCAATGACCTCAGCCTTATGGCTAATAAGAGTAAATACACTTTGTAATGACAAAAATTTGTTTCATTGAAAAATCGGGTTTAAATCCAAAGTTTCTTTGGACCCAATCCGTTTCATAAAATTTGAATTGGATTTACAAATGCCCCCCCATCTTGCTGTCTGATTTCATTCAAAGTTTTCAAATCGTAATATTTCTTCCAAAGTTAAATCAACTTCGAAGATGGCATATATCAACTTCGAAGATGGCATATACCAACCACATTGAAATGTTTTGAATGACATTTGAAACAAATGTAGTACGTCAAAATTTCGAAATTTTATAAATCTAAAATTTACATATCGTAACCTTTCTACCAGACCTAAAATACATCTGAAGATTGGCCCAATGAGTCTATAGTAAATAGTAAATATCAGCTAACAATTTTAATATCAACATTTGTCTGAGGCTTTCTGATGTTTGATCAGAAATGTAGTGATTTCTATAAAGTCCATGAGACAGTGATCATTGCAGTAAAATTTGAGAATTCCTCGAAAATGATCGTGTCGATTGGCAAAGAAATAATCTCCCCTATTCCGTATGTAGACGTCTTTTCTTTGTCGACATCACTTCGACATTGATTTTGTATTCTGTAACACTCATGCGACGATGTCGACTATTTATCGATTATATATAAAAAAAAAAAAACAACACATCTCAAAAATTGAGTCAGCTGTTACAGTATTTTTCGGTTAATTGAGCCTACGTTTAATTGGTTTCCACGCTTAATTGAACCACATGATGGGTCAAAAATATTTAATTTCATAGTAAGCGGATTCGGATAATTGGTTCCTCGGTTAATTGAACAAAAATTTGTGCAAATTTTGATGTGCAATTAACCGAAAAATACTGTAATTTTCTTTGATATTTTGGCTTAAGTTGAGTTTAGGGGCTTATCTCCAATTTTTCTGAACCACAGGTAGATCTCGTCTCCCTTATGACGAAAAAATAGGACATTCATGGGAGAAGTCTGTACTTCCCGAGATATGGACCTCTAAAGTTGCGGAATTCATATGCTCATAAAAGCGTCATTTATGGGCCGATGATAATGTTAACGGCTATTAAGAAATGCATGTTTATTTAAAATGTTCGATCGCGTAGCCGAATTTTCCATTCTATATATGAAATAGAATAGTCATTGAAAGAAATTTATTTAGGCCTGTCCATAGAAGAATTTCTTAAATCACTGGCCAAATACCGGTTATTTTGAATAATTTTTAATTAAAACGAATTTATGTGAAAATATGTGTACGCTTTACAACCATCGGTCTATAAATGACGAACTTATGAACAAAGGAATATGGGAACGTCAGAGATCTATATTTCGGGATGTTTGGCTTCTCCCATGAAAATCATAAGTTTTCGTGATCAGGGATACGAGACCTACGTGTGCTAAAAATGTAATCCGAGATGAGCCTCTAAACTTATACTGCTCCCTTTTTAGTATATATGTACACAGAATTACTTTTTGAGTCGATTTATGCATATCGCTCCGTCCATGTATTATTTTTAACAAGTTACAGGTCATATTTATGATCCGAATGGGATAAAATTTGGTATACTCCATCCGAAAGCGATGAAACTTTATTTGGCACAAAGACGAGCCCAATTGATATTGAACACTATCGGTTCAGATTTATATATAGATCCCATATATTTTTCTTTGTTTATTTACAGATTTATATATAGATCCCATATATTTTTCTTTGTTTATTTACACCTAATTTGGCATTACGCATTGAATAGATTCTAGAATGATGTATCCTGTTATAGTTCGGTCATGTTTTTTTTTAATTACTTAAAAAAAATTGTTCCAAAACTTCAGTCGTCAACTAAAACAATGACAAAGAAATCTTCGACATCGTCGTCGTCACACCTTGTTACGGAATACCAAAAATTTTTCAATAGTTATCGATAAATGTCGACAACGACATAGGGAATACCAATTTGCAAAAGACTACTCTCTACGTCGTCGTAACAAATCATGCAGAAAAGGTATCAAACGGAAAAACACATATCCGTAAAATTTCAATGGAAGGGAGTAGCTACCATAACAGAACTCAAAGGGGAATTCTACATAATTTCTTAGGACAATTATAAAAACGTTAGCTTTCCTTACACAGAAAATAAAAATAATTCGTATAATATATGAAGAGTGTTCAGAAAGTGTTGTCCGTGTGTCCGGATTCCTGCATTTTATGAATACAATTTATAAAACTTTTAATACAGGTTTCTTATAATTTTTCTATTTTGATTTTATGCTTTCTTTCTTTCATTCTTTCTTGGCTAGCCAGACAACGCAAGATATTTTTTCTTCAAGTGTTTTAAATTTTATTTTAAAACTTAAATATTTTAAATATTGCTCGTATCAACACTTGTTTGATATATTCCATTTGGCACTTATATCAAAATAATTTGGAAAATACATATGTGAAATTTTTAAACACAATGCAGAGGTCAGTAACAGTGTCTAACGGCGGTTGTTAGCAAAAGAAACTGCAGTCAAACAGTTGCAAAACTAACAACAACAAAGTGATGGGAGGGGCGGAGAATGATACCAAAACAAAAAAACTGCCGAGAAATTAGTGGAAGTGGTGTATTTTTTTCTTTGGAGGAATACATTTATTTTTGTCAAAATATGAGTGCAAGTAGTGGTAAAGAGATTAGGAAAATAAAAAGGAATAAACGTTATTTTAGTCATAAATTGACAAAAGTTCATTCATTCGCAATATCGGAAATTATTTTTTAGAAAAAAATAGAGAAGTCGTAATCCTAATGTGCATCTCTAGCTCTATATTCTAAATACGTATTAATTTTCCCTTAAATTTTGTGAAATTAGAAACTGGAAATGGCTTTACAAACCAATAAGTTTAACTTTATTTACATAAAAACAAATTTGAAAACGTTAGGTTAATGTTCTATTTGTAATTGAGATCAATGAATGCGGGGGGAAACCCATCAGAAAATGTACGATATGTAGGAGTGGTGTGACAACATGTTTTTGATAGGAATTCACGTACAAAATTCCATTTGTTTTACCAAAGATGCCAAAATTAAACCGCCTATGTCATTTTGGTATGCAAAACATGTTTGACTTTTGAAAAAGTTCTAAAATACGCTTGACATTTTTGTTGGTGTGTATGTGTGCGTGGTGCGAAGACAAATATCACAAAAAAGTGAGGAAGAAATGTAAAGTGAAGTTGCTGAGAATGTTGGATTTTTTGTTTTGCTTTTCACCGCGTGTCTGTGTGTATGTATGTCTTTTGCGACGACATGTGTAATAATTAGGTATGTATGTGACTTAATCTTCGAAAGACCTGCCATGAAATGTAAATGCCTGAATATACATTTTTCTGTATTGAATTCTGTCAATTCCAATACATATAGACATTGAACGACAAGTAAAGATCTATTTACATATTAAGGTAATTAAATACAAATTCCTCAAGAAGTAAATGCTTTTTGTTTGTGGGGTATTAGGGTGTACCGTCCCCTTTGTGGATTTTTAGGGGGGGGGGGGGGTGTGGAAATACGTAAAATAGGTTTGTATATTTATATGGGTTTTTATATTGTAGATTTTTATCCTGAGAAAATGAAATACCGAATTACAGAAGTCAAAACATGGAACTACATTGCAAATTTTCCTCAAAGAAGTTTTGTACCCACCCAACAATTTGGAAAGTTAGGCTAGTATCATGGATATGTCTAAATGAACAGGACCTTCATATAAAGCCTATGTCAAAATATGGAACTACACTGATAATTTTCTGCAAAAATGTTGTTCATCCTCCAAGAAACCATAATGCCAATTACAGTTACTTCGGTTGGAAAATGGAGCTAAAATCGTAAAAATGCCAAAACTCTGTCGATGCTGTTATATGGGGCTATATTAAAGCAGGACTTGAAAATGTTCAAATCAGTATCAATCTAAAATTAATTGATTTCATAAATTACTTAACATTTCTTTATTTCCAAAAATTCCGTGAGGCACTCTAATATTCAAGAACAAATCCCATTAAAACACATTTTGGATTACCACATGCACACACACTCACGTGCGTATCCATCCACTTGTTCCCAGTTCTTGACACTTTTAAAATGATAGCGACCAAAATATAAAAAAGTACACCAAAAATATTTTGAAATTACACACATACACACACCAATGGTTCTATAAAACTTTGAGAATTTCAATGAGGCTTAACCGCCGCCATCCAGCCATAATATCTAGATCCCAAATAAGTTGTTTTGCACATATCGACAAAATTTACATAAAAAGTAATAAAACTCAGTTCCAAACACTTGCTACGACCAATGTATGTATGTTTGTTTGTTGGTAGGGAATTTTACACCAAAGTGAAACGAAAAAGGAAATTTACACGCACCCAACCAAACACCTCCTCATCGACAACCGACAACAAAAGAACAATTCCGTAAAAAAACAAACAGAACACCCAAACATTAACATTTTAAAGACATAAAAACGTTTGTTAATTTAAATCAAAGTTAAGTGAATTTTGTACGCGACGTAACTTTGATAACACCAAAATAACAACAACAACTACAACAAAAACAATAAACTAGAGCCTACCAATAACGACAAAACGAAAGAAACGTCTATGTTTCCCATGGGAGATTTTTGGTGAGAATGTAGGGTATTTTAATTAAAGAGGGGATATAAAAAGTGGTTAAATTTACAAGTTACAATCTAATTTATGGTTCTACGCCTTTGGTATGAAAAGTTGTTTTAACTACCGACTCGTAATAGCGTGATTTATGTTATGTTCGTGATTGAATCCCTTGAGAGGATTCCGAGAGAAATCTTCAGTATATTTATATATTATATAGTATAGTATATTGTTGAGGGATAGATAAATCCATATCATATACAATTTTATCAATACGTTTTCCTTTTATTTGGCAAACATTGTTGATTCAATGGCCAGAAAGTCTGTTCGTAGATTTTTTACATAAAGATTAAAATGTTGATTCTACCGTAAAATGGTACCGAGGAGTTGTAATTTGACATTTTGACATCTAAAAGGCAATTTTCAATCTGACTGGAAAAATTTGATAGACCGAAATGTCGTTATATTTGTAAATCGATTAAAAATTGTCTGACACGGTAACTTTGGGTCTAAAACCAATACTTCGATGAGTTATATTTCCATCGTTAAGCACATACGCACAAATATCGTTAAGTTTGGCCGATAACATATATAAATTCAGATAAGACCTTTATATGAGAGATATGTCAAAATATAGGAATATATTGGCAATTTTTTACATAGAACATTATACCCACCAAAATTGCAGCCACTCGCGCTGCAAAATGCGGAAAACCTCCAAAATACAAAAAATGTCAGTCTTGCCGGGACTAGACATGGGGTTTGCCCCGCCCATTTGAACAATTAAAATGGTTGGTTAGACAACAATTCCTAACAATTTTCGAAGTGTGTCTAGGACCTCCATCTTGTTGAAATTGGAACTATTCCTCTAGGTATACACTTTTCTCCACAAATTCTAGACAAATTGGTCAGGGGAATATTTAGATAATACTCTAATCTTCATTATGCCTTCAATTAAATATAATACCAAAATTTATATCAGAACTTAAAATGGACTTAAGGGACCCCCTTCACAATTTTTTATTTTTAAGATTTTAAATGGGGAGGTAAATGAATACCAATGCTTGTTAAGGTTTGTAACTTTGCACATATATATTTGAAGATTTTAAAAGGAAGAAAAATAATTTACAAAAAAATGTATGGGTCGATTATGGAAAGCAACCAAACTCCAGTTGCGATTTCAACTGGCAACGCCACTGAAATTAAACTTTACATTATGAATATCAACTTTTCTCAGTTGCCGTCGATAATACTGGTTCTACACTTCTGCAACTACAAATATTGTCAACAAACAAAAAATTGAATTGAATATTTCAGAAAAAATAATAATATGTGATGATAAGCTCAGTGGAACTATTTGTTGATGATGAAAATTATGTTCAAGGCGTAGCATCTATTAGAAGGCATTTATGGCAAAATGTCATACACAAAGGGGCGGTTTTGCGGATTTATTTCAATGTTTATTTGATCTAACTTGAATGTATAATATTGAGAAGAAATTTTGTATTATATATTCACTATAAATAATGGCTTAACACTTTTCTTTTACGAGGTTTGGTATTTTTTTGTAGAAATCAAAAGGAAAATTGAAACGAAATTTTACATCAATTTTTGGTTGAAATAGTAAGGCAGATTCTGGGGTATTTGAATCAAAATCAAAAAAAAAAAAAGAGTATTTTATTATTACATCTGTAATTCCTATAATTTTTTAACTTTTACATCGATTTTACAACAATCATTTAAAATTTATTAACACTTAAAACTAAACCGTTATTTATTGTTACACATAAAACCAAACTGAATTTATATCTTATGAATACGATTAACATTATTCCACTCGTTAATTAGAATACAATTTACATGTCTGACCGCGACTGGTTTGACACACATCTCGTTAAAACTCTATTCACACGCGAAAGCATTTTTTGTTGTTGTTGTATCATTTTAATTGTCTGGTGCTAAGAATTTATTTGATTATTCAATTATTTTGACATGATTTAGAGTAGAAAATTAACCATTGAACCAATTAATCAATCAACTTTACAGTTAATGTTCAAATATTCTCCTTAATTGACGAGTATTTTCATAAAACAAAAATTACGCAATAAACCCGCTTCAAATATCAGAGGTGTTATTGTCTCCAGTTTGACCTCAAGTAATAACAAACATTAATAATAATTCGCATGCGGATTTTGAAATAAAAAAACAAAAAGATTGGGAAAAAATGTTGAATTCTGATAACGGAAATAATTTTGTCTGCATATTGTACCATGGTCCATAGTCTGCCCAGCACTGTTATGTGTTCTTATCCATTTTTTTGAGCATCAATTGAGGCGTAAAATGGCTAAAGACAACGACGACGTCGACGACAAGAAAGTGATAAATATGAGAAAAAATATTGTGGACAAAAACAAACAAGAAATAAATTGCCAACTGACCTATGACAACTGAATTTAATGTCATTGACATTAATTGGCCGTAATGGTGATCACTGAGAAATAATATGACATATCAATTGCAATACACCAACAATGCGAGGTAATTGGTTTTTACACAAAAAATTTACTATATGGACAAAATGTGCGTAAAGAAAAATCGTATTAGAAAAAACATTAATCACATGAATTTTTAGATGGGTTCTCAATGGGTTAACAGGGAAACGGAAAAATTGTGATACACCAACAATGCGAGGTAATTGGTTTTTTACACAAAAAATCTAACGGATTTGCGTGAAGAAAAATTGTAAATTGTACTAGAAAAAACCATCAACCCCTTGAATTTTTGGTGGGTTCGCAAAGCGTCATGTTTAATGTTATGTATAAAAAAAATCAAAACAAAATATATTTTATTGTAATTGTAATTTAAAATAAAATATATTTTTTGTAATTTTGCTCACCATGGCGACCAAAGTTATTCGCTGGGAGTCCTGGGTGACAGTGGGCAAATTAAAAAATTACCGCAATTGCAGCAAAACTTTTCGTTAATGTTTATTTTTGTTTTATGAACAAAAATAATGGCTTATGTAAAAACAAAGAATTTTTTCCACAACCTAATATTACCTAAAAATTATTATAAATTTCCGTAAAGTTCGCAGATAGGGCACATTTGAATATACCCAATAATCTCTCCTTGGGATCAGTTTGAAACATAATGACTTTGTCCAATTATAAAACTTTTAAGGGGACCCCACCCACTCAAGAATGTCCCTCTAAATTTTCAAGTGAAAATCTCAACAATTTTTGAAGATATAGCCGATTTATTGCATTAGCATCAAGTGACAGTAAGAGGGCTTCCCAAACTTTAAAGTTTTCTCCAAACAGCGTTTTTGCGAATGGCGGGCACGATAACTCAAAAAGTAATAACCCAATCGATTTCAAATTTTGGGACGTTTCTCTGTGAACTTAGTTTGTGGTCAAAAATAGGCGATTTTCCAAAAAAAATTTTTTTTTTCAAAGTTGAGCCATTTTGTTAATTGTTGTGCGATGTCAATAATCCTAGTTCATACGTGAGCCAGACATGTACTCTTTCTAACACCGTTTTCGGATTCCGATGTTGAAGTGAGGAGTTATCATGCCCGCCTGTGAAACGTATCGGTTGTGCTTCTTCTGTCAAGAAAATAAAAAATATATAAACTAAAATTTAAATTTTGGAAAAAACAAATTAAATCAGATTTTCGTTTTATGTTTAATTTCCTGAAGGATACCTTTGAAATAAAACAAGAATGAGTACTTGGAAGGCATTTGGCGCGGTTGTAAATGATGGGGAAACCTCCATCCGTTTCTCAGACGAGGGAGGCCTTTTGATTCATCCTGTTCGGAAACAAAAAAAGATCCAAATGCTGTTGCTTCAGTTAGTCAATTGAATCGTACAAATTGATAATTTTGTTCCAGTCACTGTTGAATCAGTTTCTCTAAGGAGTTTTCCAAAAAACTGATCTGATACAAGGTTATTTTTAATAACACTTAACCGGAAAATAAACGAGATCCTCGGCATAAAGAATATCCTTGACGAAATAGTTACACGGGAAAGACCGAAGACATCAACAAAAATCCCCCCAGTGTTGGAGATGCCAGAAATGGGGTCATTTTTGAAAAAACTGTACTCGCCCTTTTTCTTGTTTAAAATGCGATAGAAATCATGAAATTGGTGAGTGTAAATTAGGTTCAAATGATAAAGTTTTTTGCGTCAACTGCAAACAGTTTGGGCATACGGCAAATTATAGAGGATGACGCACTACATCCTCTATAAAAAGAATATGTTTCTTATAGGAGAAAGAATGCTAAAATTACGAAATCTCAGAATATTGCAAGTGTTAGAAATGTGACAAGTGCGTTGAATTCGTCAATCTTAGTTACCACAAATAGGACTTCTGCTAGTGTTCTTAAAGGTGCTAGTGGAATATTTCTTAAACAAGAAAAGCCGGTTTTGGTTCATGAATTTTTAAAGGTTGCAAAACTGTTATGCGGTCCCGATTTAATCCTGGAGGAGAGGATAAAACAATTTATGGCTAATTACAAACTATGTCAAAGGATCAAACAAAGGTCGAGTGCTTGAAATTGGCGAAGGATGTTCAAGATGAGTACTCTCCATAGAGGATTAAACTTAATCACATTCAATGTTGGATCTCTTGTCAATATTTGTAGAAAAATGGAACTGAACATATTACTAGGTCAATATAAAGCTGATATAGCTTTTTTGCAAGAGTTGCATTTACCATTGGTCAGAAACATATACTTAGATAATTTCATTGTTTTGCGTGATAATAGTGCACTTAGGTATTTAATATACAAAAGTTACTATTCCCGGTTTAAATTTTCCAAATGCGTTTGTTGAAGTAAAAGTTTTGATCAATGGTACATTACGTAAACTAGTATGTGGTTCAATTTATTTCCCCAGCAATTTTGATCGCAGATTTATGTGTGTTGGTTTATCGTCAATTTTAAATTTTAAATGTTAAAAATGTTGTTTGGGGGGAGGAAATTAACAACTATAACGGCGAAGTATTATCAAATTGGCTTGGTACCGAAAATTTGAATGTGTCCAGAATTTGTGATTCACATCCCACCTATCCAGGTGGTTCGTCTCATTTGGGCAACATTATAATTAGTTGCAATTTACTAGGTAATTAAAATTATTCAACATGTACTTTGCCTACTTTTTCGGATCACTTACCTCTTAAACTTGAACTATCCTTCCCACAATTTGATTTCATACTACATATTTCTGATAACTTTATTTCCTTCAAAAATACAAATTGGAGTGCATTTAAGAATGATACTGTAAATGTATAAACTTTGAAGGTCAATATCATGAAACCTTTGCAATGATATATCAATAAATCCAAAACTATTTCATTTTTCTCATATACTTTAATAATTCCCGAGTTATAAAGGGGTCAACTCCATCTATGTTAAAAAATAAATATTGCCCATATATATTTTGTTAATTTTAAATAGCTAGTTTTAAATTTGGTTGTTTTAATATATAATTTAGAAAAAAAATATCATATTTATGTTTTTCATTAACACTAATAAGTGTTACACTTAAAATATTCAAAATTATATATAAATTAATTCGCATTGATAACAACTGTCTAATGCAGTACACTTCTAATTCAAGTGGAATGACAATGGGTACTTTTAAATGTCTGAAAATCATCTTCCTTAAATCTCTTAATGGATTTACACTGAACTATAATATAGAATTGAATAAATATTCCCATATTCTGAGCAAAAAAATGTGTAATTTGTACATTTGTATAACCTACTGCTTGAGTGGCACATTCAAGTACGGGATAAATATAGTTTAATAAAATTCTACAAAAACACACACACATAAACTAGTGAATGTTTATCAAAAATTGAAATTGTGAAAATGCCATTTATTAGTCACTGTTGTCGTAGTTCTGAAACAGAAACGTGCGCCCGACAACGCACATGAGTTATATTATTTTTTTTTTTCGAAAATATCGGGCAATTTCACTCACTACGTACATATAAAGAGTGAGTAACATAAAGTGAGGGAAATTATTTTAAAAATACCCAATGAAAATATCTTAAAATTTTGAAATTCCAATAAATGTGCACCAATTCCAATAAAGTTATTAATTGTACACATTTTTCACGATACTTCCAAGTTTCCAAAAAAAAACTTCCCACCTTATCACACCACCTTCTTCCTTAGATAAAGAACTCTGTCGTCTATAATTCCACAATACGTTTGTCGTTCAGTAGCAATGAATTATGATTCCCATTTTAGTGTAAAAACTAGCATGTGTAAGATTACGCGCGAAAACAAAAATGAATTGTCAACCTCCATTCATGGCAATGTTTTTCTATCGTTGTCGTTTTTGTTGTCGTTTTTTAATACTACAGACAGCGTCAGCCACAGACAACAAGGAAAGGTCGTTAACTTGCGTTAATTTTGTATTGTGTTTGGCATTTTGCTGTTAAAACAACAAAAGCTAAAAAACGGAAAAAACAGAACAAAAGCAACTTCTTATTGACATCAATTAAAAGAAATCGCCGCTGAACATCTTCATCGGAAAGGAAAAGCAACGGCGGCGGCATCATGTGTCCGAGAGGAGCATTGACAATCTCTCATTGTAAAAGGTCAAATGGCACAGAAATAGCTCTGGGAGTTTTTTCTTCTTCATCGTCGTCGTCCTCCTTGCTGCAATGTTCTGCTCCGCCGCTCTATAGCCAAAAAAAGGCGTTGTCCCATAACAACAGATGAAAGAGAAAAGAGACAATGAATGAAAAAGGCGGGGAGACCGAACGAACGAAAACAGAAGCCCATCCGATAACGATAATTTGCATATGAAAATTCTATGGCACTCCACTTTACTTTTCGCCATGTCTGGAATTCAAATTGAAAAGGCATTATTTCCTTAGTCCTTTATAACGATGAAATCCTTCCCTTTTTGCGTATGCTTTAAAATTAAGCTACCCTATAATATTGGCAATAATATTTATTTTGTAACCAAAGGACCTTACGAGGGATAAAAAGCTGTTAACAAAATTAAAGCCTTACCCCAGCATTTTTACTAGGATTATTATTCAGGCACTGAAACAAAAATAGCCAACATCTGGTGTTTGTCTAGTTTCAGATTCCACAAACACTACTATGGACGTCTACTTAAATGCAAGGGATGAAAAATACGGCTAGCATTACATTTAGGGGAGAAGAAAGAAGAGTTTGTTCATTATATTCTGTCAATGACCTGTGTTTGCGTGTTTCTCTTTGACACCTACTAATGAAGCAGGAAACTGTCAGTGGCAAATAGAAATGCCACAATTATGACAATTGGACAACAAGTAAATTATTTAATTATTTAAAAAATACATAAAGTCTGGTTTTTATGGTGATGCCATTTTTATTATCCTGAAGGAGCATGTTTGTACAATAAAATGGATTTTTAAAATAATTTTACTATCTTTTGAAAATTACTAGTAATTTATTAAAAATACATTTATGAAACCCAAAGCTACTTAGGGTTAATAATTATTCAACTTGTTATTTGTTTAATTAATAAATTACGCCATATCATCGATTATTTAGAATTTTAGAAGAAGTTATTTTATTTATTTTGTTTGCTATAGAATTAATTTTGTGTATAAAAATTAATAAAAAAATTATGAGAATTATATTGTACGATATAAATGTATATATGTTACCTATCGCCAAAAAGTTTGAATTGATGTATTTTCCACGTACCTGAAAATAAGAGAAAGAAAAAAATAATTAAAACATTTTCTTACTTAAATAATGGGTATAATCTGCACTCCGGTTTAGAATTGGATTTGATTTGTCAAAAGTATGTAATTATAAAAAAAATCAAGTAGATATTTTTGACTGTGACTCACTGTAAATCGAACTGAACATCCAATTTCATCTGAACTTTGTATATTGTAATTCGATTCCACCATTTCTTTGCACACCGCAATTTTTTTATCAAATCTACGTTCGATGGAGTTTATAGCGCAACTCCTCCCGGGACCGCCATCAACAAACTGTCTCAATTTTAACCAGTAAGGAAAGTAGTAAAGTCGGACGGAGCCGACTATATTATACCCTTCACCACTCTGGATATATAAAACAGGACTACTATCATTGAATTGGATGAACTAAAATATGTGATATTTATATAAATGTGCATCGACTTAGATCAATCCATAAACATGTCATTCGTTTGTTACAATGGGGCAAAAGTGTGTAAATCGACTTCAAACAAATATCAATAGGACATCCGTTAGACTACGCCTGTACTTCTAGAAAACGCCACTACCCTATTCTATGGTCAATTTTGTACGTTGTGCAAAATTGCATGTCAATCTGACAAACATGAGGAGTTTGATGCACCATTTACTTAAAATCCAACGAAAATATATATGGAAGCTATATCCAAATATGAACCGATTTCAACGAAATTTGTCACAGGTTAGGTTATACTAATTTGTTCCTATCAGGTTCTTTGGTGCGTCAATTACTTAAAATCAATCGATAATATATGAGGGAGCTATATCTAAATATCAACAGATTTTCACGAAACTTGGCACACATAATTCTGAACTAAATTAAGTACGCTATGCTTTGGTAAATTATTTACATTAAATCTGACGAAAATATATATATATATATATATCTACATTAAATCGTGGAAATCGAAAGATGTATAGGGACTTTGGTGCACCATTTACATAAAATCGGACGAAACTATATATGGGAGCTATATCTAAATCTGGATCGAGTTTCACGAAACTTGCCAGACATCACTCTAGGCTCAAAATTTCGTGCAAATCGAAAGATATATAGGGGCTGAATGATCTGTGCCAAATTTCATCCAATTCGGATTATAAGTGCGACCTGTACATTGTTTACAATTTAACACCAATAGACGGACGGACATGCATAAATCGACTTAGAAAGTAATTCTATGCATATTCTCAGAAACCTAGATATTCTCTATATGAAACCTATTTTCGAAAAATCGGCCTCATATTTCAGCCGATGGTCGTTATTCCGGTTTAATGTTCCAACGTAGATAGCGTTTGACATAGATCAATAACTTGATTTAGATCCATTAAAAATATTATAAAGGCCGCCAATCCGGAATGAGATTGACCCATTTTTTAAACGGATGATGACTTTAGATGAGAAATGAATCACATACGATAATCCCGTGCGAAAACGTTAGTGGTCGAAGAGCGGTGAAGCACATTAAACGAACCCATCCTACATGCAAAATTTCGTGAACATTGGTCCATAATTTTGGCCTGTATAATAACACTGTGCGACACGAAAATTATTCAGGGGTTCTAATGTACCAATTCTGTTTTGTTGGAGTCCCTAGACGACGAAAGTACCTTTGTTTTTCTGGGTCACTTCGAAAATTAATTGTATAACGCAAGAAAAAAGGAATAATATAAATCCGTTATAAAGCAAATAAGTTATTCGCGTTTCAAATTGAAAATCTATGATACCACGTTTTTCTCTAAATTTGCCGTTATAAAATAAATTTTCGAAGTGACCCAGAAAAACCAAAGATATTTTCGTGTTCTAGGGACTCCAACTAAACAGAATTGGTACATTAGAACCCCTGAATATTTTTTTTCTTTTTTTTTTGTTTTGTAGCACTGTGTAATGGACAGACGGGCGGACATACATGTCTAGATCGACTCAGCTGTCGAGATATGACGATCGGTATACTTAAAGGTGGGCCTAGGACCAATATTTCGCGGCGTTACAAACTATTGGGGCTGCACAAAGCTATAATACCCTGAGAACATAGTTGTGTAGGACATACAAATTGGTATCTAGGGAGGATTGTGAAAATCAAGTAGGGGAGACTGGGGCACCTTCGGCACTTTTTTTTAGAGCTCTATATCTCAGTACTTATTCAAAATATATAACAACTTTATGACTGATTATTGTCCTCTGACACTTAATTATAAAAAATAGTACCAAAAAGATATAAAAAAAATGTTATTAGTTAAAAAATTTTACAGTCTTGTAAAAAAAATTCAAATTCGCCGAATGTGCCCCAACCCGGGGTAGCTTCGGCATTTGATGGGGCACATTCGGCACCATAGCCATAGCCGGGTAATTGTCATCGCTATCAGTCTGGTTGAAATTCTGATCCTCTAAAGGCTCTACTTGGTTTTAATACGCCACACAATGTTTGAATTATAGGGCTTTATTTTCTAGCGGCGGACGTTTAATTCTCAAGGTCACACACACTATCAGAAATAGAGGTTTTCTATCGCATTTTCGTCAATACAAGCACGTTCGATCTTATATATGCAATTTCGAACCATATTAAAGGATTAGTTGTAAAGACAAACTCAATAACATTTTAAGGAAATAATATTGCACAATCTGTATATGGCCGAATGTGCCCTCTTTAAAATGCCGAATGTACCCCGAATGTGCGTTTTATAGTTTTTTTCATTTTTTTCGATGAGTTTTGTAAAAACATTATATTTTTAAATATTTCTATAATAATACACATCGTAGTTAACCACTTTTTAATAATATTGTCTTAAAAATTTAAAAAGTTTTATACACGAAATACTTACGAAATGGAATTGAAATATTACAGAAACATTTATTTAAAAGTACAAAAACCCATGTATCTAAATAACCTTATTAACCCTTTGTGGCCCAATGTTGCCCACAGGCAACAAAATGTTTTAGAGCTTATATTTATTATACAGCTAGTAGATATGCATTCTTCGGATTTCCTATGTCAAGACCTGATTATGGACGACACATATCACAAGAAAAATCAAAAAAATTAAAATTTTTGGTAAAGTTATGAGCTTTTCAATACAGAGAAGAGGGCAAAAATGTGTACAGTACTGATTTGTGTATACAGTCCAAATTATTTAAATCGCTTCGTATTCGAAATGTACGAATTCTGTCATCAGAATTATTTTTGATTCTTGTAAAACAGAATATAGAAAATAATTTTAAATGATTTTTTCGTCGATTTTGCATTTGGTTTTCTTGATATTGGGCTTTTATTTTTCAGAAAGAATGTACTGTATCTCCCGAATGCAAGGATATAGCGATGTCAAATTTTGTTTATATCATGTCTAGGATAGTTGTATTAAATCTGTGTACAGAAAATTGTTCTATGATTACGGGAAAAAATTCGGGGTTCAAAGGGTTAACTAGAAATTTCAAACTTTGTGTCAGTTATTTATTTCGATATTCGATACCTATGTATCGAAACTAGTGATGTACGGTGAGAACTTCATACCGAAAACGCAATTGCCGAAGGTGCCCCAGTCTCCCCTACTAGATTTTTTGTTTGCTTTTTTTTTTTTTTTTTTTGAAAATATAGAGAGAGGCAATATGAAGTTACCTTAAAAATGGCAAAAAAATCATACAACAAAGCGGTGCATATTTCGCCCAAATCGGACATTTCGAAGCATGCTAAACAAAGTCCTATAGTTCATATAAAAATAATGGATTTATGAATTGATGATGATTGAATGATTATATATGATCAATTGAAAGATTTGCTCTGTTATTGTAATGCAAGGCTTAACATACGATTTCTTTATTCCTTCGAAAATGTTTCCGAATTTAAAGTGTAGATTATTTATATTACTCAACATCGATCAAAAACACTTTTGAATGCAAGTTTTTCATTATAATACTTTCAAACTTACACGGCTACTCTTACAGATACTAGAAAAAACCACAACGGAAATATTTAAAATTTTACAAAAAAACTCTCATACACATTTAATTTAAACCAAAAATATATTTTTCAATGTACCAAAAAATACCGAAAACAAATTTCACAATAAAATAAAATATCAAATCTCTCTTTTTTGGGTTCAATGACCCTTCTCATCATAACAAACAAAACAAATACTTATTACCTACAGATTCAATCCACAAAAATCAATTTCACCATTCACACACACAATCTACTAAGCATTTAATGGTGCACAAAATATTTCCTTTGTTTGTTTTACTTTGGAGGGTTTCTCCCCCGTCATATTTTATGCATTTCTTCTCCACACATCTTTTATTTTCACAATATATTTTATTTATTTTATCAAATACTTAAAATTCAATGATATTTGATACGTTTATTTGAGTAACGTTACAATGGAAGAATGAATGCATTTATGTTTATAATGGGGGTAGGACGGAACCTCAGCCTGACAATCGTCATATGAATGAAAAATGGACAGACATTGTGTTGCTTTTGTGGGGGAGTGGTGGTCCTCATTTACAATTTCAAAATATGTAACAGGAAGGTCTCAAAATTATGAACGCAATATATATGTTTGAAAAGCAAACAATTAGTTCGCATAAAACATTTTCTCGTCGATTTCCCTTCAAATAACAAAAAATTTAATAGCCAATTAGATATAGGCACTAGAACAGAAGAAAAAGGGAAAGATAAATGAAATTTTTTCTAAAATAAAATATTAGATTTTGTCCTTTTTAGGGAAAGGCAACAAATAACTAAACCCGCTGTAAAACATATTTTAAGTGTTATTAACACGAATGACATAGACCCCAAAGGAATCGCCTAAAATGTGAAGTACAAAAAGGGTTTCATTGCAAGCCAAAATTATGTAGACGTCAGAGTCGAATATGTGATACTTTACACTAGTAATATTGTTCGGCAAGTGAATGATAATTTCGATTGCAATAATTATATTTTACATTAAAACAACAATTTTATTTAACACTAGAACGCCGAAGGCAGTCATTTTGACCGCTTTCCAATTTCAAGTACAAAAGCAACTGTGCATTTAATGACACTTTTTTTTTAAATTTGGTGAATTTTTTATAATAAACGTAATTCTATGAGGTACAAAAAGTCACCATATTTTAAAAAAAGTGTCATTAAATGCACAGTTGCTCTTGTACTTGAAATTGGAAAGCGGTCAAAATAACCGCCTTCGGCGTTCTAGTTTTAATAAAGCAACTAAAATTGTAAGGTTAATAAATTCCATAAAAGCCATATTGTCTTTCGCAAAAGCTCATACTAATTGGAACTCGACTCAGTAGAGAAATATTATGCTCTTGGATGAATTAAAGTTAAATGTTAAAGACTCAGACATGAACAAATTACCGAAAAAATTTCCAAAAATAAAAAAGTTCATGCCAAGGTATTGCAAGGGTCCTGGGAAGCATGGAGTTCGATATATTTACGAGGTTTATGAAGTAATGGATCGGATTATCTATACAAATGTTTTGGAAAACGCTATGGTTCCATACGCTGAAGAAATTATATCACTTGTTGTTTAGTGCTTAAGCTCGACAATAACCTCCAAACATACACCATAATATACCAAAGATTGGTTGTGGGAGTCAAAAATCAGGCAACCACAATCATCAGATCTTTAATCTATAGAAAAATCTTTGGAGTATTATAGATAGCAAAATCAAAAGAGACAAGCAGACATAACCTCTTCCCAAAGGTTCAGGATGCAAGTAATAGTATACCCAAGGATCAAATTGAGCATTTTATTGATTTAATGTCTCGTTGATGCGCTGCCGTTACTAGTCGATTACTATCAAAAATTTGCTTATTTTGAGAAAAAATCATTGCTTCAGTTTTGACCATGCAAAACTGGTGTCAATTTATTTTTCCATTGAATATTTTTATTTCAAAATAAAATTTTACGTTTATATTTTTTGTGTGTGCGTTTTTTTAATGATAAATTACCTTTTACTTTTGGAAAAAACTTTACTATAACTTTATTTTCAAAAAAAAGTTGCAGGTCATTTATTCAGTTTGCAATTTTAGTTGCTTTAGTTTTGGCCACCAGTGTATGTATTTCCTTTACCATTACTGCAAGTTGATACTAGAAGTACATTCTAGTAAAAAAGAGCTATTATTTTGCTGATTTTGAAGGAAGGTTGTTCTGATATTTTCACTAAAATTCCGTTCCAAATGTATTTTGTTGTTCACGCTCTCACGTCACGCTCTCTGTAGGACAGGGTTGAAATTATATTTTCTCACAAGATGCCAATGATTTCTAAAATCATATTGCACCCTAAAACATGTGGTAGCTCTGGATATCAAACATTTTTTTTATAAATAAATTGGACGTGACTTGCTTAGATCACATGATAGAAATAATTTAAAATTGGACGAGGTGTAACTAAAATTTATTTTTATCACATTTTTATTTTGTTTTAAGCTCTAAGAGCCCGGAATTTAAACTTACAGCCACTTCGATTGGAATATGTATGGTCTTCAATATATATATTTTAATAAAAGAGTAAAGTGATTGGCTGACAGAATCACTTTAAGATTAATCAATGTCCAGGTTAAACGCCTGAAGCTGATTTTGAAATTCTATGTGAGGATCACTCTTCGTCCGAAAGTGTCAGATAAGGCTTGGTTTGTGGAAATTGGTTTTTACGAAATATGGTACCATTTGTTTTTGGCAAGCAGGTGTAGCCAGAACTCTCAAATTTGGAAATGATAGTCAAGGTTATTTAAGGAGGACGTCGTTTTCGAAGTGTGTACTCCTGTATATGCAAAATTTGGTACACTTTCGATTTGAAGGAACGAATGGATCTGGAATCCTGAAATTGGGAAATACAATTTTATTGGATGGTATGATTGTAGGTAGGTTTGAAAATTCGTATTTATGTGTGAACCGATTTCGGTTGAACTGAAATCATGAAATTTGAAAGTAATATTACTATTGGATTGTAGGAACAGGATATTAAGTTCGTTTTGGGAATATACACTTGTGTGTACTGATCTTGGGATAATTTGTATTTGCATGAAACGATAGAGCTGGGATTCTGAAATTTTGAACAAAGATTACTGTTGGGGTGTAGGATTGGGATAAAAAATAGTTTTGGAATAAGTACAAACAAGTGGTGTGTAGTGTTGATATATGGAGATTGTTTTGGAAATACATACCATAGCTGTACGAAAGGTTATAAATTTTATACTGGATATAGGTATAAAATACGATTACACAAATCCTTTTTTTATTTTTCAATAAACCTTATTTTCAAAAATTATACATACTTGGTTATGATATTACGATGTTCAAATTTAGATTCAAATCGAATACCCCGGTTCGCATTATATATATTTCTAGTACAATCTTTACCTTTTTGTGGAGGTACATTTTTGCCATTAGACATTGTGCATATCCTTTGCCATTGTGTATATCCTCATTAGCCATAAGGTTGAGGGTATACATAATCTACACTTTTCAGATATAATTCAAAACATTTTTTTATTTTGTATTCAAATTATTTCATTTGTAATTCATAATATTTCATTTGAATATCAAATTATTCTGTTTGAAATGGTAATAGCGCATCCACCAGAATGCAACGCGTTTCACCGTTGGTTAAGCGTCTTCGGATTTGACAGACAAACTTGTCGCCTAATAGCTAGCTTTTTAAGGGTCAGAAAGATCCAATTCAATGTAGGCGATTCTCTTTCTCATGAAAGAGCTGTAAAAGCTGGGGTTCCTCAGGGTTCGCTACTGGGTCCCATCCTATATAACTTGTTTATCAGCGACTTGCCATAGACTCTTGATGGGGACCGCCAGCTGTTGTATGCCGACGACGTCATCATAGCTATGTCCGGCCCTAGAGCAAACACACTGGCATCCCGCCTCAACACTCTTCTTGAGGTCTTACATACATATTTCGCTATGTGGGGCCTGCGGCTGAATGTGGGCAATTGTTCAGCCGTGGTTTTTAAGGAGAAATCTAAGGTGGTCTACCCCAATTTTAGGTCTTTTCCACCTGCCCTAGAAATAGGTGGTGAAATTATACAGTTGTGTGACACAGTTCGAGTTCATTATTAACGAGAAGATGGAGTTCATATGTCACGTTGACTTCATTCTTAAAAGAGCCAACATAATATACTTTTCATACCAAGGTGTTCTTCGGCATAACGGAGGTTTGTCTCAAAAAATCAAGCTTCTTATTTACAAGCAAGTTATCAGACCCATACTGGCCTACGCCTTGCCAGTCAGCTTCGTAATCTCGTCGAACCAGATGGAACGACTTAGGTCTTGAGAGAGGTCAATTTTGACATATTGTCTGGGTCGTAGGCCCATTGTCAGAGCCGATGGCTCGATCAGGAAACCTTCCTGTAGGGCGACTTACAAAATGAACAAAAAAAAAAAAATGGTTAAGCGGGCATATTGGGCTATGAGGCTTTACAAAGGTTATATGTTGATAACTTATATTTATGTCGCAGTTTATGCGAAATTCCATCTGCGAATTAAATTCAAATTTGTTAAGTTTCGATCATTAAACTCGACTCGAAAGAGAAAAATCTGACTTAAAACTCAATGATATGACCTCTACAGACAAATTTTAAATTAATCAAAAATAATTCAGAATATACAGCATATATTTTTGAATTACAAATTAAATTACTCAAATGTTTTCTTAGCTCTTTTATTCTTAGATATAATCGAATTTATTTTCGAAATTAAAATCGATTTAAAAATTACGACGGAGATAAAAAGAGTTCACTAAAATGTAGAAGAGATAAATATTTGTAACTATTTATTTTGAAATATTTACTATAGACGTTTTCAATTTTAAAAATACCACCGAATTAATCGGAATTAGCACTTTTTAATCATGTGGTTACAAACGTGAAAGCAAATATAATATACTTCTTCATTTCATAGATACACATTTCATACATACACAACACTTACATTATCCTTCCATGGTACATAGTTGCGTAGGATACGTTAGGAATAAAACAATGACCTTTTCTTGTCTTTTTAGGCGTAAACGACAGCATTGCCTAAAGGTCTCTAATAAATAGACAATAAAAATCAACAACCAACACTTTTTCGTAGCAAAACATAAAGAAAACTTTTTGTGTGAGGGTGTGTGTGTGAATACGTCCCTGTATTATATTTGGAAATTGTTGTCCTTCCGTTTTGTTGTTATTTTTCCGGCTGTTGGGAATTAAAGTTAAGATGCCATTGTTGTTATTAAATTTGTTGGTTTCCTCATCTTTTTTTTTTGTTAACACAGGACTTTGACTTTATGTCATGTGGCAGCACGTTGGTTGATGGTTGCTGGCGCATGTCCTGAGGATGTGTATTTTGTATTCTGCGATTTTTCTGCTCTTCTACTCAAACCCCACCCAAACGAAAGTCTGGGCCATTATGAATGAAAATACACAAAATATCTTTTTTGTTCGTTGCTGTGGTTGTTCAACCTACCTTCACAACTTGAAGTACAAAGATAATCATGCTTATTTTTTACTTTCAGTTTCTGCAAATCCCTAACTTTTGCTATTTTCTCTTTCGCCTCCAAATTCTTGTGAATCTCTTGCGCTCACACAATTGCAATACTTTCGTTTTCACTTTCTTTTTGTTGTTAGGGTGTTTGTTAAGTTTTTTCTTCCATTTTTTTTTTGCGAAAGTTTTTCCTTAGCAATTCTAAGTTTTCTTCTTCGTCTTGTTATTATTATATGACTTTCATGATTACTTTGAGCATGTGTGCGTGCGTTTGTCCATGTTTGTGTTGCACCCTCTTGGGCGAACGACATAGCGTTGAAACGTGTCTGAAAGCCATTAAATTAATTGTTTTGTATAATACATGTGTCGTGAGTGAGTGTTTGTGTGTGCGTGTGTTTCCTTTTCTTTTTGCCATTAGTGTGAAGAGATGGTGTTTTTGTTTTTAAACGATTTATGTATGTTTTACTATCCTAAGTGCAGCAACAACAAGAAGAACAATGACAAAAACTACGTAAATGACAGAACAACGTCAACTTTAACTAAAATAGGTTCTGGACAAACAAACAAACCAACCAACATATGCTAGCTGAACTACAACTATGTTGTCGTACGTTCGAACATACGCTCGCTTACAACAATAGACAATGACAATGGTGTTGTTGGAACGAGCGAACGAACACGCCGCCGCCTGCTTGTGTGATAGGAAAATGGTGGTTGATTAAAACTGCCGCCATTTGTTCCGCTAGGGAAATGTTATTATTATTATTAAATACATACATAAAACAAAAGAAAATATGGTTAATTGACATTGACATCTGATGCAACAACAGAAAGTAGCAATAAATAAGAATTATGATATGTTTAAAGTGTTGTTTTGCGTCATTGGTTGTGACGTTAACTTTTTGTTTTCGGAATTATTTATTTATATTAAACGAAAACATTTTGAGTAAACTTCTCAACACTCAATTGGAATAAATAAATTTTTTTGAAGTGTTGGATTTTCGGTCAGATTAGAGTACATAATGATAGATCCATCTTTTATTATATATAGATCGGAGTCTATACATAAGAAATATATGAAACTGGTGACGAGAGACGTGAGATTTGGAAAATTAATACATGGGAATATAATAATATACATGGCATTTAAGGAAAAAAATATATAAAAGGGACAAAATATAAAAAAGTTTTTATTGGTTGCCCGTGAATAGAATATTATATTTTTCAGTAACACAAAATCGAACTCATGGTCGGGGATGTGGAAAATTTCTTATGGAAAACCAAGAACAACAAATTCGTCATAGACTATGTTAAATACAAAAAAAAGAATGCAACTTTTATAATTTTCCACGGCGACCATTACGTAGACATGCATGCTTTTCGTTTGCCACATTCATTTTCCATGTATAAGTTCGTAGTTTGGATCATAAATATACAAAAGTAACGATTATGATTCATTTGATTTCAAAAATGTTAACCGATAATCACCGAAGACTATAGGTGTCATACCTAAAATTCACCCAGAATTTGAATATTTTCACTCACTCCGAGTACATACATCACTACAATTGGTATTGATTAAAAGGTCATTCATTCCTCTTGTATACGTTGGTAACTTATCCGGAATATGTCTTTCCGGAGTAAATATGTACGATATAATATTGAAAATTATAGGTTGTTCCATGTGATAGGTTGGTCCAAGTTATAGGTTGGTCCATTAGCACAAAAAATAGATGCCTTCTTCGATAAAACCCGTGACGATTTATCCATCACTGTGGCCTGAAGTTTGTTTGCAAGTTGTAGTGGACAAACGGATCAATATTGATCCGTTTTTTCATGTAGCACCCATTTAACGGACCCTCTAAAATTTCGTTGTTTTGGGGAGCTTAGTCCATTCGGTTAAAAAATGTAACCGAATGGACTGTAATTTGGCATTTAATAATAATGGATACATTATCTCCGTTCCATGGATATCAATTCACATTTGTATATCCCCCATATAACGATACCCCCAAATTTCCGGTATTTTGTGGATTTTGGCTGTAATTTGGTATTTTGAGTTATCAATATTTTGAGCACATTGTATAAACAATTTGATTTGGTATTTGACATTTATATTTGGTGACAAACCTCCACATCACTTTTTATCCCACTTTTTGGGTGCAGCCCCCATATAATCCGCCTATATACTTCTGTCTTATGGAAATATAAACTTTAGACCCCATGTTTCTTTGGACTAAATCCGTTTCACACAATTTGGAGTCGATTCACAATAGCCCGGCTGCCTGGCCGACATCCAAACGTTGTTAATCGTAATATTTCTTCCAAACTGAGTTCAAGTTCGACTCGGGTCACTTTTTCTCATACCTTCCACACAAAATTGTCAAAATTTTGCTGAAAATATTTTTTTAATAGAAAGATGAACCGAACATTGCAAAACCTATTATGTTTATCTGAACACAGTTTTCACCTATTCTAATATTACGCAAACTTTTATGTCCTTGAAATTTGAGCTAAAATTCACTCTTTATACAGAATGAATGTCGTTTTTTTCGTTCCAGAATAAGACTTTAACTCCGCAGCCATGGTTGGCACTCCATCATAGTTTAAGAAAATATTAAATTTCGAAGCACTTTTCGTGCAGGTGAATAATATTACATTAAAAATTTTCTGTATTTGTCTACCACCTCACTAAGGTGCATGAGCCTAATTAAATGTTGGCACTCTTTCTCTCTCTTGGTTAATTTAACATTTTATGACTAGCCGGCTCCTTATCATAATTACGGCAACAATCAAGCACCCTAGATGACTTGTTGCAACAAAATGCACAATTATTTTGTTTCTTCTTTTCATTTTTTTGCTAACAATGCAACATTTGAAGAAGCCCCGACACGAGGCACCTAAACTAAATACTCAAGTGAAAAGTGGATGGATGGATGGTCATAAGAAAATGTCTGGGGAATGTGAAAAGTGGCAAAAAGAGCAACTGTTGCATTTATAGCAAACAAGAAAGGGAGACATGCTATGCACAAAATTACAGAAAAAAAAATAGACGTGGACACTTGTTGATGCGCCCTAGCAAAATTTTTATGTCTTGGGCATTTAGTGGAAAAAATATATACTTGTACGGTGGTGGGGAACGTACTGCCTGTGCACGATGTTTGTGTATGTTTTGTTAAGTTCTTTAAGAAAAATATTGACTTAAAGCTAAGAAAAATAAAACAAAGTTTTTAATTGTCTGAGTCACAAGATCTTGTTTTTGTTGCAATTGCCATTTTTTGAATAACAAATGCAAATGTATGAAAAAGGGCTGCATGAAGGAAGGCGGCAGGCAGCGCTCTCTTATACAAAGATCCGGAAAATAAAAACAAAATGTTTGTTTGTATTCTAAAATATTGTTGAACTTTTACAGATATCCACAAGTAAACAAAAACAACATAAAGCAGTATACAACAAAATGCGAAATAAGCTGAAAAAATTGTAATTTATGACATGCAGTACTAGTAAATAACTGAAGAAGAAGAAGAAGCAACAGCAGTTGCAATAGTAGCCTAGTAGCTGTTGTTGCTAATGTACATGTGTACTGGTTGGTAATCGGAGGCATTTTATCAGGGCAAGTCAGTAATATTGTCCCCCTCCCCCACCCATTCGCTTTAGTGTCTGGCCCCTTTAATTTGTCCGAGAGTCATATGATACGATCATGTTTTCTGTTTCAGTTTTTGTATTTTCAATTTCTGCAATGCTGTCATATCTACGAATATGGAGTAGCAGTAAATACACAAGACGAGAATAACAAAAATTAACAGTAGCCACAATATCTAGGCACATAAATGCGTTTAGTATAAAATAAAAAGATGCAACAAAATTATTAATTTTTAAAAGATACGCTTTAAACAGAGAGAATTTCAAAACTAAAACTGTAGCCAAATATATTATGCTGGGGATATTCGAACTTATAACACCCGTCAAAAAAGTCTGATCAATAATTTTTTGGTCGGTCCCAATCATATTTCATTCTGACGTATAATATTCAAAGTTTGATAAACAGAAACTTTAATTACTTTTTTATCATTTTTGTGGCCCCAAGAGATTGTAAATATTGCCGATTGCCGATCGTCATAATTCGACTGAATTGTCTTTTTTTAAGGAAAGAATTAGAAAAGTGTTGCTAAATAGAAAAAAAAAAAACAAAGTGTAGGATGAGTAATGATTATACCCTTCACCACACTGTGGTACAGGGTATTATGTCTTTGTGCATATGTTTGTAACAGGCAAAAGGAAACGAGATAGACACATGGTTCCTTTTGAGAATATGCATAGAATCACTTTTCATTCGATTTATGCATGTCCGTCCGTCTGTCCATGTTAAATTGTGAACAAAGTACAGGTCGCATTTACTATCCGAATTGGATGAAATTTGGCATACGTCACTTATTTGGCCCGAGGACGAACCCTTTTGAACGAACCCTATTAAGGTAAATGTTGCACCAAAGTCCCTAAATATCTTTCGATTTGCACGAAATTTGGCACAACGTATTGAATTAAGCCTAGAATGATGTGTGAAATCGGGTCAGATTTAGATATAGCTCCCATATATATTTTCGTCCGATTTATGGAAAATCGGGTCAGATTTAGATATAGCTCCCATATATATTTTCGTCCGATTTATGGTAAATGGTGCACCAAAGTCCCTAAACATCTTTCGATTTGCACGAAATTTGGTATAGCGTACTGAACATAGTCTAGAATGATGTGTGTTAAGTTTCGTGAAAATCGGTTGCAATTTAGATATAACTCCCATATATATTTTCGTCCGATTTTAGGTGAATGGTGCACCAGAGTCCCTATATATCTTTCGATTTGCACGAAATTTGGTACAGCATAATGAATTGGGTCTTGAATGATGTGTGTCAAGTTTCCTGAAAATCGGTTTAGATTTAGATATAGCTCCCATATATATTTTCGTCCGATTTAATGAAAATGGTGTACCAAAGTCCCTATATATTTCGATTTCCACGAAATTTGGTACAGCGTACTGAATAAAGTCTACAATGATGTGTGTTAAGTTTCGTGAAAATCGGTTAAGATTTAGATATAGCTCCAATATATATTTTCGTCCGATCTAAGGTAAATGGTGCACCAGAGTCCCTATATATCTTTCATAATGAACTTAGTATAACCTATATGTTAGATATAAATGATGCACCGAATTCCCCAGGTGGGTCCGATTGGCACATAATTTTGCACAACTTATAGAAGTTATTATGATATAACGTGTGTCAAGTTTGTTGAAATTAGTTCAGATTTAGATATAGTTCCTATATATAGCTTCGTCAGATTTTAAGTAATCTGTTGAAATTTGGATAGAGCTATCATATTTTCTCCCGATTTTAACTAAATGATGCACCAAGAACTCAAAATGTGGCCGATATTCTGTGACAAGTTTCGATGAAATCGGCTTAGATTTCAATATAGTTTTTATAAATATTTTCGTCCGATTTGAAGTAAATGGTGCACCAAACTTCTCATGTTTATCAGATATGTATCTAAATAATTAACGGGTATCCGACTGATATATGTTTTAAATTGATTTACATAATTTTGTCCCATTGTAAGAAGCAACTCTATATCTGACCAAATGAAAAATTTAGTATAGGTTGGAGAAAGATATGTTTATGGGTCCAATGTCATTTTACTGATCCTTCAAAAATGCGACGTCTGTTAAGATTCATCAGTTGAATATACCCAAAGTGGTGAAGGGTATCATAAAGTCGGCCCCGTCCGACTTTACTTCTTTCCTTACTGGTTTTTATTTGTCTCGATGTAAAGAATCCCAACAAAAAATGCAATAGCAACACAATTCCAGTACTGACAGCGACTCATAGAGTAAATCATACTTTACTTCATACTTTAATTTAATGTATTTATCAGCGCGAAAGTATCTTCATTCATGTGGAAATGATGAAGAACCACAGATTTTGTCAGATTTTTCCACAATAGACGAGTACATAACTAGAGCGCCTGCAACGCACACCAAGCCCAAACTCAACAGAATATAGACATTGGAAGCTAGCTACAGACGAAATACTAGTATTCATATTCATACATACAAGTATACAAGTATATATTGCAATGTTTGTTGTTTCTGTTATTGTATTCTTTCCAATGCAGATGATTACATTTTTTTCTTCTCCGTAGATTATTACTCAACACAAGCCTGATTCCGAGTGTTGTTGTGCGTGCCTACATACAACAAACACACTACATAATAATATTCAAGTTGATTAGTATTCAATTGCAGTTTAAATGTTTTTGTTGTTTTTGTTGTTGTTGTTGGTATTGTTGTTTTTGGTTTGTTATGTTCTCAGTTCTTTTGAGTTGATAGACCTCTAATAGCTGCCGCAATTTTTCAATGTTAATTACTCATTTTTTTCCATATCGCATATAATTGATCTTTGTTTGTTGTGTTGAACTTTTCATGGATAAACAGAAAGAAGGCGGGAGAAATAGCCAACCATTTGGAGTTTAGGAAAAAAAAACTAGCATCCATTAGAAACCGTAACGAATTACAAGAAAACAAATTCCAATTTTCAAGAGTTGGAGAAAATATAGAACGTAGCATTCATTTCCTTTAGAGAATGTATGAAAAAAGGCAGTATGGAAAATTTTCTTATGAAATTTGTTTAATGAGTTTTTTTAAGCGTAATATTAGATGTAATTTGTACATTACTAAGACCATCGGCTATACACTGGTTGTATAACACCCATCCTATCCTATGGCTCTCTTGTGTGTTGAAACTGTCTGCGCCACAAGTCGACATACAGTAAATTAGATAAGGTACAACGAGCCGCCTCGATTTTAGTTACAGGAGCAAGGAGGATTACGCCAAAAGCAGCTCTGAACGTAATGCTGAACTTAAAGCCTCTGGGCCTCTGCATTAAGTGTAAGGCCGCACATAGCGACCTAAGGCTGCATGAACAAAACCTCTGGCGAAGTTGTACCTTTGGGCATGGTCGTATCTCCAACTAGCCAGGTATGACATTGGACCAACGCGTAAAACTAAGTGAATATATATCACCAGTCCTGAGATTTGACGATGTAGATCTCGATATTCCTAGTAGAGACGACTGGAACAGACGGATCGAAGATGGAAGAAGGTACAGGGGCTGGCGTCTACTGTGAAAGGCTAGGCTTTGAGTTTAAATTAATATTAATGGAACAAATTTTTGTCATGTTATTAAAATTAATGCATTAATTCACGATAATCCTTCTATTACATTAGGAAATCAAAAATTAAAAGGAGCTGACAATTTTTTTAGTAATAAAGAAGAAAAAATAATTATTTCTATTAAATAGTCAGAATTTCTTTTTCCTGTATTTAGTAAAAATAAAATTACTGCAAATAAAAAAACGGAAGAAGCTATATATCACCAGTCCTGAAATTTGACGATGTAGATCTCGATATTCCTAGTAGAGACGACTGGAACCGAAGTAACCCTCCTCTGGACGGTTTGGCCTTCTATACAGACGGATCCAAGATGGAAGAAGGTACAGGGGCTGGCGTCTACTGTGAAAGGCTAGGCCTTGAGATTACCTATAAGCTGGCATGTAGTGTTTTCCATGCTGAAATCTTCGCGATTTGGAAGGAAGCGGAATTGATAAGAGGTCGTTGAACCGGTGACTATCTTCGTGGAAAGTCAAGCAGCTCTTAAAGCCATCAAATATTGATATATCAAATCTGAGTTCTGAGCAGCTTTGGAAGAACTTACAGCTATCGGCTGTGTTGGGTAACAGGACACAGTGACATCTTGGGTAATGAAAGAGCAGACGAACCAGCTAGACGAGGATCTCAATCCACAGATCTAGCAATTGATGACTCAATCAAACCACACATATGTCATCTTTACCGGAACTTTGAGGCGTTCTTCGACGAAATAGCCTATGAACTTTGGCACAACGAACCCAGGTGGCCGACTCTGTCTACCAAAAGGACACACTCACTGTTGAACCTGAGCAAAGCTGAAATATGAGTATTGACAGAAATCATTACCGGTCATTACTAGTAAATGGGATCATGATGCAATTGATTACTGTAGACTCTGCGTTGACGAGGAGGAGGCGGAGACAATTGACTAGTGGATACGGATATCGATTCGATACGAGGAGCGAATATCGATTCGGACCATTACTTTATGGCAGCCAAGATTCGCACCAGTCTTAATGTAGCAACAAAGGTTCGATCTAATGTAAAACGGCCTACTCCGCTCAACTTACCCACCTGCTTGATGAAAGCACTTCTTGTCCCGATACTAGTATAGAAGCACAATAGCAAAGAATTGCCTACAAACTGCAGCAAAAGCAACACTGGGGTATCAAAACCCATCATCAAGATTAAACACGCAGCGTATAGGGCAACCCTGCAGACATTGGCAACACGTAATGCGATGGATAATTATCGGGAGAAAAGGAGAGAGGAAAAACGTATTTTCAGAAAAAAAGAAGAAAGAACAAGAACAACGTGAGCGTGAGCAAATTGAGATGAACAGGAGTCAGAATGAAGTCCTGTTACTGTTACAAGATCAGCAGTTAAAGTCGGAAGCCCCCTCGGAGCCCTTTAATACCGAACGAAGATTCATACAACGCGACAGTTTGTCGTGTGACCTTTTTAACATCCTGCTGGAAAAGGTCATACGAGAGGCAAAGGTGAATAGAAATGGCACTCTGTACACCAAACAACACATGTTACACGCCTACGCCAATGACATCGACATAATGGGTCGAACATTGAGATCGGTAACAGCCACCTTTGAACAAATTGAGAAGGAGTCTGCCAAAGTGGGTCTGGCAGTAAATGGCGAGAAAACCAAGCTGATGGTATCAACGCGCAAGACGTCCAGTAGCCTCGAACCAACTGTGGAACTTCAGAAATACAGCTTCGGGGTAGTTCAAGATTTTATATACCTTGGTACTAAGACATCAGTTTTGAAATTCGGAGAAGGATAGTGTTGGCCAACAGATGCTACTATGGTCTGAGTATGCAACTCAAAAACAAAACCACCTACCGTCAGACCAAACTCACACTTTGCAAGATGCTGATACTACCCGTGTGATTATATGGATCTGAAGCGTAAGTACCCATACGCAAGCCGATGAGGCATCTCTTGGAGTTTTTGAGAGAAAATTTTTCTCCGAAAGATCTATGGACCGATCTGCGTTGAATATCGCCGTCGAATGAACCATGAGTTGTACCAGGTATTCTCGTACATCGTCATTATTAGACGTATTGAGCTGCAGCGACTACGTTGGATAGGTCATGTTGTAAGAATGGAGGAAGATTCCCCAGCCCAAAAGGCATATAAAAGCGAACCAGCTGATGGTTCATGCAGAAGGGGAAGGCCTCGAATAAGATGGAAAAATCAAGTGGAAGACAACATTGCCGAATATGATCTTTCAAACTGGAAAAACTGCGCAAAAGACCGACGCGCCTGGAAATTGTTTTTAAGCTCGGCTTATGGAAGGAAAGTTTTGTCACAAGCCAGCTAAGTAACTAAGTAAAATCAATTTTTGTGCCGGTTTTTACTAACCGATTAAACATAAATTCATATTGTTTATGCTTTCGTAAGGAAATTCCATCCCGGACATTTTGCACAGCGTAATATATATAATTTCAATCAATTTCTTGTTAATCAGTAAAGTGATACACTAACTGATTGAGCTAAAAACTTGAAATTTGAAATGCGAATCAAGTTTAAGAAGTAGTTATAAGTGGGTGGTTCTGGAAGTGTCTACTCATTTATATGAAATTTACTAAATAGTACTAAATTCGGTGCTTGGAAGACCCGATGGAGCTGGAATCCTTAAATGTGAAATTAACGTTACCATCGAGGTGCAGGATTGAGATCTGTAAGTAGTTTTGGAGATTTGTACTTATGTGTACGAAAGTACTATATTTAATAAAATTTGGATTTGGGTGAACCGATAGAGCTGGAATCCTTTGGAATAAAGATTACAGTTGGAATGTAAAACTGGGGTATGTAGGGACATTCGCTATCGAAGTGGCGGGCAAATTCTAGTTATAGATAAACTTGTGTCATGTCAAACCAACTGTAGATCTTTGTTTAGTTCGCATTTCGTTGAAAGTGTTGGTTTGAGATGTTATTATATTATGTAAAAAATTATATTATTTTCCCAATTGTGTCAGCATCAAGTGACGGCTAAAGGGCTTCTCAAACTTTAAACGCGTTTTTCTCTTTTGCGTATGGCGGGCACGATAACCCAATCGATTCCAAATTTTTACACGTTTCTCTGTGGGTGTATAGCTATCGTATGAACTAGGATAAAGCCAATCGGTGAAGATCTTCCTTATTTTTTAAATTGGTTTTTGGTAAAAATTAGGCGATTTTCCAAAAATATTTTTTCAAAGGTCCGCCATTTTGTTAATTTTAGAGCGAAGTCAATAATCCTAGTTCATACGAGAGCCAGACATGTACTCTTTCTAACATCGATGGAATTTTCGAATTCCGATGTTCCAGTGAGGAGTTATCATGCCCGCCATCAAAAATAAGGACTTTTCTTTAATTACAAAAAACAACAACAATTTTTTGTAAATAATTTTTCTTCTCTTTTAAACCTTCAATTATATATGTGCAAAGTTGCAAACATTAACAAACATTGGTATTGATTTACCAGCCCATTGAAAAATCTTGAAAAAATAAAATCGGGAATGGGGTGGGGGGGTTCCCTTAAGCTATAAATATTCGAAATTTCAATTTACTTACATTCAATTTTTCCAATTAAACAACTTTAGTTTTTTTTATTATATCTATCAAAACTATAAACTTCAAAAATTGTATAATTTGCATTTAATAGTTCATGCATTTTATACACATATTTTTTTATATCTATGTCAAGAGTTATAAAAATGTATTTTTTATGACATTCCAACAAAAATTTATTTCAAGTTTTTAATTTACAATAAATGTGCACACAAAATGGGTATATCTATCACCCACAGAGTTCTGCAATTTGTTGCCCCATCCTGTCTGTCATTCATAGAGAGAGAGAGAGTTATTACACAATTTTACAGAATTCCTAACAAATGAATGAATAAAAAATGAATGAATGAACGAACATTGTAGTTTTTACTTCGTTATTATTGCATAAAATGAACTTTGATAACTTTTATGTAGCAATTATGTGATGCTTTGTGTTCATGTTGTTGGCTGAGTTATTTCTTATGGCGTAAAACTTTACGCAACAATTAAATGCTACAATTAATATTTAATAGCTTGCTTACATTTAGTACAATCGACACAGACAAGAATTGGTGTTATTAGTTATGGTAGCAGGTCTGTAAAGTTGATTTCTATTGTCTATAATACAAATTGTCTATTTGTTATTGTATGAAGGGGTTTCGTTTGAAGTTTCAATATTGTAGTTAAAAATGTGACAATATGTGGTACTAAATGTGACACTATGTATATGGTAGACACAACCTGTTAGCCGAAAGTTTCCTGGATTGAGAAACAAATTCAAAGTAGACTTAGTTATATGTGAGTTACATATAAGACATAAGCCGAATCTTCTCATTAGAATACAATTAATTCAATTAATGTAAAGATCAGTTTTTCATAGAGTTTCCCGATATTGAATATTTCAATATGTTGCCTCTCATTATATTAACCTGAGGTGTGTTAGCGTGACCATATGATCACACTAATAAGACGATCAATAAATCATGTGGTGTGAAAAACTAAAACGCTGAAAGTTTCGTCGCAAAATTCAGAAAAAAATAATTACAGCTCTATTCGGGTTAATACAAAATACGCATATTTGAATTTCACTTGTCATTAATGACATACACGTTTTTTCCAGAAATAAGAATAAGCGTCTCATTTTATTTCTAATTATTTTTATTTCTTTTCTTCAATTACCTATGTGTGACCTCTTCGATTGTTCAGCGCATTTTCATTGCAAAAAAAAATCATTTCAAAATTGCGCATTTTCATTTCATTTCGCATTAAAATGTGATATTTAGCTTTTATTGCAATTATAATCATTTGCGCCCCTTCTGGCTATTCCGATCGACTGCGACTTATTCCCATAGGCAGCTTTTTTTCTAATCAGTCCACATACAGGGCATCTTCATCATCGTCGTCGTCGTAGCAGTCAGCCACCGGTACCGATAGGCGGCAGTTTTGTTTTCATTCTTGCTATTGTTTTAAAACAGCAAACAACAACAATAGAACTACAACTACAATGGCTAGTCGATATTCTGTAATCATTGCAATAATGATTGACTGCGTTGTTTTATAAAAAAAAACAAATTATAATTGTTTTTATATTTGCTATTGTTGTTGCTACTCATTGATTTCCATTTCAATTATTTTTTGAAAAAAACCATGAAAACAATACCAAGCCCTTGAGGTTCGGTTCCATCGCAATTTGTATGGGAGAAAAAACATTCCAATAAAAGGGGTATTTGCGTAGTCATTATTCAGATATTTGATATTCAATACAATTTGTATTTTTATGTAAAATTCAATAAGGAATTTTACAGATAATACCTTACTTGATACATTTTTTTATGACAATATAACCTGGCATATAGTCTCCAAATTAATGTGTCGATTTTTTGGGCAAGAAAACAATTCCAAAAGATCACGCCAAACGCTGTGATAGTCCATAAAAACATTCCTCCTATATAACTTTGATAGTCTTGAAAATAATTAAAAAAATCACTATAATCTTGAAAAAAAAAATGCAATCCAAATTCAGTTAACAAATCTACTCCCAAGGCGGTGATAGTCTTGCAAATAATTTTAACAAGTGAAAAAGCGTTAAGTTTGAATCCTCTCCTCCATAGGTATACTGACAAATACTTTAAATTAAAATATACGGAACATACCAAAAAGTGAACATATACCGATAATTCTACAAACCGATTTATCTAAACCATTGTGTACACAAGCACTTTTTAATGAAAACCCATCAATTTAATGAAAGCGTGGACTGATACATGGCATGGTAGAATATACAATTCTCAAACTTCTGCAAACCGTTAGATTACATATGGTGTGCCGTTAAGGCGGGATCACATGATTGCCGCAATGCGCCAATTATTGGTGCATTTTATATGCCAATCGTGTGATTGCACAATTTATTGTCCAATGCGACAATCAAAAATAAATTGTGCTGATTTGCGGCAATCAAATACAACTCTGGTACGACAATCGTGTGAACTGTTAATAGACAATCTTGCGCAAGTTTAAAGTTGAAAAATGCGTCAATATTTATTGTTTTCTAGTGCGTCAATCAAAGAAGACAATACGCGTCAATAACCTGATTTTTTTTAAATAATATTTTTTCTTGTGTTTGTACCGTCAACATTTCTTTGTCGTAAGTAAAGTAAAGTTAATTTAAATTGTTGTATTTGCTATAATTATGTTCATATTATGTATTTGCAGCTTTAATATGGAATTCGGTGATTGCATTGTATACGAAAATTCAGCTGAGCTTGAGTTCTTTTCCCCCGATCAGCAACCAGAAACACCTGTGCCGAAAAAAAGAAAAAAAACCAAGTGTAATTTGTTCCTGGACCTACACTGCAATACAGGAGCAGGAGTTCCATAGTTTGTTAAATTTGAAAGCAACGACATTCCATTCTTCCTGCGTGGATGGTATCTACATACATATCAAAAGAAATAATAAGTCAATTAAAAAGCATAAATATGTGTGTATTTAGATTTTTCATACCTTTATGTATGCACCTTTTAACGCTTTATAAATAGCATCACAAACAATTGGTACGAAAAGTGATATGGTATTTGGGGCAACACGGAAGAAGACCGAAAGACTTTTATAACTGTCACCAGATGCAAGAAATCGAAGTGTCACAGCTAAGCGTATTTGTTCGGGAATAGCCTTTCGCATGTTTGTGTCTTGTTTTTTAATATATGGTGACACTAGTTGCAACAATTCGATAAACGTTTCGTCATCCATCCGGATAAAATTTTTAAACAAAAACTTTTGGTTTTCGATTTCCCGGAATTCCATTAATGTTTTGTCATATGCACCATCAGTGCTTCTTTTTGTGAGCCACTCTCTGACCCACGTACTTCTATTTACTTTTTTTTTCTTTTCTTTCCTTTCATTTTTCTCATCGTCAAATGCACACACCATAATTATAGCTGCTGCAATTTTCTTTTTTTTTAAAGAACACATCTTAATAAAACAAATTTTTAAATGCTTTAACATTTTTAATAAACAAACTTTGACACATAGCAGCTGCTTCTGATATTTGCCGTGTAGTAGAACAATCGTGTGACTGAAGTTGGACAATAATTGTCACTTGATGGTTTTGAGACAATATGCGGCAATCAAATTTATGAAAAGTTGGACAATCATGTGACCGCAGAGAATTTGATTGTGACAATTTATTTATTGTAGTAAAACTTTGGACAATAAAAATTGGTTTAAATTGGCGCATTGCGACAATCATGTGATCCCACCTTTAGATTACATAGTGTAGGAATTAGCGAATATTTGGGGTTATAGCTATGCATATTTCCTTCAGGATGTATAATTATATGAGTGAGATGCATAAATACTGGCCTATATATTTCATTATCGTCAAGTTCGAGTTGTTTTATCATGATTTCCTTAGAAAGCCAGCCCAATAAAAAATCGCTTTTGCAAACATAAATTTACTGAGAAAAAATTTCATTGCGGGCGGAAGGGGGAGGGCCGGACCCCAAGCCCCCCCTCACTTGCTACATCGCTGATCCACTATTAACCATGTGATAGTTTGGAAATGTGATAGCTTTGGAAACATATACATATATGATTGTTTTGGAAATGCAATTAAAAGGATATAAGAAATTGATAGTCTAGGAAAACTATTTTTTAAACCTTTGCCTTTGATAGTGTCGAAAAAAATATATTTTTAAACCCTGCGTGTGATAGTCTAGAAAGAAATATTGTTTTAAAAACCCCTGCTGTGATAGTCTAGGAAAAATATTTTTTTAAAAACGCCTGCCTGTGATATTCTAGGAGAAAATTTGTTTAAAATCATCGCATATGATTATGATAGTCTAGGAAAAATATTTTTTTAAAGGCCCTGCTTGTTGTAGTCTAGGAAAAATATTTTTAAAATCCTCGCATACAACTACGATAGTCTAGAAAAAATTTTTAATAAATCCATCCACATCATTCTAGACCTAATTAATTGCGCTATGCCAAATTTCGTGCAAATCGAAAGATATATAGGGACTTTGGTCCACATTTACGTAAAATCGGAAGAAAATATATATGGGAGCTATATCTAAATACGGACCGATTTTCATTACGCTATGCCAAATTTTGTGCAAATCGGAAGATATATAGGGAGTTTGGTGCACCATTTACATTAAATCGGACGAAAATGTATATATGGGAGCTATATCTAAATCTGGACCGATTTTCAAGAAACTTAACACACATCATTCTAGACCTAATTAATTATGTTATGCCAAATTTCGTACAAATCGAAAAATATATAGGGACTTTGGTGCACATTTACATAAAATCGGAAGAAAATATATATGGGACCTATATCTAAATCTGGACCGATTTTCAGGAAACTTAACACACACCATCCTAGACTTAATTCATTACGCTATGCTATGTGGAAGGATATATAGGGACTTTGGTACACCGTTTACATAAAATCCGACGAAAATATATCGTTAGCTAAAATGCAAAAAGGCGTAACTAACAAAAGCATAATTGTGTAGGAGAAGCAAAAAACTGTTTTGAATGAAAACTATAAACATGGCAAATGAAGATTTTTCTAAGTTCACTTTTAATACACTGACAGATGTATACCTACATAAAACAAAATTGTTTTTCAGTTATTATTATTATAAACCCACTTGTAGTTACGTCCTTTTGTTTTTTGTTAATAGAAGCTCCTTTTTTGACCGCAGACGTGTAAAACTTTGTCAACACATGCAGTTTATTGACATTCACAATATTCATTCAAAAAGTCAATTTGAAATTCTTTGTTAGTTACGCCTTTTTGCATTTTAGCTAACGATATATGGGAGCTATATCTAAATCCAATTTCAATAGGGTTCGTCCTTGGGCCAAATAAGAGACCTATGCCAAATTTCATCCAATTCAGATCATAAATGCGACCTGTACTTTGTTCACAATTTAACATGGACAGACAGACGGACGGACATGCATAAATCGACTTAAAAAGTGATTCTATGCATATTCTCAAAAGGAACCCTGTGTTTATCTCGTTTCCTTTTGCCTGTTACAAACATATACACAAAGACATTATACCCTGTACCACAGTGTGGTGAAGGGTATAAAAATCTACGCCAGTGGGAGGCTAGGATTTTTTTTTTTTTTTTTGCAAAAATCCACGCCTGTGATATTTTTAACAAATCCACATTAATGATATTCTTGATTTTTTTAAATCCACGTCCAAGACAATGATAGTCTTGCACAAAGCACCATAAAAAATCAGCGCCTTAGCTTACAATAAACGTGCTAAACATTCATAAAAATCCGCCTCTAAGGTGCGATAGACTTGAACGAAATATTCTTAAAAAGTCAAAACCTGTGATTGACTGAGGAATTAATTAAAAAATATACGCACACGTCTGTTTTGAAAAAAAAAACATTCTTAAAAAGTTCTTAAAATTCATAAAAAATCCAAACCTAATGCTGTGATTGTTTTATAAAAAAAGATTCCTAAAAAATCCACGCCTAATGCTGTAATGTTATGATAGTTTGTTAAAAATATTCTTAAAAAATTAAACAATTCTAAGAAAGTCTAAGAAATAACTCTTAAAATCCTGGACTAAAACCGGGATAGTTTTGTGAAGCAGCAACCATAGTTTATTATTTTTACTTCCCACAATTAAAGGGTACATTCAAAGTTTTTTATTTATAGAGACAATCTAATTAAGTGGAAAGTGCGTGTTTTTCCCCTCTATAATTATATTGTCCTCGTCTAACATTTGACCCTTTACATTTGTTAAAAAAAACACAATTTTCCAATTGGGATTTTCATTCCCATAACCCCAATAATGCAGTCACTTCCTGCTTATTATTTATATTTACACCAAAAACATATTTTTACACTTCCCATGGTGGAAATCTCATGGCGAAGCAACCTCTCAAAACGGAAATAGCAATTAATTAAAAAATTAAACGACAAACAGGCGTAAAAGAGAACAGAACAAAGAAGCCTCACCACACAAATTAAACCACAATATAATTGCAATTCCTTAGTGCCAAGCTTTAACATTTCACTTTGATTCTCAAAAAAAAAAAACGATTTGTTGGTTTGGATATATTTTTGGAAATTGGCTTCAAAAATTGGTTTGTATATTTTTGTTTTAAAGATACAACACAACATTGTCTTTTAATTAATTTGCCTGAATGGCTTATTGGTATAACTCAAGTGGTTGGCAACGTTTTCTCATGTTCTTGGACAAAATGAATGTAAAAAACAACAACAAAAATTTAATTTTTTGGGCACATGAACAACAACCTCTAGTCCATTTCCCCTTTTGCAGCCACCAACCCTAAACAATTTTGAAAAAAAGTCAGTCAGTCAGTCATCATCAACAACCCAGTCTCCAACAGAAAGCCGGCATGTGCAATTGTTTTATTTTTAGAATAAATATTCAACAACAACAAACAATTACATATTTTACTTGTCGTTGTTGTTGGTGTATTTTAATGTTAGAGAAAAAACACACAACAACAAGAACAAATTGTTTTTAATTTGCTTCTTTGACAGGCGATATTATGTGTCTGGCCGTCATCCAGGTTTGAAGTAATTTGTTCCAAGGGCTTTTGAGCGATATAAACCCCTCCGCGCGATTAATATTGTAATGGGCAGGCGGCGGGCAGCAATTAGTTATTCTCATTCCGGGTTTACTCTTTTTTATGGTTGGCCTGTGTTAATGAATATGAATATTGTCTTTTATTTCTTGCTGCTGTTGTTGTTGTATCTTACAAACAGCCCCCTTCATCCTACTACCAATGCAAGTTTTATGACATAATTTGTTTCGAACACAAAATGTTAAAAATGAAACATGAAACTTTAATTACCCAGGCAAGGTGCAGTTTTGGTCGCCCAGCCGCCTTTGGGCTAATTGCAGCTTTTTTGTTTTGTTTTGAGGCGTTAAGGGATACTTGCATTTATATTGTTTGAGAAAAAGGGGTTAGTTCGGTTTCGGTTTTCTATTTAATGATTTTTTTTTTTTGGTTTTTTAGTTCGTAGAACTATTACTACCACCCGTGGGGTTCACGTAAACTGGTTTAAAAAAAATGTGTTGAAAACCACACAATTTATTAAGATTTTAATGGAAATCTAACTTAAAGAACAGCTTAAGAATAATTCTTACGGGTGTGTGTTTAGAAAGAAAAAAACGCAATGTAATTAAAAAATGTATTTCATTTTGGTAAAGAAAATGTACATTTTCTCATAATTGTGAGATAATGAACTAAACAAAATACCCACAACTCGCCCATAGTACTAAGGGGTCGGAAGTAATGTGAAAGTATGTGAGTTGTTAAAAATATAACTGTAAAGTATTATTAGAAGAATATGAAGTAAAAATAAATAGTCTTTGTTGCTCACGATATGATCCACAATTCGTTCATCATATTTTAATCAAACGTTGGTCGAATCCGAAGATGAAGGATTAGAAATTATAAAAATGTGTCACATGGATCGAACTGAATATTAGAACTGATTCAATCTTTGCATATCAAGTCCGTTTTTACCATGTATGTATTTAAATTAAAGGCTAAGGACACTTAAGGATTTTTAGCGCTAAATATCGCCTTTAATTGAGCGAGGGACCAAACGTGTATCCGGACAAGATGGAGAAAGACAAAAAATATGCCTGTTAAAGAGTCCATCTTCCTAAAAAAATGTGATTTATTTAGGAAAAAAACCCAAATACACCAACGGGTCGACAAAGCCCACAGATACTGGTCTTTCTGGAGTTTCGATCCAAAGATGATACCCTGTATATAAAAGAGCGTTATAGAAACAATTCTAACATAAGCAGCCAGTTGAACAGCAACGTACAAAAAATTTAATGTAAAATCACTACAAGAATTCCGGAAAACATGCTGCCTGGGTATATGGGACCAATGTGGACAACACCAACTAGGGCTTTGGATACTATTTTATATATACATCCAATTGCTATCCGAATACAATATGAAGCGTCCGTCACAGTTTTAAGACTTAAAGCAATGAGCGCGTGTGTCGACCCCAACCACAATATACCGCTCAAAAAATATCACAGGATACCATCTAACCCTCAATCAGATGGTTTGAGTAAGACCTAATACATAAAACAAACGTTTAACCGGACTGAGACTAATGGGTTAGCCGAACATTAGCACAAATGTCATCTGGCTGTTAAACAGACGGCTCCCGGCTTGCAGGAAAAGCGTCATTGTTAACATTAAACTCTTTTTAACAGATAATCATCATTACAGATAGTAAACAAGCTATAACAACAATAACCTCCAAGACAGTTAAAACCAAAACTGCGCTGGAATATATAAAAACCATAAATAAATTACAGGAATAATAGGCAATCAGATCGTTAATCTTCCAGCCAGTAGGATGGAATTTACTATAGAGGTGTACAAAGAAAAGAAATTAGGCCATAGGCGAAAGAGGTCCCCAAAAAGCTTTGCTATAACGAGAGTACTGGATAGAAAACCCTTTTAAAATAAAAAAAGAAATTAGCAGACTGAAGGATATTCTCACAGGTCATCTCAGCGAGGGAAGCAGGAAGTGTGTAGAGTATGTGGGGAAGATAGCGAAATGCCGGATCAGTATCTATACCACTGCCTAGCTTTTGCAAGCCTTCGAATCCTATTCTTGGGAAATTATAGTTTTCACGAACTAGCCGATCTAGGGAATGGAAAAGACTTAAACATTCCACCAAAAACTACATTCCTTAAAATATAGGAAATCCTATATTAAGATGCTTTATTCTAACTTATTTACATTGTAGAGCGCACCATAGGCCTTTCTCTGACTTCCAATTTGAAAGACCATGTTTCGAAATGCTGTTTTTCTTCAGATCCAAACAACAGCACGGGTAGAATCAGTGTCTTGTAGAGTGTGAGTTTGGTCTGGTGAGAGGTGGCCTTGCTTTTGAATTGCTTGCTCAGACCATAGTATCATCTGTTGGACAAAACTTATTCTTCTCCGGATTTTATAGCTGATGTTATTAGGTTTATTTATGACTATACCGAGATATATAAAATCGTTCATTACCTCGAAGCTGTAGTTTTCAAGTCGAGTCTACTGGACGTCTTGCACTTTGATAGAATCAACCAGCATTAATTGTGGAGGTTCATATAGTTCATTTGCTCCATATAGTTCAATTGCCCCATAAAGTTTTTTTATATAGTTTCGAATCCTTTGAATTTTTCATTTTCATCACTATTTTGTTTTCCTCACATAGTTCCGTGTTGATTTGTTAATAGATGAAAAACGAACGAAGAATATGGTAATAAAGGAACTTTATCAGTGAATGGATCGAGATCAGTAAAAATAACTATCAAAAAAGGAACGAGATCAGAAAAAGGAACTATATTAATTAAAGAGCTGGAACTAGTTCCGATCGTTCCTTTCTCGGGAATAGTTCCGATGAACTAGATCGTCATCAGTTCCCTTAGTTTTTTGTTAGGATATTTTCCCCAGAACCAATTTATAGCTTTTTTACAAAGAAATTTTAATATCTTTTATTTTTAGTTAAAAGGTCACACCTTAACCAATTTTAGATTTTGGTTGGAAAACATTGTGTATTTTTCTGACATTGATCCATAAATTAAATGTTGGACTTATCTTACATTACGTTTACATTGCCTGAACTTCAGGTTGTCGAAAAGAAATTCTAAAATTCAATTCATAACTAGAGATTGGTAGTTGGGGGAAAGGTATATTATTTTGGTTTTAACATTAAAAATAAAATTTACCTTAATAAACAACATTTAAAGATCATTTACAAAACCTGCAGACATACCTGGAAGAAGAAAAAATAAAAATTATGAATTACCAATATTTTAAAATTAATCGTATGTATGCTTATAATATTAATATCATGCATAATTCCGTATCCCCGGAGAAGTATTGCAATATTTAAAATATTGTACTTTTAGTTTTCAACAATTTGTAATTTTAATAAATAGTTTTTAATTTTTTTATAGAGCTGTGAATAATTTCAAAGTGAATTGCCCTAACAACCAACAGACCGAAAAAGAAATGAAAAACAGAACAATGGTATCCAACCGAACTCAACTAAACAGGAAAATGACAATTTGCATTCGATTGTCATATAGACTAGGGAGTTGGTGGTACCCTCTACCATTGGCGGCGGAACAAAGATATTTGTGTTAAAAATTAAAATGTTTCTGGTGATGCTGCTGCACAAAAAAAAATTGTGAATGGAAAGTTGGTTAGTTCACAATTCTCCTGACAGTTCGATGTTGACTTTCAAAATGTATTTGCTTTGGTGTGTATGTTTGCATGTGTTCTATATGTTGTTGAGCTTTTCTTGTTGCGCAATGTGAATGACAAATTTTGTTGAATAGTGTTACAAAATCACAAACAAAAAAAATATATCATTTTTTTCATAGAATGAAAATCGGATATAAAGGTGCACGGTTTATTATAGCTACCATAAAAGGGTACGACCGATTTTAGTGGTTTTGAATGCCCAAACTCAAGAATCTAAATCTTACTAGTTGTGAAAAATTTCCCATTTCTTGACACTGTCCGTCCCCACACAATATGTGCGTATATATTACAAATTTTCTAATCCTGTCCAAAGGGGGTGTACGTACTCGTATATGCATTCCTATATGACTTACACACCACGATACAAACATTGTAATATATTTTTAGTTTATCATGACTTTTATGCGATCTAAGCAAATTGCATACAAACCGTCATACCTTACCGCACACGACCAGCTAGATGGTTGTCTCCATTAGGGTACACATTGGCTCGCGGTGACACATCTATATGTAAATGAATAGACAATAGATACACCTAAAGCCAATCTATACATATATTCACACCACAGGCATGCATGGATATAGCAGGCATATCGAAATTCGACATATTTTCATATATATGTACGTACATAGTTGCACGCATGAATAGTTTTTCACACACCCTCCTGTGAGAACATTGCTGGCATACATACAAATATATTTTTGCATTGAATTCAGCGGAAAGGCCCCACATGTAGCCAGGCAGCCAGCCAGCTAACCAATCCAACCATCTAGCCTATCATTCCCCCCATTGTCACCTATAAATATTCATTGCAAACCCCTCTCCCGTTCCCTTAGCAAAAACTACCGATATCTGGTAATGTTGTAACTGGAAACGTATAATAAAAACATATATATATAAACCTTTACCATGACCATGGATACATTTGTTTGTATGTTTGTGTGTGCAGAACTGAATGCAAAACTGTTTTCCACTACCAATGAATGGCTGGGTAAACGCATTGAAAACTTTGCAGTTTTGGCTTTGACTGCAAAAAAAAATATTAACAACTTTTCGCTTGGCTGATTGTGCCTGGCCGTTTAACTCTTTGCCTAGCGCGTGTTAGAAGAAGGCAGCATAAACTGTAGAAGCTTTGTGAACCATGATACATGGTGATATGCTACACACATCAATGGAATCGCTTATTAAGCTCGAGAAAAATGGATTTTAAAATTTAATATTTAAGGTTTGGAGGCTTTGAGTGTTGCCAAAATCAAAAAATATTTTAGGTTTCGTTTTATGAGTAGTGTTCTGGCACTTTTTGCTCTACAAATTTCCTTAATTATTATTCTCTCACCCTAATGAAGCTCCAATTGTTTTCCTCGGGTGTATGTATGTTTTATAGAAAAAAAAAAACTTAATTTGGTGTGAAAAACGTATTTCATTTACGGTCAAGATACACATGCTGAACTATCAACCAGACTTGACCATAATGTTGAGGGGTGAATGTAGGTAATGATTTTATAAACGACATAAAGATTTTGATTCGCCTATTTGCCCCCGGTGTTACTCTAAGAGTTGAGTGCGGACATCTGACCGGATATGTGACCCCAAAATGTATGATTAATCCAATGGAATTTTCTTTGAAAGTATGAAATTTGTAGGAATGTAACATCGTGTGATGCTGCAATCACGTAGTTGAATGGAGGACAATGACTTTGCGCAAAAAGATGGAATTGAGTCATGAGAATGGAATGTTTGATGTAAATAATAGGAAAGAAAGATGATAATTATTAGTGGTGGGAAGAGATCCCAGACCAATAGCAAGAGTAGGCTCATACTGCCTGGCGCTGCGGTATACATACAGAAAGCAGAAGCCTATGTACGTATGTATTTATGTAGCCGCCGCAATGGGTTGGCCGCGAATGATCGTATGTGCAACGAACAACACAAATAGCAATCCTGTGGATATAAATGAAAAACTTATGTTTGCGGTGTAACAACGTGAATGAGAATTATATGGTAGTGTAGAAGATGCGGGCAAATGTCAATGCTTTCGTTGTTGATACTCATGGGGGCTTTATGCGATGTCATTGGAATGGTGGATGGACCAATCGCAGGTCTTGCTGTATGAATGTGTCTTTTGTCACGTTAAAAATCAAATTAGCAGGTTTCTAAATCGACTCCAAAATGTTTGACACGAATTTGGTCCAAAGACACTTGCGGTATAAATGCAAAAAAAAATCAATTTATATATAAAAAGATTTAAGCAAAAAGGACTTTGACGACTTTGCAAGTCTTATAATTTGCAACTCCTATAATTTCAGGATACAAATATTCTGATACATTTATCTAGAATTCCATGGTAGCCATTTCGTTTTAAATTTTAATTGTGTCAAATTCCCCTTTTGTGTTCTTTTATGGTAACTACCACTTCCTATTCAAATTTCAATTTTTATTGACATAAAGTTGTCCTTTAAAAGGCTTTTCATCAGAATGCCTTAAAGCTTATCACCAGGAATATTTTCAATATGTTGTAAACGAAATTTAAAAAAAGTCTACTATTAAATAACTTCTCGCTCGTGTTTACAATTTAGTACATGTGTAGCATTTTGAATCGAGTGCATTTCCCTGTAAGGATCGTTGAAATTAGGTGTTTCATAATTAGAGAAAATTTGCAAGATAAAAAGTTTTATGCCATTTTATAAATATGTTGATACAATTGTCTTGAATTCTAATTTAGGTTCTGCTATGGTAGCTACTTCATTCCATTCAAATGTAAATTATGTCAAATTCCCCGTTTGTGTTCTGTGATTGTAACTACCCCTTCCTTTTCAACTTTCAATGTTTATTGACGTGGAGTTTTCCTCTAAAATTATATAGTCGCTTCATGTCAGATGCAGTAAAGCTTGCCAATGGGGATATTTTCAAAATGTTGTAGTCTGAATTAAAAAAGTCTACTATTAAATAATTTCTCGCTCATGCTAAAAATTGTTATACGTAAATTCTGAAAAGAAAATATATTCAATACCTGAAAATATTTCAGAATTAATGTATGACAATTAGAACATATTAGCCTTTTTTAAAATAATCGCATTACACATTAAGCGTAATGTATCAGGCCCATAAATCACCGTAAATGTTAGTTCCAAACTCCCTCCAAGTTAAAAGAAAAAACTCAATTTTTCTGCAATATTTAAAAAGGCCATTCCGTATAGATTTTGCATAAAAATCACACAAATCTTGAAACAATTACTTAAGGCATTCGTTTGCACTATGCAACGACTTTGTGTCATTGAGTCAACAGAGAATGGAGTAGAAGCAAAAATTATAATGCCGCCACATAATGCCACCACTCCTTTGACGTTCAATGTTTTTTTTTTTCGTTTTTTGCGAACAAAGTGCATTTTGACATAAATTTTACCACATAGAAAGGTTGTCGAATAAAAATCAGCCGGAATGGCAATTCAACTAAACATAAAATGAATATGCATAGGCAACAAACAAATAGTAGACAAAAAAATTGATACTACATTTAAAATTTTTCAAAAAAAAAAAGGTCAACTAGCGAGAAAACGAACAACACCAATCAACCAGCGAGCCAGCTTGTACGCCAGACAACCATGTAAGCAGCCAGCCAGTCAGTCAGCCACACCATTTCAACGAACAACAACAATTGCAAAGTCGTTGCTGCTGCTTCTCAATGTTGTAAATGTGGCAATGTATGCAATAATTTTTTCTATTGTTGTAGCTGTTGTTCCTACTGTCACCCTGGCCACCGGGTGGTGATGGTGTCTCTCAATGAATTTCGGTGCCAAATACACATTTGTACGAATTCATTTCAATCGAAAAATTAAAAAAAAAAACAACTGACACACAGCGAACAAGAAAAATTGCCTTAATTTCTATTCGTTTAGTTACTACACAATCAATGGAAACAGAAGCCAACACATGGAAAATGACCGGCAACAATGAAGATAATAACAATGGAGGAACGAACTATTGGTATTGTATGTGAGTAGGGACTGAAAGTCCAAACGCCAAGCGGCGGAATAAAACTAGAATTGATTCATAGGCTTTTAGAAGTACAGATGATGATGATGGACGGACGGTCATAGAGAAACATAGATAGCAAAATGCACACAAACACTGGTACATGTGGACAACTAAATTGCAATACTATTTCTATGGTAATGGTGTTGTCATTTTTGGCCACTATGTTCGAGTATCTATGTAGATGGATAACCACCCACCCACATACCTAACTAATATTGCAAAGTGCACTTAAGAGACTCGTAATTAACTTTTACCTGACTGGAAATGACAGCAATGATGACTGGTAGTTTTTGGCAATAGGGCCAAAGTGGATTTGTATGTATAAATTTTGTATGCGCAGAATTTGGCGACAATTATATGTTTAAAAGCTGTGGTAATTTAGTATATACAACGGGCAATCGATTTTAGTCTTAAAGGATATTCGGTTTGGGAATGATGTACAAGTATATTGAACATTTTACATGATCCAGTATTTTGAATACGAGAATTATAATCATTTCGTTAAGAGCGAAATAAGTAAACAAGTAACTTTCAATATGACCTAAAGCAAAAAAATAAGTACCCAGGTGTCTTATTTTGAATAGAGTGTATTTCTTTGTAAGGAATGTTAATCTTTTTATGGTTTTCACAACTCAATAAAGTTCGTAAGATACAAAGGGGGTTATGCCATGTTTGTCGTATGAAAGAAATAAACTCTGATGTATTAATGTCGAATTAACCTTTTGGGTTCTGTAATGGTAGCTACCCCTTTTCGTATGGGGGTAGCTACCATAACAGCCTTCAACAATAGTATAACTATAAGTAATATTAAATTAATTGTTTGAGCAGAACAAAATTAATTTTATCGAAAAAAATATATAAGTTGAAACAACATAATCATGAATTTTGACAAGCAAAAATAGTGCAATAGTACTCTTTCGTCCATATACGACTATATATCATATATCATTTTGAATATATATCAGAGGTGCTCTACAAAACGTATACCATTAATATGAAATCGAATGAATATATGGAATTATATTCTATATATATTCAGGAGGACGTAGGGGATGATAGACACCAAGCAACATCTCTGATTGGCTTTAACATGGTAAAGCCCAGGCTTAGCTTGGTCTTTCTTCTATCTCCATTGTGGAGATAATAACTGGGGTAGCTACGTTTAACTGAGTTCATCCATAAGAACTATAAAAAAAGGTTTAAGCGTCGGGTTAGTTGCCCACACTCGGAAAACCCCCCCTGGCAGTAAACGGCGAGAAGACCAATCAATGCGCAAGACGTTCAGTAGACTCGAACTAACTGTGGAACTTGAGAACTACAGCTTTGAGGCAGTCAAAGATTTTATATACCTTGGTACCGCCATAAATAAAACTAATGACATCAGTTTTGAAACTCGGAGAAGGATAGTGTTGGCCAACAGATGCTACTATGGTCTGAGTAAACAACTCAAAAGCAAGGCCACCTCCCGCCAGACCAAACTTACACTCTACAAGACGCTGATACTACCCGTGTTGTTATATGGATCTGAAGCATGGGTACTTACGCAAGCAGATGAGGTAGAGGCAAAATTCTCCGAAAGATCTATGGGCCGATCTGCGTTGACGGTGAATATCGCCGTCGAACCATGAGTTGTATCAGTTATTCTCGGACATCAGTTATTCTCGGACGTATTGAAAGCAGCGACAACGTTGGCTAGGTCATGTTGTGAGAATGGCATATAAAAGCGAACCAGCTGATGGTTCACGTAGAAGAATAAGACGGAAAGATCGAGTTAAAGACAACATTGCCGAATATGGTCTTTCAAATTGGAAAAACTGCTCAAAAGACCAACGCGCCTTGAAATCTTTTTTAGCCCGGCTTATGGAACGAAAGTTCTGTCACAAGCCAGCTAAGTAAGTAAGAAATTACTAATATCGTGGGCATTCATTTGAGATGCTATTATTTTGCATGAAAAACTTCAGACGAAAAAGCTTTCTGCAAGATGGGTGCCGCGTTTGTTAACAGTCGATCAAAAACGCATAAGAATGAACATTTCTCAAGTTTGTTTGGAAACAAAATGGATTTTAAGCATAGTTTCATAACTGATTAAACATGGATCCACCACTATATTCCAAGGACAAAAGAATAATCCAAACAATGAACTGAAGCTGGAGGAAGTACCCCAAAGAAGGCAAAAACAATACAATCGACTGGCAAGGTTTTGGATCAATTAAATGTACAAATTCGAGAAAAACGTCATGGCTAACAACAAAAAAATAATTTTTCATCAACGCACCAGCGCACAATAGTGTTTTAACAATGGCTAAAATCAACGAATTAAAGTACTAACAGCTTGACCACCTTATTCTCCTGATTTAGCTCCCACTGACTTTTACTTGTTCCCAAATCTAAAAAAAATCCTTGCTGGAAAGTGTTTTACCTCAAATGAAGATGCAATTACAGTTGTAAACCACTATTTTAAAGACTCTGAGGGAAATTATATTAATCAAGGGATAGAATTGCTAGAAAAGCGTTGAACTAAGTGCATTGAAGTTTCAGGAGCTTATGTTGAATAATAAAAATATTTTTGAAAAACTATCTATTTTCTTTCATTAATAGGCTAAGAAGTTTCCGAACCGCCCTCGTACAAATAAGATATTTTTCTTCTAACTCTGCAAACAATGATCCCCTTTGCCGCCTTTTTGGTGAATTTAATAAATTATACAATATTTTCTATCTTTCTTTTAGATTATAATAGATTAAATATCTAATATAATAATATATTCTTGTAAATATTTGTAATTTAGTGTGTATGGATTTATGTAGCCTATATACTTAATAAAAAACATTTATGTTGTAGAAACCTAGTTTTGAGCTACGGGTCCGAGGGTTCAACCGGCCACAGATTAGCGAAACAACAACTTTTGAAAAATACTTCATATAGTTTCTATCCGTCCATACTTGTGACACCAGTCATTTCAATATATGGGAATCCAAAATATAAAATTACAGCCAAATTATTTCACAAATCCACATTTCTGACATTACAATTCTACACTCAAAATTTGGTGAAGCTAGCTTGCCGGGTAATATTTTATGCAGCTAAATGTCATAACCCTAATGGTCATATGTTTCGACGATAATCCCCCAAGAAATAATAATTACGGCTTGCTACGGATTTCTGTATATATTATACTTCCAAAAAGAAAACACATATTTTTCAAAATATATAAACGAAAATAATTTTCCTTTTTTCCCATATTCATTGTCATCTAAAATCTTAGACATAAATCTATATATGTATATATATATATATATATACCATTTGTTGTTGTAAATTAAAAGTATTATTCCATAACTTGCCCTTCATTGCAATAATAAGAACACATACATATGACAGATGCATGTCTGAGCTTAATAATGAAACGAATGACATTCAACTCTTGAACAATAACAAACCGCAATTATGGTAATAATGACTGACTATCTAGACGACAACAACAACAATAAAAATAATAATAATCACAATAATGATGAGGATGATTAATACTCAACGGAATGAGGCGAATGATAAGAAAAACGTATTATGTCTAAAGAAATACACACAGTTGAAATCGTTTATAACGACGATCGAGGGACCGACGAAATTGGTCGATATAAGAGATAGTTGTTATAAGGTCAGAACTTTTCTCGGGACTTTTGGATGTCGTTACAAACGATTTTTAATGTGCATGTAAAAACAGAAAACAAATAAAAGTTCATCAACAACAAAATTATTCGAACATCAAAAGAATGCAATTTTTATTAAACCATCAACACGCTGCAGTGGCAGTGTTATAAAATTGTATACAGCTTCTTTAACGATTCTTTATGGATGTGAAATATATTTTTTGCCAATAATCGAATTTTGTAGCAAATCATTATCATTATTAGCCGCCACAATAGCAGCAGCAACAGTTTGTCTATAAAAGTTGAAAAACTATTCGAAAATTATATTATCACGATTTTAGTGTCTGGCTGGCTGACTGTTTATGGTCTCTAGACTAATGGTAAATAAAAGTTTGTTATGAAGGAAAATGCAATAAAATTCTTTACAAGTCAAAGTCAAGTTTAACGAACTGATGAAAGTTTGTTTTGGTTCGATTTGGAATGAAATTTGGCGAAATTATTAAAAAGGGGTTTATTAAGTCTATATATATATATATATATATATATATTTTCAGCGTTTCTTTTAATTTTGTTTTTTTTTTTTTTTTTTGACTCTAGTTAAGTACTTGTAAGTATGTAAATGCCTTGGGCCATAGTATATGCTTAGGTACAGCATAAAAATCACATTATAATAGTAAAATTATACATTGAAAGTTCGTTATTAATCGGACAAAAATAGGCAAAAATCCGAGGTTAGTCATAACACAAATCCACATTAACAATTCCAAAGAAAAAAAAACAATAATACAATTTTTTAATCTTCTCTAAAAAATATTCAGTTTAACAATTAATTTTCATTCATAATGGACACTTTTAAATTTATAATTGCATTTTATTAATTGTTTATTGTGCAGCTATTTCTTTTATTTTAAACCCAAACAAATTAATTTCCATAGAACAATAGAATTTGTAGCTTTTTTCAGTGACCGATAAGCAACGAGAAACAAACAAAAATTTCGTACAAAAAAAGGTATTAAAAGATTTAATTAAAGATCATTGAACTCAGGCACATGCACTTTATTTACTGTAGTTGGCAATCAAATTTTCATTTAAATTTCAAAGCAAAATATTTATTCAGACATTAACAAGAAAGAGACCGAATATTTTCAAAGTTTTTAATTAAAATATAACAATGGGAATAATTAAATGAAAAAAGGATTTATGTTAGGATGATTCGCATACATCAAAATAGTTGAAATTTATTTAAAGTGCAAAAAATCTTGCATAATGCAAAAAATGCACTAGTTTATACGACCCGCTAAATATTGTGTTTGAGTGTAAAAGTTTGTGATGTTCGGGTCATAATTGAGGCCTCTCAAGCTATAAGAAAAATGCACAAAAATAAAGATTTTGATTCATATGATATATTCCTCGAAACTTTGTAAGGAATCCAAAGAACAAAATGCATCTCAATGGTGATTTTGATAATCATCTCACATACTCCTATTGACGAAATTAAAATATATATACTACCAAAGTGCCCGCTTCTTCGTATGCGGAAACGGTATAAAAAATAATAATAATAATATATCATGTGGAAGTCGTGAATACTGTATAATTTGTTGTACTATAGTTCTGAATTCCACCTCTATTCCTACATCTAATATCATGTTTATTACCATTTAGTAATTTTCATACACATAAGCACTATATTCCGAAGTCTCTTTCTTATTTCACAGATTAAAAAAAGTCAGAATTCCAATTATATATTTACGTTAGCCCTGTTCAACCATGGGAACTGGTGCCCTTGTTTACATGTATAAAAAAAGTTCGTTCTCTACATTCTCTTTTAATAAGTCATTTCATATGGCGGTTTCTCATTTATTCTCTGATAATTTTTTCGTTGCACACCTCTAATTTACGTACACATTCCACATTTAGTTCCTTTTAGCACTTTTCAAACATATGAGTACATATTTTCAAGACTACCCACGTACCACCACTAAATTTAGTACTAAAAAATCTTTGGTACTTCATTCTAACTCTCCGTCAGTGACCTACATTCCAAGTTTTAGGTTTCCAGCTCGCTCCGTTACCTATTCTATTTTATTTATTTATTCTATTTACTATTCGTACACATAAATTCGAGTTTCCAATGTTGTGTCCATAGCTCTATACTATACTTCAAGAGTAATCTCTATATCGCTATCCGTTTACCAACATTCTAATTGTACCAAGTTTAGTACAATGTATTACTTTTCGTAGACGTGAGTACGAGTTTCTAAAATTTCCTAAATTCCACATATTTAGTACCATTTAGTACTTTTCGTACTTATGAGTTCGAATTTCCAACAGTCTCAATCCTGTTCTCTTACAGTAATTTTATTTTCAAATATAAGTTTTCCATCTCTATCCATCACTCAAATCTAAATTGTACCAAACTTAATATCATTTAGTACACATAGTTACGAATTTTCAAAACTACCTATATGTCCATCCTACACTCTCACCTTAATGTTAATTCAAAATGTTAGGATTCCGGCTCACACAAAACGAATTGTACCGTATTTAGTACCACTTAGGGCTTCTCGTATCCATGAGTAAGGAATTCCAATACTACCCTTATTCTTTAATTTTCATTCCAAATGTAAGTTTTCAACCTCTATCCGTTCACATTTCAGGATCTCAGCCCTATCCGTCCACGCAAAAATAGTTGGTAAACTATTTGGTTCCATTTAGTACTTTTTGTTTCTATAATTAAGAATTACGTAAATTACGTCAATCCTACACTCCAACACTAATTTTAATTCCAAAATTCTTGAGTCAGCTGTATCCATTCACAAATAATCAAATTGTACCATTTTGTACACATAAGTACTATTTTTCCATATCTAAATTCATGGTACAATTATAAAAGGTAACAGCAAAACCCAGCTGATTTGATTCCATCGTAATACTAGTGTCAATATGAATATGACAAATTATGTTTTTAAAAATCACCCAAAAGGAAAATTGGGAACGGATACAATTCGAAATTGTTCTTTATTAAATGTCCTCCCGTATTCAATTTACTCAATCTGCCTGCTGGGAAAGTTTGAGGAAGCAAATCTTTCTTCATGGAATAACTCGCGAATTCCCAGCATTTTCATATGGGTTACACATATAAGTGGCAATGGCTAAATTATAGGAAAGATTTGGAAGCGATAGACATATAAACTTGATAGATTTTCATTAATGTTTTTCAATTTTATCTTGAGGATTCGAAAATATTACATTTTCAAAATAAATAAAATTTGTTGATAATTTATTTGTTTGTTTACATTTTTCTGTCAAATGAAGTTGACACTAGTAAAACTTACAACAACAAATTTCCATGTGGTTGTTGTATCGTTTGTTGTACAACAACACTTGCTGTTACCTTCTATTATTATACCATGATCTAAATTCTATAATCCAACAGCAAACATTATTCCAAATTTTAGGTTTCCAACTCTCTCCGTTCACCCAAATCCTAATTGTACCCAATGTAGTGCCGTTTAGTGTTTTTCGTACACATACATACGAATTTCAAAGATGTCTCTATAACTCTTAATTCCAATCAAAATCCGAATTGAACTAAATTTGGTACTATATAGTACTTTTCGCACCAATAATTAAAGCTTTTTAAAGCTACTTCAATCCTGTACTCCAATAGTAGTCTTAATTCCGATTTTCAGGATTACATCTCTATACACTCAATTAAATGCAAATAGTACAAAATTTAGTACCATTTTGTACTTTTTATACATATAAGAACGAATTTCTTTCTTTGAATATAGTATATATATATATACATATATTATTGCGAATTTCAAACCAACCTGCAAAACAAATTAAGATATTTTCATTTTTATATCCATGGTAACAGTTACAAAGAACAACTCCATTACCGTTTACGATTCACTCCTCTTGTTAGGATTTTTATTGTTATGTATATGTGTACGTAACTACATATGTATATGTACTTATTTAACTTTTAGTGGAAACAAAAATAACTTTTGCAAAAGTTTACATGTTCAACTCAATGTTCTTCCAAGCCGTCGTTCTTCGATAAATGAAGTGTTTCGTTTATGACTATTTTCGTTTTACTATTTTATTGCCAGTACTTCATGTTCTTTACTTTTTGTTTCTTCTCTTCTTTTCTTATTAACTGTATTTTGGGAACTCAATGCAGACAACTACAGTTGTTTAGCGTTAACAGAAATAATGAAAAGAGGAAATGGAAGTAATTGAGTGAAGGCTGATGTTGCAAAAAACAATTTGAAAACTACAAAATAATGTCTTTTGTCTGGAGGTGGGAAATTAACCTATTCGTGGCGCTATGTTATGGAGGAATTTTATAAAATATTTGCTAGTACTTAAGGAAAGTTATGTCAGGAAGAGATATACAAATTCTCAAACTGTTGACCCTTTTTTGTGAAGGTACCAGAAGGAAAAAGCCAAAACAAAGTTCAGCCTTCGATAGCTTCTTTAAAAACAAGGATTAATAGGAATAGTTTGTTTGCATTTTAGTCATTTTGAGAGAAGGTACCAGAAGGAGTGGTCTGATATTCTTCTCTTGGAAAAAATCTTCAAGTGGACTCATACAAGAGTTAACTTAGCTTACTTTAGTAATGGTTCATGAAATCGCGATTATTGCATCATTGCAACGGATTTTTTCCAAGCTTCTCATTATTATTCTTGGGTTTAGCTATGGCGTATATCCTTTTTGAAATTGCACCACTAATTTTCAATTGGATTCAGATATAGGGACGTCGCACAGTGGGTTGAGCGGTAAGCAAAGTGGCGATTAATTCAAAGCCGTAATTTTAAAATATTGTTATTTTTATTGATAGGTATTCGTAAATACATAAAAAAGCATAATTAGAAAAACAAAACAAAATTAAAAAAATGGTTGTTTTAATCTTTTATGGCCTTTTTTGTATTTTGGAAAAAGTTCTGTTATATCACAAATTTCGCTGTAACTTTTCAAAGAAAAACGATAAACTAGGAAATGCAATTGTAGTGCTTTTAGAAAAATGTTGTTCTTAAAAATAAAAATTAATACATATTTTATCTGTATATATACCCAAAATTTTAAATTAAAATCCGATTTTTTTCTTCAAATTCCATAATTCCACATATTTAAAAAAAGTTACATTGGAAAATAATATTATATCTTATTGATTCATAAACTAAAACCATAGTATAAAAATAAAACAAACAACCATTATAGGAAAAATATAATTGTACGGGTTTTTATTTTCTCCAATTCATTAATTTTAAAAGTATTATTAATTTCATAATCATCATTTACTTCACAACCATTATAACATTAATTTACTTAATAATAATCATTTACTTCATCATACAAGTCTGAGGCATTTGCTGTATTTCCTTTTTACAACTCGAAATAAATGTATCTGAACTTAAAAGAAATCTATTAAAGACGTCTTCTATTGTATCTTCCCTACTGAATTTACGGAAAAAGTGCTCCCAATAGTTTTTGAAGTCCTTATTTCCGGCTTCCTTAGATTCTTCATTTAGCTGAGTTATTTTACAAATTCTTTAATAAGTCAAAAAATGCAATAAAAAGGCAAAACGATGTTCTGGAATTTATATGCTGAAACTTCATATTTTAAGAAAATATAAGCAGTTTTACCAAGTTTCCAAAACATTTATCTAAACAAACAAATATTTATCATATGGTCCAATACCTGAAGTAGACGGCTCCATAAAAAATCACTTTTAGAAGTCTTAATTAAAAATTATCACTGGAAATATGCAAATTTTCACTTTTAACCAATGCGCGCAAAAAAAAAAATAATAATAAGTACTGAACTTTGAAGACACACTGCAAATAAAGTAAACAACTAAGAACTTTTATTTTGGCAATTAGTGATGTAGGATTTTATCTTCTTTCACCCGGTACCAAATACGGTTATTAAAAAATCTTTTGAATTAATCGCCACTTTGCTCTCTGTGCGTCGTTGGTGATTTCATAAGATCTATATTGTTGCCCTTAAACCAAAGATTGATAATCGACAGGGGTGTTTTGGGTCATTGTCCTGTCGACATTTCATATTATGCATATACTCGTAGAAGCAAAATATTCTTCAGCATAAATCGGCACACATTGCATTTTGATTCGAATATATTGTAGTACGAGAGACAAGCTTTAAACAGTATATTTCATCGCTTTAGTCAGGGTCTACATAAGCATATTTTGTTCTTAGGAGAGGAAGGTAAGAATAATGGAAGAAGGGAAAAATTCAAAAGAGTATCGTAAAGAGTGGCAGCAGATTTGTGAATAATGTTTTTTGTTCTCTGGACGGCATTGATACTGTCGTGAACGGCATTGATACCGCCATATGAAACAAATTTTGACTCGTCCAACCATATTATGTTTCTACATTTTGCTAATATTTCGGATGCTTAACCCGAGCTGTGCCATATGGCATATGGTCAAACTCATAAGACGATCAATAAATCGTCTGGGGTAAACTATTTGTCCGGGTAGCCACCAGAGAGCGGTACCCCCAGTATTCGGCATTTTGGTATTTTCAACCTAATCGAATTATTTGATACTTTTGATTCTAAGGGTATGGCAAATCTTCCCACAAAAAATTTATACCGTTTTGGAACGGATAAGAACCGAAGTGGCTGCAATTTAAAACATAAGCTTGCTTAAATTTTTCGATTTATGTCTATTATTACATGGGCCTGTCCGAACTTTAATCTTTTTTACATGGGAAAATCAAATTAAGAGTATGAAACATAGGTAAATTTCAATGCGTCATTGTGAAATCGAAAAACGCAATTTTTTTGGAATGAAATCAAAAATATCGAACATTTAAAAAAAATACCTGTAAAAAATGAAAGTGCTAAAAAAGTGCTAGGTGCTAGATCATTTGTTTGGTGCTAAACAAGTTTTAAAAGTGCTAAATCTAGCACTAAAAGTGCTAAATTGGCAATACTAACATTAATGTCATTTGCGAGTTGCAATTGATTCTGTCGATTATCCTGATAAATTTTTCAAATCAAATTTTTGGATTCGGTGACCCACAATCTAGAGACGCTGAAAGTTTCGTCCCAAAATTCGAATAAAATAATTACAGCACTATTCGGGTTAAATATATCCCGCTTACAATTTCTTCAAATTTAGTCAATATTACGCCCTTTTGATGTACCGGCTCAAAATAATTTAGATGGCAGCAATTTTTATAGGCGTCAGAGCCCAGTTTTGCTTTTCCAAAAAATATTGTATTACCATTGAGTATGAACATAATTTGATTACTATAAATCAGTTAACAAAAATCGATCCCACAACCAAGTTTTTGTTGCGCTTAATTTTTACCAAGGTCGTCAATATTCGCTAAACATTACATTTTTAATTAATACAAAAACAAAGCATTGGGAATGAATGGAGTAATAAAATCACGTTGTTGACTAGCTGAAGCCGGACAAACGCATTACAACGTCATCATGCTTGAATTTTCAAATTCCAACTGACATAAAAGCAGAAAAAAACAACACAAACAATAATGTAAGAGAGAGTGAAAAGGTTTACGATATTTGCTATTACGATATTTCTCTCATATGCCTCACTTTCTTTGTAATTCTCTCAATAAATTACGTTGATATAGTTGCCAGATGAATTTGAAGAGAGGCACATGTAAAAGCAGAGATGGAAAATTGTGTTCCGTACTATTTCAACCACCAATAAAACACATTTACTATGTTTTGAAAACGAATATGTAGGAATTGCATACGAAAGCCTAGGTTACATTCAATTTCATGAAAGCAAATGTGGACTTTTAAGAGAGAGGGTGGGAAAACAAATGACATTTTCCGCAACAATATTTTCACAATTAACTGGGAAACCACCCTATTGAAACTTTTTTGTCTGACCCGCGAAATTCAAATTTTTTTTGGAAGGTCCCATTTTTATTACATTTCTGAAATGGATTAATCACGTATAAACATTGTGTGCGTTAAAGATATTAACAAAAATTAATGAAGTTTCAATATTTTTTAAATAAGCACAAGAAACATTTTATTTTTAAAATGAGAAAAATACATTTTAACTTCCTAAGAGAGAAGTTACTATGCGCAGAAAGTCACTGCCCTCGGACAACGTCTCTCTTTCTCTAGCCTAGCCAAACTTTATTTTGCGTGTCCTTTGTTGTGTTTCTTTGTTGGCTGTGCATTAGTGTTGGAGTTGAAACACACGTGGAATTTATTAAGTCTCCACGAGAATCTTTGTCTGGTCTAGCTATTGATATAAAAACGAACTCAATGTGATGTTTAATTTTTTTGTAACAGAAAAGGATTGCAAACATAATTCGATTAGATTCGATTTTTAAGGTTTGCTAGGGATGTCACTTTATTTATTCTATAAATTCTAAGTAATTCAGACACATGTGCCTTTTGTGAATAGTTTGGGATTTATGTACAGCGGGATGGTCCACGTGACGAATTTTTAGGTATTAGATTGTACAAAGTTATCGAATGTAGTAAACGTCATTATTTCAACAATTTCATAATATACAGTTATTTTTAAGAATATAACAGAGATTTTGAATATTTTGGGAGATCTGGAGCTCTAATTTTTTATGTGGTTTGAAATATAATTGAAAATGATGTAATGAATCAATGAATATGTGTACTAAATCCTCAAATAAGTACTAAATACAGTATGTCAAGAATGAGTTTACACATGGATAATTACTGCATTAAAAACCATTTGGCACCCAGTGCTATGAACTTTGGGTTGATCACGGACAACAAGTCACGTTTTAAATTTAAATTTTACCAACGAGTAAAACAAAATTTTGTAGAAATGAAGAAGGAAACATGGTGACAGATATATAGAGCGTGCTGAGGATATGGAAGGAGCACAGCTTCTGGTATTAAATAGTAACGGTGAAGAAGATCCCCCGAACCAATTAGAAATAACGATATAGATTGTACACTCCCTATCCAAGATAAAGTCATAACAATAATTAATCGGCTAAAGAATAATAAAACAGCAGGTGCTGATGGGATATCAGCCGAACTATTCAAGACCGGTGGTCAGACGCTGATCAGGAGCTGCATCAACTGATTTGTACAATTTGCCTAGAGGAATGCATGCCCAATGATTGGAACCTCAGCATCCTGTGCCCCGTGTACAAAAGAAGAAGACTTTACTTCTTCACATCGCATATAAGTGATATCCAGTGTGCTGTGTGAACCCCTAATGGTCAATGACATTATTGGACCATACCAATACGGCTTCAGGCCTAGCAAATCCACTATTGATAAGATTGTCACACTGCGCCAAATCGTGGAAAAGATCTACGGAAAATACATCGACACATTTCATCTATTCGTCGACTATAAAACCGAATTCGACAGTCCAATCAGCCCAGATGTCTGCGTTCGGCATTCCTGCAAAATTAATACTGATATGAAGGAAAACTTTAACAGGCACTAGGTCAGCAGTTAAAATCGGAAAGAACCTCCCCAAGTCCCTTCAGTACCGAACGAGGATACAGACAAGGTGACAGTTTGTCATGTGACCTTTTCAACATCCTGCTTAAAAAGTCATACGTGATGCAAAGGTGAACAGATATGGCCCTCGTCATGATTGGTCGAACATTGCGAGCGGTAACAGCCACCTTTGTAAGAATTGAAGAGTTTGCCAAAGTGGGATTGGCAGTAACTGACTAGAAGACCAATCTGATTGTATCAACGTGCAAGACGTCCAGTAGACTCGGACCAACTGTGAAACTTGAAAACTACTGCTTCGAGGTAGTGAATGATTTTATATACCTCGGTACCGCTATAAATAAAACTGCTGACGTCGGTTTTGAAATTCAGAGAAGAATAATGTTGACCAACAGATGCTACTATGGTCTGAGTAAGCAAGTCAAAAACAAGGCCACTCTCGCCTCTCCAAACTCACACTCTACAAGACGCTGATACTACCCGTGCTGTTGTATGGATCCGAAGGATGGGTACTTGCGCAAGCAGATGAGACAGCTCTAGGAGTGTTTGGGGAAAAATATCCAAAAGATTTATGTACCATCTATTCTCACGTATCGAGCTGCAGCGACTACGTTGGCTAGGTCATGTTGTGAGAATGCATGAGAATGACTCACCTCAAAAGGCATAGAAAAGCGAGCCAAATGATGGTTCACACAAAATGGGAAGGGAACGAATGCGACGAAAATATCAAGTGGAAGACAACACTTCGAAATATGGTCTTTCAAACTGGAAGACCTGAACACAAGAACGACGCTCCTGGAAATTTTTTTTAAGCTCGGTTTATGGAATAAATGCCTCAAGCCAGCTCTGGTAAAATACAAAAATATAGTTGTGCAGTCAACACGAAGGTTACGGTAAATACCGAAAGATATTAAAATTAGGTAATTTGTTTTAAGGTGTACGGATTGATCTTGAACTCTAAAATGTGGAATGAATGTTAAATAGTAGCACGTGACATTGGGAATCGCTGGACATTTTTAATAATAAATGAATATTAATACTTAGAATGAAAATGATGTCCTGATTACATTAATTGGACTGCGGTAAAATTATTAGGACCGTATTTCTAATAAGTAATATTTTAAAATAATTTATGGCTGGTGCAGTTGTTCCTCAGGTTACTACAAATAATAAAAACTGTTCCATTGTACTAAGTAACAATTACCACACCCTTACCCTCAGACTCATAAAACTTTGAAAATTAGAATAATAAATTGTAACTTTCATTTTTATCGAATTTCCTTTTTTCGGGAAAAGGAAATAGATGATATTCGCAGTCGTCGACTTGAAGTAAATACCCCATCATTATGGATAGACGAATAGAACAACTTGCTGCTGTTAAGCAACAAACGACAGACATCGCAAACATCCTTCATCATCAACGACATCACCATGAAGCAAGCCATTATTTACAACATTCAGATATACACAATACGAGGGTAGATCATAATAATAGAGATTTTTGCAAAAAAAAAAAATAATAATAATATGCCAATTGGAAAAACGTTTGTTATCCCATAAAAAGTATAGGTATATTTATTTGATCAACCATTTTATTGCTTGCCACCTCTCTACTTCCTCTCTGTAGAGTCCGCATAGTATTTTTTAAGCTCAACCCTTTGTATAATTTTACTTTTTCCTGAAAAGCTATGAGTGTTTATAAAACAAGAAAGGACATTTGTAAAGTCCCTGAATTATTTTCCATCTCTCGTAAGAAGTAAATATTTTATAACTTTACCAAGTTATAAGACGACGATGAAGAAGCAGGAAATATTGTTGGAATTTTCCAACATTACTGAATACATTGTTTGTCCTTGCGCTGCTGCTAGTTCTGCTATTTAGATATTTCACTTGTTAAGCAGACATCATAAATCAATTTATTTGAAGCCATACAACAAGAATGGCAGGAAGCGCTGTAGCACAATGGGAGTAGTATAGAAAATACAAAATACGTATGTATGTATATGTATATCTCCCCCAAGAGGTGCAGCAACCAACATTCATCCCATTCGCTCGTCGTTCATGTAATTCAATGTCATTCAATTTGCCATGGATAATAACGAATGTTCTTAGTCTCTTGGCGTTAAACTAATAATAAAAACTTAATCTATTAAATAATGAAATATTTATATATGAAGGGGGAACTGTAAAATATATTTGTACGAGGGTTACTGATTATATATTTACCCTGATAATGAAATATCGGAAAAATTTTATCAAAATTGGTTTTATTATTATTCGAGGTATTCTAAAGTATGATATTGCACTCTTTAATGCGCTCAAACCAATTGTAGAAGCATATTTTCAACTTCGATTGAGACGACACCTCCAAAACATCGGTATCTCAATGTTGAGCGAATTGGAAAATAATGTATGATTTGAATCGGATGTACAGGCCTGACTTATCACCTCAATGGCACCTTTAATCCCACATGTCACTTTCGTCGCCAGATAATGCTGTTGAACTTCTGCTGATTGGTACTCTATCGCCATACAAAGATTTATATTTGTCGATGTACTTTAGAGTTGGACAATCTAGTTCTCGTAGCGGATCGATCATTCTAATTCCTTTTTTAAAAAGGAACTAGTTCCTTAATGTAGTTTCTCTCTACTCTATATACTTATATAGTTCAATTGATCCATAGTTCATTTAATTTGCTCTATATAGTTCCGAATCCTAGATAGTTCCATTGAATTTATATTTACTTCGTTCTTTTTTTCTGTTTTTTCCTCACATAGTTCCGTGTTGATTTGTTAATGGATGAAAAACGAACGAGAACGAATGAAGAATATGGAAATAAAGGAAATTATCAGTGAAAGGAACGAGATCAGAAAAAAGAACGAGATCAAAAAAGGAGCGCGATTAGAAAAAGAAACTATATTAATAAAACAGCTGGAACTAATTCCGATCGTTCCTTTCTCGGAAAAGTTCCAATGGACTAGTTAGTTCCGGAACTACCCAACTCTAATGTACTTTTGTCGTTCATTATAAACAACACAACACATGGTAGTATGTCAAACCGTATTGGGTATCAATTATTTGAAATATTTTCCTGTAAATACATTGATCACACGTCCAAGTCGCCACTCTGTCGGAGGAAGATTATGCACTGATGGTTGGTAATATACATTTATTTTTCCAATGTTTAAAAAATTGTATTGTTTTTAATCGTTGTCACCGGAGGAGTTCCTCTCAATAGACGACCGGGAGTAGGCGCTGCTTATTCGGTCGGGTTTTCATTTAAAGGAGACAATAACCTGATACTAAGGATTTTTGCGATTCCGATTAGGAAGGTGGAAAACTCCTTAAAATGTTTTTTTTATTTTCACGCTACCTTTTTTAAATGGATTTTCATGCTTTTGACGGAAGCTTCCCCAGGTCATCCATATGAAGGACCTAAGGCAGTTTGTGGTGCATTCTTTGGCGGAGTGTAAAAACACTTTGTGTTCATTTGTTAATGATTGATTGGCTCTAACGAAACTTGTTTCATTGTAGAGAATATCTGCTTAATAAGACCTCTTCGGTCAACGAATCGCCTAGGTTGCAAAGGAAAGTTTCAGAGAAAAAATCGGAAGAGATTTTTAAGTGCAGTGCTCGATTAGATAAACACACAAAAATTGCGAGGTAACTTTATGAAGCTTTGCATTTCGAAGGCGGAATGTTTTAATATCAAATGGCCCGACAAAAAACAGTACAATGTAAATCTAGAATAATTTGGCTTTAAATGTGGCGATTGTAAATAGACCAGGTTCGGCAGTTACGAATACAAAAATTTCCATAACTATATATGTATTACTAAATAATTCGACAGTTCTTCATACTAACGAATTTGTTCTAAATTTATTGAAAGGCGTGGCATGACACGTGTAAAATTAAGAAAATACCATTATCGATTTCTCGTCTTTGAGGACCACACCTAAAATCAGGGTGTGCAAAAATTCGCTCGCGAATGAATTAAAATACATTATTTTCGTTTTGTGCTCATTTTTCGAATGAATTTATGGCGATAAATTCTTTACCAAACGATCATTCGCCAAAGAATGTTCACACAAGGAATGTGAGAGCACACAACAACGATCGTTCGTTTCGTTTGGTGGTTGAAATTCTTTCCGACATTCTCTAACGAATGAAAACAAACATTCCCGAATTCTTGCGAATGCGCAAAACAGCAACAACAATAACAACAAACGTTCGTGAACTCAATAGTTGTTGGACATGTGTTTTGTTTTTCCACACACTTTCTGCTACACACACATTCATTCGTTGTGTGTGTGTATACTTATTTTATGATATTTTTGTTTGTTCTTGTTCTTAACAATGATCGCGAGCATTCGCTAACATTTGTTTTTTTGAGTTTTCCAAAAGAATGTTATTCAGCAACAAATGCTCGCGAAAGAACGAATCGACGACGTTTGCGGCGAAATTTCATCGTTCGTGAATTTTTCGTACAATGCGAACATTCGCGAAAGGTCGCAAATGCTTGCTCATTCATTGTATCTTCATCATTCTCGATAAATTGAAAACATTCGAATTCTCGCCGTGAGCATTCGTGAGAAAGAGCGTATTTTAATGATTCTTCACAACCTGCCTAAAATGATATGAGCAACATTTTGTAGAATATTGCGAGGATAAAAAACCTTATATTGATATAATCGGAGTACGGTTTAATAAATAAAATAGGAAAAAGGACACCCAAGGAATCGAGTTAGAAGGACAAAATGTCCTCATTCGATTTCACTGAACAAATTTAATATCAAAAAAATCCATTTAGTAGCTACAAATGAAGATATGAATCCATCTGTCCATGGATAAAATGACGCCAGCAAAAAAAATTTTGGCGAATTTTTCATACTGGGTTTTTTATATACCAAGGTCTTTCGATTTTGTCTCACAGTGGAATTTTCATGTGAGACCTAATGGGCAAGAGTAACATTTCTCTGCAATCCTGTATTATTATTTCATCGGCAGCCAATCCTACAATTTGGCCATATCAAATTTTCCAATGGATGTGTGAAATATATAGCAGCCCTCATATAAAAAATGTATACATTTGTTAAAAAGTATTGGGTTATAAAATCTTCACACTTTTTATGTCAAGTACGTGCGTAAATGTGTAAACATAAACCTAATGTATTTCGTTCCTAATTCCTTGTACTCATTTGTTCAATTTTTTTGCTAAGAGAATGTCGTAAACGCTACTTCATAAAATATAATTTTAAATAATTAGAATGGTAAATATGATGTAAACGTAGGAGTAAAACATAAAATATAACCTATTCCCAAATATAAAATCTGATTATCAAATATATTTCAACATTTTCAAAAAAAAGAATTATCTCAATTTCATTTGACATTTTGACTTTATTACGTACGTCACCTTTAACCTCATAAGTTATTCAACAATTGTTCGCCAAACTACGTCATTATATTTTGGAATATATATATTTTTGGCAACATCTTTGCCACATCAACAAAAATTGCTGTGGAAAAGCAAAGCAAAAAAAAAAATTGTCAGTCAAAGTGGCACGTAATTGCAGCATTTTATTCTAATGGAATTTGTGTCATTTTATGTGATATAGCTCGGTGGTGGCTATATAAGGAGAAATTGTGTCAATAACCTCTGTGTAATACATCTTCTTCACATTTGGTCTTTATTGGCAAATTGAATCATTTTGCCTGATGATGATTGGAAACGGGGATATACAATTATTTGCAGAGAATGTATGTAGGGATATGGCGACGACGATGGCGATGATAACGTTGATGATAATTGGTAACATTGAATGAATGACTAGGCTAACGAATTTTGATCACATATTGCTTAAATTTGTTATTTGTTTTCCAATCATTTCAAATAAGGAAAGACGAACGATACACGTTCAGCATACATATATTACTATTATTATATAGATGGTGTTGTGCATACAACACATAGAAAAAAATGGTTAGCAACATTAGAATCTTGAAATTTGGAGTGTAGGTCACTCTTGGTCCAAAAGTGTGAGATAAGGTTGGGTTTTTGGAAATTTGTACTAGAACGGCACGAAAAGTACTAAATGTGGTACAATTGTATTTGGCGAACCGGTAGAGCTAGAACTCTTATATTTTAAATATGGTTCACTCATGGAGTGTAGAATAGATGTTGCAAAGGGGTTTTGGACGTTGGAACTATAAGTATCCGAGAAGTACTAAAATGTACTATATTTGGTGCAATTTCTTAGCATGAGAATAGATAGAGCTAAAAACATGATATTGGGAATGCGAATAAGGGTTGAGAAGTAGGATCGATATAAGGAGGTGGTTTCGAAAGCGTACTAAACTGTACTAAATTTGTTACAATTGAATTTGGAGAAACGAATGGACCTGGAATCCTGAAATTTGAAATCAACATTACCGTCGGAGTATAGGATAGCGATATGTAGGTAATTTTTAAAATTTGTACTTATATGTACGAAAAACACTAAATGGTACTATATTTGGTACAGTTTGGATTTTTTTGGAAATAAGTATTACAAGAGTACGAAAATTAGTATAGAGTTTGATTTCTGTTGCGCTTAGAACTGTGGTGTGTAGTGTTGAGATATGGAGATCGTTTTGGAAATACGTACATAAGAGAATATAGTTACTAAATGGTACTAAAATTTTAATTATGGTCGGTATTGGTTCTGTAATAATTCCCACATTCGCTAACCAAGTAGTAGTATTGAATATTTTAGATTTAGAAGGAATTTCCACATTTATATTAAGAAACCAGTGAGCGGAGCAGTTTAATCGGACAAGGCCGACCATACGATACCCTTCACAACTACAATGGAGTTCTAACTTTCTGCGGATGTTTATTCCGAGGCTGGGAAATATTTCGTGACATTTGCACCCTCTTGCCTGATTAGAGGTCAACAGCACCTCTTTCATACACTGACATATTTTCCAAATACTATTAATATTCAGGCCTTCTAATTACTTGTCCAGATTGCCTTCACAGTGGGTTGTAATGTGATGTTCGGCTTATGACTGTGGCCTATAGATCGATTCGAAAAAATACAAAATAAAAAATAAGTTTTCGGTCCACTTTATCACAAAATTATTATCTAATCATCACCGAAAATTATTGGTGCTGTCCTTGACCATAACTTGAACCCCATTGAAAATTTCAAATCGAACAGCGTTATATTTCCGCCCTCTAGTGTGGTAATGGGTTACTAAATAATATCTGAATACGTATGCACCTGTAAATATTTAAGTGTAACTCCCACATCCGAGCACACACGACAATATACTTGGTATCAATATGAAGTTCAACCAATCCTCTTGTATATACTATGAGCTTCTCGGTTCTATGTCCCTCAGGAGTAAATATATACGCCATAGAATACAATTTTTTGTCATTTTTCACACAAAAGTATGGGTCAATTTGACCCGCTTAATATTGGCAGATCTTTATCACAACAGGAATGCTTATTCTTTGGTCCGATCCCCTTCTTCATGCAAAAATTCGCGATGTTTGGGCTATAATTGCAGTCTTTAGAGCGACCAGAAAATCAGACAAAAGTAAAGTTTTTGGTCCAATTCATCCCCTTAATATTAACCGATCTTTACCAAAAACAATAGGGGTCTTCATTGGTCAGAACCCATCCTACATGCAAAATGTCGTGAAGATTGGTCCATAATTGTATCGTATTTACAAATTATAATGGACAGACGGGCGGACGAACACACATGTCTAGATCGACATAGCTAGTCGAGATATGACGATCGGTGTACTTAAACTTTTGACATAGTTACAAACTTTTGACATAGTTGTGTAGGGTATAATTAAAATTCCTACAATTTATTGAGGTTCTGCAGAGCCTTATCATTATGATTATAAAATTTAAGGTGCAAATAACTTAAAAATAACACATGTACTGCATTTTGTATCCTCGGAATTAAAAATTAAAGGAATATTTCATAGGTTATACCGAACATTGATTGTCATACTGCCGTATGTTTTGTACAATGTCCTAAATCATTTGAATTTTTGTTAAACAAATCTTCCATTTTTTGCTTGGGGCTGTCTAAATTCAAATAATATATCCCCAACTATACCTAGATACAAAAAGAAAAACACGTCCATAAATGGGAACAAACCGTTCTTCACATGATGCTGATGCTGGCAGGGATGCCTTTTGGCATTATTTATTATTTAGGTTTTATTTGCAAATGTGTAACTTCATCAACCATGGACAGCCAGCCTGCTGGAAGACATACATAAGTATTAATGTTGTTGGTGCTGGTGGTGTTAGTCTTGTGTGGTTATTTTCCTCTTCTTATTAGGAAAGACAAACTCCTTATTTTAGATGGAGTATATTATTGGAATATATGGATGGGGTATGAGTAAGAGGATTTTGCTGCTTAGTTTTTTTTCCTCTTTCATATCCGTTGGTATGCTTGGCACGTACATATTCATTCGGCTTGTCTTAAATACTGCATATTTCAGTTTTTTATGTCATTCATGTGTATATCCTTTTTGGATAACCTACCACCACCCACCCCGCCCTTCAACACACATTTGTACCTTTCGTCCTGTTTCCATGCCTTCTTCGTCTAAAGATAAAAACATTAATAATGTTTACAATTTCATGGCACATAAACCCAATATGACGCAAACTAAGAAAATTGTAGTAGGCTGCCATTTAGGTCGGAAAAAGGTTACCTTTTGATTTTTGAAGGGATAAATAATATGTATTTAATTCGCTTAAATTTGAAGTTAGTTGTCTGGTACGACCAACCAAATCCACACAGTATAAATATTTCATTTCATTATTACAGCTTTGCCGTTTAAATGAAGGTTCGCCAGTAGCAGTAGTAAAAGGTACACAATTTATTTCATATTACCCTTTGTGGATTATGACCTGTTAAATGATGCTTATAATACTGGAAATGTATTTAATAATTGCTTCATAAATTTAAACGGATGTATAAATGTATCCCTTGGGATCTTTAAGATATAAGTTGTAAAAATTTTTACTTAATTTCTTAAAAAAACAATAAAAATGGCCCCAGTTTAAAATAATAACAGTCATATTTGGTAGAAAAAATATCGATTGAAACGACAACACTGTTTACGATCTTAATTTCATGCTAATTTCTATTCTCACATTAAAAGACACCATCCAGGGCTGCCATATTTGCCGATTTATCGGCATTTTGACGATTTTTCACTCTAAAAATGGAAAATGCCGATTTTTCCGATTTTTGCCTCAGAATTGCCGATATTTCAACAATCGACACAAATTGTCTAACTTTTTATAAAATTGGCAGCTTTAAATCATTATAACTATCGGCGACTCGCCGCAGCCGTTTTCAATGGCTTAGATATCTGCATTTTTTGTCAGCATTTACTCTGTCTAGTTTACATTTTACATCGAATAAGGCAAATCTTTCACTCTTTAGGGAGTTCTCGCAAACTTTCTGAATTTTGAAGAAATTTTTGAAAATGCAGACCATAATTTAAAAAGTTTTTGGAAAAAAATTTCCGAAATTAAACGTGGGGAAACAGCAATTTAGCTTTTCCAATTTTGTCAAATTTGTACAAAGAATTATGGTTGTGTAAATACTCCACAGCAAATGTGGAACGTTTTTAGTCAGGTAAACCTTAACAAAACTAAAATTAAAGCTCACTGAGAATGATTCATTGGAAGGGATATATTCTAAATATTACCTCAAACTAAATAATTCAAATTGTTTTAATGTCAAAATTGATAATGAATTACTAAAATTGTGTAATAAAAATATGTACTGGTTTGTAAGTTATTTTTATGATCTGAAAGATCTCACTAGTGTACATAATAATTACTATATTTTAGAAAAATCTACATTTTTTGTAGAAAAATGAATCTTATGCTATTTTTTTTATACAGAATTGAATTTGTTACCTTTTTTTAATGTAATAAACAATATTGATTTGTTATAATCCAAAAAAATACGAATTTACTTATAGATTATATGCTTCCGATTTTTTGCCGATTTTTAAAAAAACAAATGCCGATTATACCGATTTTTTTCTGAAAAATTGACGATTTTTCATGAAATTTAACTGGCAGCACTGACACCATCTCTTATTTCTCTCACCTACTCTCTCGTAAAAACAAACTCAATTTGATTTTTGCGGGGAAAATGAAATCTTTGCGTCACAACAACAACAAGATCAAATGAAGAACAAACGGCAAACACAAAGCAAAATAAAAACAAAAACACCAGACCCGTGTGTAAAATGCTAAACAAATGTTTACGTTTTTATTTCTGAAACGAAGTGACCACAATAGGAATAAAAAAACGTTGCTGCGTCTAAAATATGCAAAAATACTCCGACAAGCAAAAAAAAACGTCAAATGTATGAGCAAAGATTTTTAAAAATAAACATTCCGGGTTTTTTTCGTGTAGTACCACGAGGAGTGAATGATGATTTTGGATTAATATTCCAAATATTTAAACTATCGTAATCAAGCGAAATACATAAGAGACATTGTTTTGTTTTCTCTTTTGAGAAATATAATAAAAATAACAAGGGTTTTTTTAATCCCAGCGGAGCAGTGTTGAATATTAACACGTATCAGTTAAAGATTTGGATAACTGAGACCCCAATATACAATGGCTCAAAATAAAACGGGGACACTTGTGAAGATTAATATATATGGGAAATTACAAAATTCTTTTAGAATTCCATTTTATTCCAATTTGACAAATTTTTTTTACGAGCACATCATTATTTTTGTTACATAGGTTAAGAAAAATATGCTGATTCAAAATCTGTTCGCGTTCACAAATTCGGATGCTGCGCACAAAAGTTATAGCGATTTTAAATCTTGTATTTCAAATATAAATTAAATTAATTCCTATTTGTTGTAATTCGCGAATTTCTTCACAATTGGTTAAACACATTTGTTGTCTTTGCATACTTGTCAAATCACATTGAAATACGGATTAATACTCGCGAAAAATAAATGAATTTCAGTAATCTCATATGAAAAAACGCAAAAGTACACCAATTTTAAAAGGATTGGCTAAGAACAGTGGATGTGCCGCCATAATCAATTTTGGATTAAATACGCATTTTATTCACGTATCGATTTATTGTTGACCTATTTTCACACAGATTTGCGAATATGAACGAATTGTAAAATCAATTCGAAGAAAAATGCGATTATATAGGCCATTGTGCGCTGGAAATGAAGTTTTTTTTGTAACCATTCTTGGGTGGCGCGTCCACCATCGCACTCAGGGTGGTCCTGTTGCAATGTCCAAAGTCAGCGGCCAAAATGTTTGCGTGGCTTTAATACACCCTCCAAGGCTTTAATACACCCTCCAGAATATTTTCGCGATAATATTCAGCATTTATTCTGATGATATTCGATTAATACGAGCGAAAAGCTACCATCGGTTGTTATGGCGGCCCACACCATTACATAGGCGGCGCTTGAGTTTTGGTGACCAACCGAAGGTTCACATTTTCAGCTAACCTCTTTGGCAAGTAAACGCGATCATTTTGTTTGTTTACAAACTGCAGGACAACGAATGTTTTTTCATCGAAGAAAACCAAATTCGGCAATTCACCACTTTCGGCCATGTTCTTTAGCTCTTTTCAGTCTATTTTCTTTCTGTTCCATCACGAATAACTTATTTCTGGAAATTTATTACCAAAATGCTTTTGTACGCTTGTAAACAATATAATGAGCTGTCACTGGAAAAATTTTAACAGCTTTCGGACGAGTGGCTTAGAAATGACAGCAGTCTGAAGTTGGTAGCAGTTTTTTCATCTCACCCTTTATATATAATCATCAAATTGTAATCCATGATTCTAATGCTTTACTTAATAATATTTTAAAAAAATAACTAGAAATTCATTTATCTAAAGTTGTACATTAAATAAAATTATAAAAGAACCATAATATGCATGTTTTTGCATTAAAATTAAAGTGTGTATGTGCCACTAAATAAAATATAAATTCACTTCAATGCTATATACTTTAATATCCTTTTTGAGTTTCTTTGAACATAATCTTCGAAGCATCGAAGGTTCAAGTTCCTTTATGACTCTCTCTAAATGTGTGTTGTTGGATATATGCGGATTTTTTGACCCCCCAGATGCTCTGTTGGGTTCAAATTTGGTGTTTGTGCTGGCGTTTCCAACATATGGAGGCAGTTATATATGAGCCACATATTCACATTCAAGGCTTTGTTTTTAGTTCGTTGTCTTGATAGAAGGATAAATTATAACTAATAACCAATTTTCGAGCTGAATCTCTTAAATTATTTTTAAGAATATCCAAATACATTTTTTGATCCATATTTCCCTTAATAATACAAAAAATTCCACGTCCACAAGGTGATTCCACGTCCACAAGCAACCCCAATACCTTAATTGATCCCCCAACATGCTTAACAGTAACTCGTAAATTATATTCTCTGTGCTCCTCATTTCGTCTTTTCCAGACCATCAGATCGCAAAAGTTTAATTTGCTTTCATCAGCACATAGCACCGATTTACAAATCTTTATTTGGTATTCTATTGCAAATGTCAGTCTGTTTTTCTTGTTTTTTGAGCTTATCATTGCTTTTTTTCGAGCCACCCTTCCATGAAAGTTATTTATTCTGATTAAGTTTGGAATTGTTTCGGGAAAAATGGCTCATCTAGTTTTTCATTTATTGCATCGCTCAAGCTCGAATCTAAGACAAGGAAAACCAGTGTGAAATGTAGTAACGATTTTTATGTTAAACTAGCATATGCCCGCATCTTCGTTAGCGAATGTGTGAATTATTTAAAAAACAATACCATATTTCCAAAAGTACCTATATATCTTCAACTCTTTATACCAATTCTGACCACCACAGAAATCTAGCTCTATACTAAATTTGGTATCATTCATTTCGAAAAAAATCCACATTTCAAACATAGGTTCAATCCAAATCCAAATTTGTCAGCATTCCAGCTTTATCGGTTCACCCTAAATCCAAATTGTAACAAATTTTGTGTTATTTAGTAGACATTTCCAAATTTTCCTACATACCCCAATACAACACCCCTACAGTGATCCTAACTCCAAATCCCACCTCTATCAGTTGACCCAAATTTCAAATTGTACCAAAATTTAGTACCCATAAGTATGAATTTCCAAAACTACATCCGTAACCCAATCTAACAGTAACCCTATTTCCAAATTTCAGCGTTCCAGCTCTTCCGGTTCATCTAAATTCACATTTGGTACCATTTTGTACACATTAGTACGGTTTTCCAAAACTTTCCACAAACCCAAATCTTACATCCCAACAGTGATCCCCAACAATGATCCTAACTCCAAATTTCAGTATTCCAGCTCATTTTGAACAAATTAGTATTAATTTTCCAAACTTTCAATATATCCCAATCCTACCCCGCAACAGTGACCCTAACTCCAAATTTCAAGATTCCAGCTCTGTTGGTTCAACCAAAAATTTAAATTTTACCAAATTTCGCACACGTTAGTACGAATTTTTAAAACTTTCTTCAAAGACTAATCCTACACCCCAACAGTAATCCTAACGTAAAATTTCAAGATTCCAGCTCAATCGGTTCACCCAAATTCACATTTGATACCATTTAGCACAAATTTCCAAAACTTCCTACATCGGTTCACTCAAAATTTAAATTGTACCAAATTTAGTTCACATTGGTAGGAATTTCCAAAACTTCCTAAATAGCTCATTTCAACCCCCAACAATGATCCTAACTCCAAATGTCAAGATTCCTGCTAAATCGGTTCACCAAAATCCAAATTGTACCAATTATAGTACTTATATGTACTTTTCGTACATATAAGTAACAAATTTCCAAAACTACGTACATATCCCAATCATACACTCGATTTGTACCTCCAAATCAAATTTGCACCTAATATAGTACCATAATGAACTAACTATTCGTACACATATCGACCCTACTTCTCAACCCTAATTCACATTCCAAATGCTACGAAATTGTACCAAATTGATTACATTTTAGTACTTTCGGTACTAATTTCAAAAAATCCTTTGCTACATCTATTCTACACTCCATCAGTGAGCCTCATTTCAAATTTAAGAGTTCTAGCTCTACTTTTCCTACTGTTCTAGTACGAATTTCCAAAAACCCAGCCTTATCTGACACCTTTGGATCAAGATTCTAGCTTCAGCCGTTTCGTCTGGGCGTTGATGAATCGTTAAGCCAGTCAGTCAATCACTTTACTCTTCTATTAGTATAGATAGATAATGGGCATTTTTATTAATATTATTAAATATTGTTTTGTAAAAATTATTTTCGAAGAACTTTATATTTTAATATTCAGAATGATATTTTCATAATACGACGGTATTATACAAAACATTTCGTATTTTCCCACAAATAGCTATGTTTGCATTGATAACAGCTATTAGTGTTTAAACAGCCGGCCACCGCTTATTAGCGTCACTTGTCGTCGATGAATCACAGCTTGTATCTATCTATAGCCAGACAGCCATGAGGATGGAATGAGGTAGCGAAAATTAATATTGATTTTAATATCGTGTGTATCAACCGCACTCGGTAAACACGCATTCCATGAATTTTACGTTTTTCTTAAGAAATTGACAATAATTGTGTAAATTTATGTTCAAAGGTGTTTGTCTGAGTTGAGTTTGTTAACATCCAAATAACAACAACAGTAGTGTTGTTGTCAAGCAAATATTTGCATATGGAGTGAGTATGAAAGTCGAGAAATACAAGTCAATGAAATCTTAATCAATAAAGTAGGAAGAAAATTGTTTCATTGACTACGACTAAAGTAAAAAAAAAAACAATGTGGAGGTTAGATATTGTTGGCAGAGTGGCAATAAAATTTTTTTTAAGGAGATTGGGGACCATATTGAATGACTCATAACATACCCAAAAAAGTTTAGAACCTTAATGTAATGTATAACACGAACATGTTTATTCTATATTTAACGGGTATATATAGTGTAAATAAAAATTAATATTTAATTTATTAAACAAATGACCATTTAATTTATCATTAAAGACCATTGTAACCTTTGTATTTCGTTTGTGCATGCCGTTTTTACACTACACTCTAAATGGCAACTCCGAAACAATAGGAATACAATCATATAAAAGTATAGCATACCTTTAGGCGCAACAACAAAAGTATATACGCGAAAATGAATATCATGCGGTATGACAAGTAATTCAATTAATGAATTATTCATAAATACTAATTATTTAATTAGTAATTAAATAAAATTATGAATAAATTATTATGTCATATTATGTAAAGTATTTATGTTTTTACATTAACATTTTATTATTAAAAATGTATGTAAATTATTTTATGAAAACGTATAGTTTTATATTATAGCCATGAATTAGAAGCGTGGCTACATTTCTACCATGGCTGATATTTGAAATACTAATTTGGACATTTTGTTTTATGAAATCTCTTTTTAATAAAAATGGCATGTATGCGGTTAGACTGTAACAATCGATTTGCCAATTTAAAATGTTAAATATTACAAACAACTAACAATCGAAACCAATTTATACAATTATTTTAAACCAGGTGAACACCACAAATGTCAACTATTACAACAAAACATTACCGTAACACGGTCTTTTGTATTATGGGACAATAACAGCACTGATGTACATACATAGTATATTCCTGGGGGTGGCTAGCTAATATTCCCTAGGGTTGATAAGTTGTACTACCACAATCATCAAATAGGCAACGTTTGGTGTTTTATCTAAAGTATTTGTTTGGGTAACAGAGGGACATATAATTATCCACGCCTATGGCATGATGACACAACATGCATGAGGAAGGCAACATTGTGAAATGTACGAAACTAAAATGGACAAAACCATGTAAATAATCATAATTTATTGTCAAATATGCCCAAAGGAGGGTGGCAGTTGTAGTCAAACAAATATTAGCTAAATGTAAACACACAAAGGGAATTCCCCCAAAACACTAAAGTATATTTACTTTTTTAATAATAATACAAACATAATAAACTTAGGCAAATATAAACATTTGTGTTTATCAAATATTTATTTAAAGCCATACACTGAACATTTTTCACACATTTTTCTATTGGAGTAATACATACATTTTTTATAATAAGTATTTACATGTACAATGTACATAGATGTACTAAATTAACCCATTTGTACATTTTTAACCTGTATATTTATAAATGTATTGATGTGATCTAATATATTAGACATATCGTAAAAAATAATAGCTGTGTCTGTTTACTCGATATTTGGTAACAATTGTTACCAAATATTACTGGAAGTTGTCCAGTAAAAAAAGAAGAGAGAGCTAATTTGACAGTTCTGCGCTCTACGCTCTCACCGTTGCTATGGCTATTGGTAATTAACAACATACTGATGGAAGTGGACCGAAAAGGTATCAAAGTCGTACCTTATGCGGACGACGTGGTGATATTGATTTCCGGAAAATTACCGTCAACAATCTCGAAGCTCATGCAAAGAGCCTTACTGACGCTGTCACGCTGGGCCAAGGCGAACGGCCTTGGTGTAAACCTAACAAAGACGGGACTGGTAATGTTCACTAGGAAGTGTAAGCTCGGCGTCTTCATCTATCACCCAAAGCAAAGTATCTTGACGCAATCCTGGGCTGTTAATTACGATGGAACAGGGACGCTGAGGAACGGGCGAAGAGAGGGATGATTGCACCCTATGCATGCAAGAATTCCATTGGGAAAAGTTGGGGGCTAAAACCATCGACTATACACTAGTTGTATAATACCGTGGTAAGGCCTATCCTTTCCTATGATTATCTTGTTTTGTGGAACTACCTGCGCCACAAGTCGACATTCAGCAAGCTAGAAAAGGTACAAAGAGTCGCCTCGATTCTAATAACAGGAGCCACGAGGAGCACGGCGCAAGCAGCTCTGAACGCAATGCTGAACTTAAGGCCTCTGGGCCTCAGCGTTAAGTGTCAGGCCGCACGTAGTGCCCTAAGGCTGCATGAACAAAACCTTTGGCGAAGTTGTACCTTTGGGCATGGTTGTATCTTGAACGAACCAGGTATGACATTGGACCAACGCGTAAAACTAAGCGACTATAAATCACCAGTCCTGATATTTGACAATGTAGATGTCGTTATTCCTAGTAGAGACGACTGGAAGTAGTAATGGGGTAATCCTCCTCTGGACGGTCTGGCTTTCCATACAGACGGATCCAAGATGGAAGAAGGTACTGGTGCTGGTGTCTACAAGCTGGATAGCAACTGTAGTGTTTTCCAAGCTTAAATCTTCGCCATTTGGAAGACAGCGGAATTGATAAAAAGTCTGGATGCAGAGATCGTTGAACCGGTGACTGTGGATAGTCAAGCGGCTCTTAAAGCCATAAAATCCTGTTACATCATATCTGAGGCCGTCCTCAAGTGTAGAAGAGTTTTGGAAAAAATTTACTAACAGCTATCGGCTGTGTTTGGTCCCAATCTACAGATGTATCAATTGATTTCTCCACCCATATGTCTGTCATCTTTATCGGAACTTAGAGGCGTTCTTCGACGAAAGAGTCTATGAACTTTGGCACAACGAAACTAGGTGCAATGTGTTAAGATCTATTTGACCGACTCTGTCTACCAAAAGGACACACTCACTGTTGAACCTGAGCAAAGCTGAAATAGGAGTAACGACAGGAATCATTACTGGCCATTGCAATATCAGGGCCTTTACCAGTAAATGGAACCAATAAGACCAAAAACTGTAATACAGCTTCGAGAAAATAGCCGTTTTCTCAGTGAGTGTTTCTAAGTCATGAGATTTTATTGTTGTATCTTCTTCTTAATTCAAATGGTCTGAACCTACAGAATCAAAAAAAAGCTTCGTCACTGATGATGAAATTCATCATCTTGGCACATCATTTCCAATGCCAAATTTGATCATATACGTCAGCTTGTAAGTGTTTAAATAGGCATGTCAGATTCGTATTCACAATAAGCTGGACATTGCGTTTGATAAGGCTGGACAAAAAAGTTAATATGGTTCAGGGCTCCAAAAGTAAAATAGGTACCAAAACACCCTAAAGCCAGAAAAATTGTATACAAAAGGCTTGTTGGAGAGCAGTATACTATTTTAATCGGTATTGTAACACAAACCCGAATACAATTTTTCTACTTGACCAAGAAAAACCTTGAGTATGAAAAACTTTGAGATTATGAAAAAGAAATTAACCTCATTTAACTACAAAGCAATAAAATACACATAATTCGCACAAGGGTGACCCCAACCTGAACGAATACAAAGCATGAAAAATTAGTCCAAGAATTGGAAACGTTCGATAATAATATTTTATTAATGTAAATAACAGAAAAATTTATAAAATCTCTAAAAAAACTCTATTTACCTAACAACAAAATTGTATTGCAAGTGATGATGAAACGTTAAAAATGCAAAAATCCTTAAAATGTCGACTATTGGTACACTCTTACCCTATAAGACCGACTTAAAAAACTAGTTCCTTTCACATTATAAACAATAAATTATTGTCTTCACTTACCTTTATTGTGTACTTAACATTTCTTTTTGTTTTAAAATATTTAAATATGTCCAGCATATTTATTGACGCTTTACTTTTTGTATGTACACTGCTTTCGATGTTTCCTTTTGTGTTTTACATTCGCTCGGTAGACTTTTTTTTGAATTTAATACAAATTTTTTATATATGGGAATATGTATTCGAGATAGCGTAAATGTCTTAATTTATTATTTGCTCGTTCGTTTTTACAAGCTTTTTGCGCCCGTGCTATTATTATGATTTTTTTACAACATCACAACATAAAACACGTGACGCTACAGTGCGTAACAAATTACACCATGTTAAGACTAACAGACAAGCGAACTGAGAATTTTCCACGCATTCATTGTTTGAATAGCTGCTAACACCTAAAGCCCTTGGAAGCATTTTATATACAACAATATAAAAAAACGCCAAATACTGTGCACAAATAGACAAATGAAAACGCAAAGGGACATTAAACCGCCTTAGGAGGTAGAGAACATGATAATTGTTGTGTCTTTTGTTATAAGCGGCAAATATTAGGTATCTACCTAATATGTTATTACAAAAGTTGTCAATTTAGTATTCCATTTAATTGTCAAAATTGTAATCTTCATACAATCAATATCGTTTATAACGACACCACACATTCATTGTTTTAGTTTTCAAATCCCCATTAAAACTACCAGATATAAATATGTGAGTCGGCTTAATGTTGTAGTTACAACAAAGAACCGCCAGGGAGTAGTAATGTAGGACATGAACGAGCGAATGCAAAAAATGAATTATAGTACACATTGAGCCATTTAACTGTTCTTGAAAGCAAGAACAATGTCGACGACAACAACATGTAAAAAAAAGAAAACAAGGAACAAAAACAATATGCAAAAACAAAACATATGTAGTGACAGCCGGGAATGAATGGAAATGGATGACATGTAAGTGTTTGCGGTGACAGTGAAAGAAAGAGAATACAATAAAACATGAATTAAAACAGAAATGCATCATAGCAATGACCTTTCATTTATATGTAGTTAAGCAGTGTTAGAATTCATTGACAATTTTTATAATGAAGTGCATACATAATTAAAATGTATGTTATTTAACAAAAAAAGAATTGTATTTTTGTAATTGATAAATTCGTCAATAAAAAACATAAAAAACCGAAGCTTTTTTCAAAAAAAATAATAATAATAAATAAAACATAGGTTTTATTCCTTAGAAAAAGTTTTCATATATGCAAGTTGAGTCATCGACAGTTAAAAAATTGTCCACCGACCACAATATGGTTTGTATATTAAATTTTCCCATATAAAGTTTTGATCTGCCCCATTTTAGGTACCTATTTTATGGTCCTAGCCGATTTTTTAAACTAATAGAATGTCATTAGCGCAATGTTTATACAATACTTTATGTCGTATTCGGTTACAAAAACAGCCGGACGAAATTTAAACCATTCCAAGTTCTCAAAAAAACTCTGTTGATTTCTACGTCTGCATAATAGTACGATTCTGTAATAGTACGTTTATATTGTACAGGATTTATTAAATCCAGTCAAATAAATCATCATAGAGGAGTTTAACCCGGCATAATTTTCTTATGTAAATGACTTTTAAGTGACGTACATCTAGCCCAAAGCTTGGAACGTGAATTTGGAATTTCTGTTACACCTCACACAATGCGAAATTACATGAGAAACAATTGGATTTAATAGAGTATTTTTCGGTTAATTGCACATCAAAAATTGAAAATTTGAATTGTTTGTTCAATTACAGTAATCACGTATAATGGGAACTACTAATGATTTAAAAAATCCAATGTCAAATACAATGTCGCAGTTTTTCCTTAGCACTAAACATATGTTTTGAATTAGTAGAGATGCCTCCTAGTCTTTTTCACAAATTATGTCAAATATGTAAGTAAAAAAATGGCAGAATATTTTTCAATTATTATTATGCAATTAACCGGTGAAAAGTAAAAGGAAATTTATTTTTGATGACATGAATTTTGAACCAATTAAGCGGGAAAATCAATTAACAGGGTTTAATTATCCGAGAACATTTACATGTATTTTCCTATGAAATATTTTTTGCCCCATCATGTGGTTCAATTAAGCGTGGAAACCAATTAACCGTAGGGTCAATTAACCTAAAAATACTTTAGTTGGTATGCAGTCAGAAAATTGTATATTAACGGGATTAATAAGCAATAGAGGTTTATTTCTTCGAAAAAGTACAAAAATAAGGACTATAACTTCTGGAAAAGAGTTGTTTTTTTACGAATGAGTCCAAACTCAATATAAAACCAGTAAAGAAAGTTCAAAAGTCGAACGGGACGACTATACGATACCCTTCACCACTTTGGGTACATACAAGAGACGCTCACCGATAGAATAGACATATCATCTTTGAAGGACCATTGAAATGGAAGTTATAGATATTTGAACTAAATTAAAAGAACTCATACACACACCAATCTTAAAAAAAATTAATAACAATCATCGAGCAAAATATGTATACAATCTATATATAAATGGGCATCTTTGTGCAACCGTGGCCTCCACCATTTGGTATACTGCAACACTATGCGCCATCCAAAATTTATTTCGACAAAAAATTCAATACACGTTATTCTAGGTTCGATCTGGTACGTTGTGCACTAATTCGTCCTAAGCGGACAAACTTTAGTTATTTGGTACATCATTTTGATGAAATCAGATGAAAATATATATGGAAGCTATACTTAAACTAGAAACGTGTTCAAATCCAATACGCTATGTAATATTTCCTGTAAAGCGAACAGACATAAGCTCCTCCAATCAATCAAGACCTAATTCAGTACGCTGTGCAAAATTCTGCATCAATCGGACAAATATTGGCAGTATGGCGCTCCATTTACATAAAATCGGACGAAGCTACATATGAGAGCTATATCTAAATCTGAACCGATTCCAACAAAACATCGCATACATTACATCTGCAAATATTGGGAGTTTTTTTGCACCATTTACCTAAAATCAAACGGAGCTATATATGGGAGCTATATCTATATATAAAACGATTTCAACCAAACTTGGCGAAAATCAAACTAGACTTAATTCAATACTCTGTTTAAAATTTTGTCTCAATCGGACCAGCGATTTCAACCAAACTTGGCGGAAATCAATCTAGACCTAATTCAATACTCTGTGCAAAATTTTGTCTCAATCGGACCAATATTCGGAATTTGGTGCACAATTTACATGAAATCGTCCTTGGGCCAAATAAGTGACATGTACCAAATTTCATGCAAATCGGATCATAAATGCGACCTGTATTTTGTTCTCAAAAAGAACTATGGGTCTATCTCGATTCCTTTTTCCTGTTACAAACATATGCACGAAGACATAATACCCAGTACCACAGTGTGGTGAAGGGTATAAATATCGGATGGACGCGTTAAAATTTGGCTAGAGAACAATACGAGCATATATCGTTATAACCTCATTTCCGCATTTAAGCATGATGGAGATTCTTTTTCTGTGACTGGATTAAAAAAAATCACCGCTTTGTTGATGACGACCTGACAGCAAAGGGCTATATAAACATTTTCAAGCTAAACTTGAAGCAAAGCAGTTATAATGGAGAATTCGCCGAAATTTATCGTTCAAGAGGATAATAATCACAAATGTAATGCGCTAGATTCCAAACATTCAATCCTTTATAACTATTCCAAACTCAAAATACCCCCTCAAAGCCCGGATCATAATCCTATTAAGAATTTGTGGTCAATTTTGAAGAAAAAGTTGAAACATTATAGCATCAGAAACATTATAGAGCAGAAGGACCGGAAAAAAGCATTAACAACGGAATGGGTTCAAATGTTCATTTAGTTACTTCAGAAAATATAACCAGATGTATCCTCCAAACTAAGAAAAACGAAGAAGAACTGGAAACAATTGAGCACAATCTCTGCAAATGTCCATCGCTGATCAGCAGAAGACATAAACAGTTTGGATGTTGTGAAATTGATAATCTAGTCTTCTTCTCCAAAATAGACCCTAACCAAATTCTAGGCTTTGTCAAAAAATTTACTTGGCTAAAATAATCTCTTTTACGCCCCCCCCCCCTTTTTCTCACTTTTTTCCTCTCTATTCTTCCACTATATTTTTTCTTTTCTTTATAGGTACACTTATACATAAAGGATGATCACAATGGACATAGTTTCCGAGTGGACGGTTGTTACAACAACCGTACATCCCTAACCTAACCTATCCTCCAAACTAGTCTAATCCATGTCTAGGCGTCTAAGTGCGGATATAAAACAAAAATGATATTAAGGGAACCCCCCCATTCTCGATTTTAATTTTTCAAGATTTTCAATGGGCTGGTAAATCAATACTAATGCTTGTTAAGGTTTGTAACTTTGCACATATATAATTGAAGATTTAAAAGAGAAGAAAAATAATTTACAAAAAATTTTTGTTATTGTTTTGTTGTTGTTTTTTGTAATTAAAGAAAAGTCCTTGTTTTTGATGGCGGGCATGATAACTCCTCACTGGAACATCGGAATCCGAAAATTCCAACGGTGTTAGAAAGAGTACATGTCTGGCTCTCGTATGAACTAGGATTATTGACTTCGCTCTAAAATTAACAAAATGGCGGACCTTTAAAAAAAAATTTTGGAAAATCGCCGATTTTTGACCAAAAACCAATAAGGAAGTTCTTCACCGATTGGCTTTATCCTAGTTCATACGAGAGCTATACACTCCCAGAGAAACGTTGCAAAATTTGGAACCGATTGGATTATTAGTTTTTGAGTTATCGTGCCCGCCATTCGCAAAAATGTTTAGAGAAAAACGCGTTTAAAGTTTGAGAAGCCCTTCAGCCGTCACTTGATGCTGACACAATAAATCGGCTATATCTTCAAGAGTTCTTGAGATTTTCACTTGAAATTTTGTAGAGACATTCTTTAATCAGTGTAAATTCGAATTATATCAACAAAAATTTTGACCCCGAGAATGGGGGGTCCCCTTAAAAAAAAAAAATAGTCGGTGTACAAATAAGAATTTTTTATAATGAGTGTTTACGCGTATAGGTATATGCAAATATCGGCCATGATGTCAACGGTCATACAGGTTTAGACAGAATTGGGTACATAATTCCGACCAACAATTGTCCCTAGTTTATAGGGGTCGTCCTCAGATACCACATCTGTCTACGATAAGAAGCAAGAACAAGAATCTCAAGTCTCTAGCCGATAACACTTATGGAGCAGATAAATAAATCAATAAAGCGATACGGCGGCCGATTTGACTATTCCTAACTCGTTTTATCGGCATGTCGCAAAGCAAGGCCCTATGTCTTGGTATAGGAATGATCGTGTGAACTATATTTGCAATGGGATTATAATTGAAAACATTGAAAATTTATGAATATGAAAATACTCAAAGGGAATCATATGTAATGCGAAAACCCTATTTTCCTTAATGATAACTTACCTTTCTTTGATACACTTCCTCACATAATGCATGTATTGAGTCACTGACTATTTCTTCAGCATCTGAACATGATCTAAATATTGATTGAAGAGCACCCATGGCAAATAATATATTTGTTTTAAAATATTACGAAGTATATTATATGGTGTAAAACCATTAATGTATGAATTAATTTTTATAAAAAACTATATTTTATATAACACTTTATATAAATATTGATTGCACTAAACATTACTATATGCACTTTATATAAATCGGTGATTGGTATACACCTTCACATATTTGAACTAGCATTATTTTAGTCAGAAATCCTTTTATTTACATCAAAATATGTATGTTTTTTATATATTGATATGTTTATTGATTCACGTATTGTCATTTAAAAAGACATTTTTCTGTTTTTTGTGCCGTACAAGAACTAATTTGCGTTTTTTATTCACAAAGACTTTTAGTTCTATAAATGCCTAGCTTGTTTCATTATCCAAAGAGAAAACAAAAAGGTCTAGTATGCAGTAGAATTACAGTGGAATCCACATAATATATATATTAAAACAATTTCTCACAAATGTCATAAACAATTGTTATTAAATCTTGTAACATAACGTCCTTGATTAAATAATAATAATGACACGTTCTACGGATTTCCAATTGAATATTAAATGATCTGGTTCTTTTGCGTATTATATAAAACGGTTTCCTAATTAGAGCGCACAGCTGACCTAATCAAGTTTAAATGTATGTCCAGATGGACATGTCGCAACATTTTAAATAAGAATTCCATTTAAGAAAGAAAATAAATAAAGTAGTAGCATAATCCAATTATTTGTACATGCCTGTAAATTAATTTCTATGGGTTTGTATGTTATATTCCAATGCCATTTTAACAATATTATTATTATTATTGGCGGCAGAGAAAACCACAAAACCATTTTAATATGAAAATAAATATATAATGAGTAGATATTGTATTTTTTTCACTGTGCCTAAAGTAATCATTGGATACATTTTTACAGAAAGGACTTGGATGGTTGTTGGCGGAAGCGAATTCGGGCCGTTTGGATTGCAGAACGAACTATGGTGCTATACAGGCAAACTGAAACAAATACTCAGAGAAATATGTGGATAAAATCACACTACACATTGATTGGAATAAAACGCAACCAAAGACAATATTCCCGAATTGTGCCAATCTTAGGTAGGAATGACTCAATGGAATTTTCTGCTATCTTTACTTCATCAGAATATGTTGCATATGATATATGACGAATATAAAAATACATAAATCACAAGGACATTGACCACGATGTATTCAACATTGGATCCGAAATACCGACCACTGACTATTCCAAGATATCTGCGATATGGTAAGTATCAGGAACAAGGTTTGCAATTCTTTAGCCGACAGCACTTAGGAAGCATATACAGAAACTATAGGCCCAACTTTGGCGCAAATCCTATGATGCACTGAGAACTGTGAACTTATAACTCAAAAAATACAACTTGCACAAGTAGATAGGTTAGGTTTGGAGATGTAGGGGAGAGAAGATTGGGGAAATAAAGGGAGATGAGAAGTTTACAGAAAGATATAAAAGAAAGCTAAGATTGGAATAAGGTCGATGGCTATAGGAATCTTCTCAACAACCGAACCTGCTCTAATCTACAGCATAATTGGAAGCTAAGACTCGGTAGAAAATGAGCACCCACTAGTTTGTGCCGCCTGTAAGCCAGGGCTGGGCAGTGACACAGGAGATGCTCAATTGCCTCCGTCTCCTTCTCGTCAACGCAGAGTCTACAGTAATCAATTGCATCAAGATCCCATTTATTAGTAAAAGCTCTGATATTGCAGTGACCAGTAATGATTCCTATCATTACTCTTTGTTAGAAAGAGTCGGCCAAATGGATCTTGACACGTTGCACCTAGGTTCGTTGTGCCAGAGTCCATAGGCTCTTTCGTCGAAGAATGCCTCAAAGTTCCGGTAGAAATGACATATGGGTGGTTTGGTTGAGTCATCGGTTGCTAGATGACTCAACCGATAGCTGTTCCTAAGCTGTTCTACACTTGAGGACGGCCTCAGATTTGATATAACAAGATTTGATGGCTTTAAGAGCCGCTTGACTATCCACAAAGATAGTCAACGACCTCTGCTACCAGACTTTTTATCAATTTCGCTGCCTTCCAAATCGCGAAGATTTTAGCTTGGAAAACACTACAGTTGCAATCCTGCTTGTAGATTAACTAAAGGCCTAGCCTTGCACAGTAGACGCCCGCCACTGTACCTCTTCCATCTTGGATCCGTCTGTATAGAAGGCCAGACCGTCCAGAGGAGGATTACTTCGGTTTCAGTCGTCTCTACTAGGAATAACAACATCTACATCGTCAAATCTCAGGATTGGTGATATATAGTCGCTTAGTTTAACGCGTTGGTCCAATGTCATACCTGGCTCGTTCAAAATACTACCATGCCCCCCAGTACAATTTCGCCAGAGGGTTTGTTCATGCAGCCTTAGGGCGCTACGCTACGCTATGCACAAGTACATAAAACTCATTTCTGTTTTCAAAATTGCCAAAAAAAAATCACTACTCTATCAGGCTTGGGACCAAACGAGATGTTGAATCTTGTCCAATACTTTATGGGAATAGAGAAGCCTGAACGGGTCTTGTACATTTCAGGTAGGAATATATAAAAATATGTAAATAAAAATGTTAATTTTTTATATATTTCAAGACTTTGTAAGAAAAGCAAGCAACAACAAGCGAACCAAAGAAAAAAATCAAATAACCCATTAAAGCCCATTTTGGTTGGAGGTGAATGATCCATCAATGTAGCTAAATTTCTTTTACTCATTATTATTATTATAATTTTAATGATCACTATAAGCGTACGCTTTACCTATAACTACGTTTTTAGCTACTATACCTAAACTGTTAGAAACAACAATATGGTAGCCATCGTTGAAAATACTTTGCAAGCAATTAACAGAAAAGAAAACAATAAAAATAATTTGCATATAACTGGACTGAAAATGCTAGATTTTGTATGGCGGAATATTTCGAAAATCACAAAACACAAAACGACGAATTACTGGACACAACAGAATATAAACAAAAATAAACGATAAAAAACAAATCGTAAACCTATTTGCCGCCAAACAGCGACAAGAGTACAACAACCCAAATACAATGACATGGAAGACAGTCTGTCAGACAGCCAGTAAACCAGACCATGCGGGGAGAGTCAATACGACAATTTCTTTACTTAAACTTTACATAGGAAACACATGACACATGTGAACTTGTACAAAAACAAAAAAACAACAACCGGCTAGACAAACATTTGTTTTTAGTCAAAAATAGTACAAGAAATAAAAATAACTATACATTTAATACTTGTTCGGAAGCTAGTGACATCAAAAAATTTTGTATTATGACATGAAGAGGGTGGCAATATTGTGTTTATATAGCAAGTAATAATTTTATTTAGATATATTATTTCTTGAGTTGACACTTAAGTCTTTGTTGAGAGTTGCTCATATATACTGTGGTGATCACATATTTATTATACATCCTGCTCGAAAATTCTTTTAATTAAGCAAATTGTCATGAATGCCTAATAAGCTAAAATCACATTCTGGTGTGTTGTATTTGCATTTACCGACAAATTTTAGAATAAATTTTGGATAGACACAGTTAAAAAACGTATAACAAAAATATATTTTGGTCATTTGGACACAATCTGTTTCACTTCTTTAAAAATATATGTTTATACTGTTCTATACGGTTATTGAAAAATATATTATTACAAAAAAATTAAAATCATCAAAAAATTATATCTGTATGAGATGTGTTTATTCTGATCAACACTGTATGTGATTGCTCATAAAATAATTCTGAACGAAAAACATCAAAATTGTGATTTACTTTGTGTGGCATCTTGATTTCTCTTGAATGAGATCCAATTAATTGTAATTAAACGCTTAGAACTCAGCTTCGTGATGACGATATTTCGTAGAAAGAAAAAAAAAAAAACAATCACAGTGATTCACCAAACAATTGTATAGAGAAACAAACGTTTATGAAAAAGCTGGAGCAAATTGAAATTAAATGTTGTTTTGAGCATTCAATTAAGGGGACTCTCATTCTGGAACATGGAACTTTCATCCAATTGCAACGTTTTGCTAAAGGTAAATAAAGGCAAAACTAAGAGACACAAAGAACAATATATTCGAAATCCATTTACTTGGTCTAGATTCTCCAGTGAGAAGTATCTATTACCTTAAAGCTCTTTTAATATCGAAGCTCAGAGTAAATTTAATTGGTAAAAACCAACCCGGCTATTTTCGGTTTCCCAACAGAAATTAAAACATTGTCAGCTTACTGACCTATGAGGAGGATATATCGGTATAACAATACCACGTCGTTTAATGGCAGGGTCGATCTTGCAAACTAGACTATGTAATTAGATGGGAGACTAAACAATTAATTCGTTCAAAATTATCCGACATTTTTCTGGATTGTGTTTTGTTTTAGAGAAGTTACATGTTGCTGTCCCACTGTGTTTTGGGCAAGTCGCAGAAAATATTAATTAATTTCCGATTTGAACCGATTTATTTCCGAGTTGGCACACTTCAATTTATTTTATATCTGCATATGCCCGCTATTTCGTTAGCGAATGTGGGAAATATTTAAACATATATTAACATATTTTTTAAATGGAAAACTACATATGTTAGAAAAATTAAGCAATCCACACATTAATATCGACCATAAATTAAATTTGAGTACCAAATTTCATGAATCGAGCTCTAAAAGTTCAAAAACAAAATTTACCAAATTTATTTCCATAAGTACAGTTCCTATTCCAGTAGTACCAATTTCCAAAACATTCTACATACCCCAACTTACACCCGCAAAGTGATCACAAATCCAAGTTTCAGGATTCCAAATCTGTCGGTTAACCCACAATTCAAATTGTACTAAATGTACACAGAGGTACCAATTTCTGAAACTTCCTACATACCCCAATCCTACACCTCCACAGTGATCCTAAATCAAAACTTCAGGATTTAGGATCACCGACAATTCAAAATGTACCAAATTTAGTGCACATTTGGAATTCCCAAAACCTTCTACATACCCCAATCCTACACCTCCACAGTGATCCCAAATAAGTTTCAGAGCACCCACAATTCAAATTGTAGTACCAATTTCCAAAACTTCCTACATACCCCAATCCTACACCCCCACAGTGATCCTAAATCCAAGTTTTAGGATTCAATTCTTTCATTCAAAATGTACTAATTTTAGTACACAGTAGTACCAATTTCCAAAACTTCCTACATAAAAAACAGTGATCATTTTTCAGGATATATGCAAAACTAAAAGAGAAATTTAGTACACAGTAGTACCAATTTCCAAATCCAATTACTTACACCTTTATCGACTCCAAATTGAGAAGTATCTATCTTCATCCATAAAGTTCTTTTAATATCCAATTTCAGAGTAATTGGTTAAAGCAAGTGATTCCAAATCCAAGCTTTTTTTCGGTTCACCCACAATTCAAAACATTGCCAGCTTACTACCAATTTCCAAGGATATATCCTATAATAATACCACAGTGATCTTTAATGTCAGGATCGATCTGTGTATTATAAGGATATAGCTTTGCGATCAGTACAGCCCTAGCATTATTAAATTGGATTCAAAGGTAATTAGAAGGGAGTCTAAAACAATAAGTAATAATGTCTTAAACTGAGTCCTGGCCCTAATCCTATTTTTGATGTGTGTTTCTCCCTCTCTGCCTTTCCTGGCTTCCTACTCCAACCTTGCATGTTATTTACGGAAATTTCCAATACAGAGGATGTCAGGCTACAGGATTTTTTTCCTCTTTGTGGATTTAATATTCGTTTGCTCCTCCCAGGACCTAATCCTATTCACCGTCTCAGAGGAAGTTAAGGAAAGATGAAGCTTACACTTTTGGGCATCCTTCTGCTTTTATCTCTTGTTTCTTCGGTACATACAAGCCAGTTCCCGTCTCTGTGTCTCACATGACTGTCTGTATCTTGTAGAGAGCTTATCTCCCACTATTTCACCTGCCTCCAGTCTCCAGTAATATTTACGACGATTCCGAGTCACTTCCTGTCTTAGAAGGTTTGGTCCAGAAGGTGGAGTGTATTTTAAATTTGGCATTCCAATTGCAACTCCTCGATGTATCCCCCGGAGACCCCACAAAGTACATATATTCTTAATCAGAATAAGCTTTTATGTCGATTCATGCATCTTCGCCCGTCTATTGAAATCACGATAGAGGTTGCAATATTTAAGATAGTACTTTGACATTTTGAACAGAGTTTGTTAGTGCACCTACGGTGCGATATATTGGTCCAAGTGGTGTATATTCGGTATTATCAATTTATATTATGTATAATTAGCTTTAAGATGTCTGATTCTATATGACTTTGACAACCAATATAATGAGATTTATATCATATATATAAATTGATAATAATATATAATAAATATAATACGTACTACTCAATGCTGCTATTCTTATATCCTAGAATTCCAAAATCCCTTGTGTGAAGAACTAAAAATTCGTATTCAGTCGGTTATAACACTCCAAGCATTATTTCTTCTTGTGTTTTTTTACCATATTTATGAGAAATTTACCTGTATCTCTAATAACAATTCCTGTCGCCTTCTGCGCAATTCCAGCAACAATTTCTGTTGTTCGGGTGTCAATTCTGCAAAAGAGAAAACAAACCGAAACATGAATATGATATGTACAAAAATAGAATCTACATATTTAATATGAAGGATGAAGGCAATTGTAAAAACACAAACACAGATGTCAGTCAGATTAGTTGGTTTAGGCTGTGTGTGTCCAAACATAAAAATGGATAGAGCACAACGGAAGTTCATAGTTGAAGAATGAATATAAGCATCGTCGTCAAAGGTAGAATTCCAAAGTGTGTGACGGTACCGTACACAAATATTATTCCGTGTATCTGTATTTATTCAAGTATTTTGTTCTCAATAGCAGAGGAGAGTAACTTTGACAGCTGTTCCAAACGATTTTCGGAGGCTGAAGTCATTAACCAATTAAGATAGCAATCTATTTACAACGATAAACAAAAAAACATGTACATGGAATATGGGAGACATGATGACGTTAGTAGGGGTAATTACGAATATGACAATACTGGTTCGATATGAAGATGATGGCTGCGAACAAAATGATACACAAGTTATAGAATATTCCTAGTGGCGAAGCAAGCTTTAATGAAATTCAAAACAATTGTTGCTTCAATCGCAACCACCAAATATTGCTAGGAGGCACAACAAATAATCACATTCAGCAACAGCAAAACAAAACAAACAGAAAAACTACCCTTTTGCATGACGACGAGATGTTTCTCTACGGGCACACATATAGGCAGACAGTCGTCTGCCCAATTGAATTTCCGACACGACTGGCACTAAAGGAATGTTTGCAGATTGTCATATTTCAACATTTCATTTGAATGCATGAGTTAACGATAGTTTAGGCGGCTCAGGTGTCACCTCCACCACCGCAAACACCACCATCATCATCGGCATGGCAGCAATTTACAAGGTACAGCTATTGCCAAGCAATATTTTTTCTTTTATTTAACTGGTTACTGTTTGGTCAGCCATTCATATACATTTCAATTTTCCTCTTTTTCATGGACATGGACTTTCACTTAAACTCGCCTTAGCTATTCTGCTGCAGTTGCCGCAACTATTATTTTTTCGGTGTTTCCATTTCATTTCGTATATAAATATTTTTGTCTCTACTTGAAATTTGGGTCATCGACCTATTTTCATCTCCGAAAGGAGGGTTTTTGCTAGCATGACCACCATTCCACTTCATTTCTGAGTGTTTGTGTTTGCTCCATTGCCTCCCTACCTTCCATCCTTCCCCAACCTCATACACTTTACCTGGCATCCCAAAATCATTCCGCCCCGCCGCCGACGTAGCTGTTGATGATGATGTATACGACCGTGTTTCCATTGTTGCTGTCATAATTATTGCATTATTGTATTGTGTTTGTATTTCTCCTTATTTTTTTTATTTTTTTATTGAATAAACACTGTTTTTTTTCGAAATTCAGACACAAAAGACTGGTCACAATTCAAGTTGTTTAATATTTGTTAATACACAAACACACACTCCCCCCGATAATAGCCCCTCTTTCGATTCGAACAAAAATTCTGTATGATTTTTTTTCCTCTGCCACTGTTGTGAGAGGACCGAACACAGATTCTCCTTTTTAGAGATTTAACAAAAAAATTCTCTTCACTTATTTGAGGGCTTTTGGACCAATGCGACACAATAGATCAACAAATTTAAGTTATTTCATTTAAATTTTTGCACTTATTCACTTAATTTTGTTACAAATCGCGTTTATTTAGTTTTTTTTTCGTTCTATTCGACGTACACAACAAAACTAGGGACACAATAGTCGACTTTTTACTAATCGGCACTTAAACAACAAAGAGAGCAATCGATATCGTAGTAAATTATAATGAATAATCGATTGTATGTTATCGGTGTAAGTGTGAGACTGACATCTGGCGGCTGAGTTGTTTACTAAGCCCATATGCAAGAAGAATAAAATTGTCAATTCCATTGCCTACTTGTCAAATAAATCCTCATAAGGTAGGTTAATGTTATAATGTAAATGCCGTTTAAAGCTAGAAGAGTATAAGTACACGTTTACATGCACGTCCTTTAAAACGTTAAATTGTGTTACCGTGATTAAGTTTAGTTTACTATAGTTTATACCATATTAAAAAGAAAAATAACAATGAATTCATATCAAATTGTTGATTTCCAGAAACGGCAAGAACTGGCAATCCATCGAACATTTGTTTGCCCTTTCTTTGTAATTTTTGTGCTTTGCTTTGATTAAAACCGAAAATATATATTCAAAATATCTATTATTTATTTTGTATTCACGTGAATAAAGGTACGGTGTACACGTGATAATTAGTAAAAAAAATTATTCTGGGGGCGGCCTGTTCTGTCAAATCAAAAAAAAAAAAAAAAAAATAAATAAATAAAATGGGTTTTAATAAATTAAAGTGCAGTTAAAATAAAAACTATTTACTACAGTATTTGTGTTCATGAAATTACTCTATTATGAATGAAACAATCATGGTAATCCCTATTCGATATTGAGAAGAAATTAATACAAATTGAAAAATTGTCAAATGAACACAACAACTTTTGAATATACAGTAAAATATCTATAATGCTATCCTCACTAATCCGGATTTGTCGGTAATTTCATTTGCAATTCTATAATCCGGATTGTTTGCCTCTTTTTGACTCTTAAATCCGGATTGTGATGATACTTTATTTTCATAAGAGCATTTTAATCAGGGTGCGCAAAAATTCGCTCGCGAACAGTGTTGCCAATTTAGCACTTTTAGTGCTAGACCTAACACTTTTAAACTCGTTTTCGATTTCACATTGAAGTTTCCATATATTTCACATGGTGGATTTGATGGAATATGTCGGACGGGGCTATCCATATGATACCCTACGCGACTACAACAAGACTATCTGCGAGATATCCACCTCTGCATGTGTTTTTATGGCATAGCGCAAAAGCTGTCAGAATGTATGCTATGCTACAAGCGAGACGAACCGAGTGCAAGCGATAAAGCGTGTTGTGCAATCGTTTATAGCAAGAACTTGCTTTGTCTCTGTTTGAGTTTGATTTTGACATGGCCTATAAATAAGGTCACCAAGGGAGACCAGCTGATAATCGATACCTCTCAAGTTTGCTGTCAAAACATATTTCGAATTCGCCGTACAAAATGGAGATGTTATTTCAATGTTAGCTGTCAAATATTTACAGTTATTCATAAATTAAAAGGAATTTTGAAAATTTGGTGGAAATCATTTTTATATACAAAGAAATAAATAAAATATTTTAAATTTGGAAAACATCATTATATTGCTTATTAATTCCTATTTTTTCTTGTAAATATGAGAACTTGGAAAATATGCAAAAAAAGGAAGTTCGTGGGATTGATCATTTTTTCTCCGTCCCAAAAGACGAAGAAACAAGGGCATATTGGAGCGAGGTTTGCAAGGTACAATTTACTCCCACATCATATGTGTGTTCCAAGCACTTCGATGTGGCACATATTGCAAAATCTGGGAAAAGATTTAGGCTCTTGCCAATCGCTGTATCAATAATGCCTCAGCCACTAAAAGAAATCAGGTAAGTGTTTATTATTATTAACAAGGTCTGTAGATATATTTTTATACCCTCAGCGTTAAGGATAAACAATTATATTTCCACTTCGATAATATGAAAAATGTGCCTCATTGAAATATCGAAGCTAGACGCTATGTGTTTGTGAGATATATCGGCCAATTTTTTATAGCGTTACCTATATAGCGGTACTTCAAATTTAACGTTTTTCTTCATTTTTTAACTAATACGCTATAATTAGGTACTTTTGTTTCCCACTGGGGGAAAAGTATCTATCGCTATCGGAGAAATATTTAATGTCTTTAGTGGAACATTTACATAAAATCGGTCGAAACTGTATATAGGAGCTATATCGAAATCTGAAGCGATTTTCGCGAAACTTAACACACATCACTCTAGAATGAATTCAGTACGCTATGCTAAATTTCGTGCAAATCGAAAGAACGTTTTTTGCTTCTCCTGTAAAGTTACTAAAAGTGTTGTTACGTCTGTTTGCATTTATGATACGTATGTAATACATTGTTAATATTAGGTTGGGAAAAACATGCTTCGGAGTCCGATTTGTTGTATGATTTGTTACCATTTTAAAGGAAACTTCATAAAGCCTCTTCATATAAGTCCTGTTCTCTATTTGCAAAAAAAAACTCTAGTAGTCGATTTTCACAATATTCCCTAGATACCATTTTTTATCATTAAAGAAATTTTGGAATGCAAGAAAATATGATAATCACTTGGAGACAAATCCGGACTATATGGCCAATGCATTAAAACTTCCCAACCAAGCTCCCGAAGTTTCTGGCGAGTCACTGTAGATGTGTGTGGCCTTGCGTTGTCCTGGTGGAGCACGACACCTCTCCAGTTGGCAATTCTGGCCCTTTCTGGTCAATTGCAACCTGTTTTAAACAGTTTTATGGTCGACTTTTAGCTCCAGGGCGATGTTACGACTGCTAACATGCCAGTCAACTTCGGTCATTTCTCCGATTTTATCGACATTTTCGACGACCGGCCTACCTGTGCGAGTTACATTTTTAACATCAAAAATTCCTGAACGAAGCTAAAATTGCACAAAATTGGCTGTTACAGTACAGGAACGATAAACACCAAAGGTTTTTACTAGTATAAGAATCTTTTAATACCCTTCACCACACTGTGGTACAGGGTATTATGTCTTTGTGCATATGTTTGTAACAGGCAAAAGGAAACGAGATAGACACATGGTTCCTTTTGAGAATATGCATAGAATCACTTTCTAAGTCGATTTATGCATGTCCGTCCGTCCGTCTGTCCATGTATTTTTGTGAGCAAAGTACAGGTCGCATTTATGATCCGAATTTGATGAAATTAGGCACAGCTCATTTGTTTGGCCCAAGGACGAACCCTATTGAAATTGGAAAAAATCGGTTCAGATTTAGATATAGCTCCCATATATATATTTAACCGATTTAATGTAAACGGTCCCTATATATCTTTCGATTTGCACGAAATTTGGTACAGCCTAATCATTTAGGTCTAGAATGATGTCTGCCAAGTTTCGTTAAAATCGGTCAAGATTTAGATATAGCTCCCATATATAGTTTCGTCCGATTTCATGTAAATGGTGCCCCAAAGTCCCTATATATCTTTCGATTTGCACGAAATTTGGCATAACGTATTGAATTAAGCCTAGAGTGATGTCTGCAAAGTTTCGAGAATATCGGTCCAGATTTAGATATAGCTCCCATATATAGTTTCGCCCGATTTCATGTAAATGGTGCACCAAAGTCCCTATATATCCTTCGATTTGCACGAAATTTGGCATAACGTACTGACTTGAGTCTAGACTGATGTCTGCCAAGTTTCGAGAAAATCGGTCCAGATTTCGATATAGCTCCCGTATATAGTTTCGTCCGATTTTATGTAAATGGTGCACCAAAGTCCCTATATATCCTTCGATTTGCACTAAATTCGGCACAACGTACTGAATTGAGCCTAGAGTGATGTCTGCCTTGTTTCGTGAAAATCGGTTCTGATTTAGATATAACTCCCATATATAGTTTCGTCCGATTTCATGTAAATGGTGCACCAAAGTCCCTATATGTCCATCGATTTGCAGGAAATTTGGCATAAATTACTGAATTGAGCCTAGAGTGATGTCTACCAAGTTTTGAGAAAATCGGTCCTGATTTAGATAAAGCTCCCATATATAGTTTCGTCCGATTTCATGTAAATGGTGCACCAAAGTCCCTATATATCCTTCGATTTGCACGAAATTTGGCATAACGTACTGAATTGAGCCTAGAGTGATATCTGCCTTGTTTCGTGAAAATCGGCCTAGATTTAGATATAGCTCCCTTTTATTATAGATTGATTTTAAGTAATTGACGCACCAAGGAACCAATAGGAACAAAACGTTCTGAAATTAGTATAAACTAACTTGTGACAAGTTTGTTTGAAATCGCTTAATATTTGGATAAAGCTTCCATATATATTTTCGCCTGATTTCAAGTAAATTGGGCATCAAACTGCTCATGTTAGTCAGATTGACATCAAATTTTGCACAACTTACAAAATTGAGCATATAATTTCTAGAAATACAGATATAGCCCAACGGATGACCTATTTATATTTGGTTGAAGTCGATTTACATACTTTTGTCCCATTGTAACAAACGAATGACATGTTTATGGATAGATCTAGGTAGATTCACATTTAGATAAATATCACATATTTTATTTCATCCAATTTCATGTTAATAGTCCTGTTTAATATACCCATAGTGGTGAAGGGTATCATATAGTCGGCCCCGTCCGACATTACTACTTTCCTTACTGGTTTTATTATATATTTTATACATTTGAAAAGTTGTGTATTGTAGGAACGCTGCGCTTCAGTGTATTTGCAATCACTCGTAAAGATTTTCCAAAGATTTGCAGATATATTGTTGTTCGTCTGAAAGTTCACTTGATTTTCTACACATATCGAGTTTCCCGAACTTTTTTGTAAAAACTGCACTGAATTTGATTTACATTCGAAATCGGTTATAATGACATATTGACTATATCGACGAAATCCAAAAGTCCAGAATTTCTGCCATTTATAACCCACACAAAAAATGTCGCTTGTAACGGTTGTAACGACAAAGACATAAAAGTATAAACATACGACAATTGAAACGTAAACAATTTCCAACAGATGGCTTTAAATGTTTTAAGTGCTATATTTTGAGTACAAATCACCGATTTTATTTACATTTTATACACACATTATCGTGTATTGGCGGTTTTATTCTTAACATGCCTCTGTTATGCCTGATTCCTCCTGGATATTTTTTCATAAACTATATCAAAATGCATTTTGTCGAGTCTTTACGGTTTTTATGTCTTTGGTAATGACCTGTTTTTGCAAAATATTCGATTTTTTCTATATATTTTAAAGATTAAACCATGGCATAATTACAGAAGGTAGTCTCATTTGAGAAATTGATAATGCGACCCTTTTTAATTTGGAATTCATATACCAATTTCGGACAAAATGAAAAATGAATCTCATAAAATTTTATGTATGTCAATTGGCATATTTTCAATAAATTTTTTCTAAAACTGAAAATTGCTCTCAAGATTCACCCATGGTGGTTACATCCTTTAGTTATACGTTTTAGAGGCAGGAAACTTCAAAATATTTATAAATATAAATTTTTTAGTGATTTTTGCTACTGAACATATATTTTCATTTAAATTTTGAAAGCTGAATACTGTCAAAGGCAGATTTATGAAGACATTGGAAACATATGACTGCATGAGACTTTGACTGTTTCTCTGGGAGTATAAAGCTATCGTATGAACTAAAGAACTTATTTATTTTTTAACTTAGTTTGTGGCTAATAATACGTAAATTTAGAAAAAAAAAATCAAATGTCCTTCATTTTGTTAAATTTTGAGCGTAGTCAATAATCCTGGTTCATACTAGAGCCAGACATGTACACTTTCCGGATTCCGGAAAAATTTCCGGATTCCGATGTTCCAATTAGGAGTTATTATGCCCGCAATTAAAAATAAGGACTTTTCTTTAATCACTAAGAACCACAAAAACCTAATTTTGCAAATTATTAAATTATGTAAAGTTACAAACCTTAACATGCATTGGTATTAATTTACCAGCCCAATGAAAATCTTGAAAATTTAAATTCGAGAATGATCTCCCGCATTCTCAAATTTAATTAGTATATTCCTTAATTAGAATATCCCATTCTTTCTACGTACAGTGAGCAGCAAAAGTTATGGTACAAATAAAATACAATACAGTAATTACTCAAAAAATAATTTACAAAATTTAAAACAATTATTTATATTTTATGTATTCACTCCTATACTACAACAATGGAAAGTAATATTTAATTTTTTTTTGTTCCAACAAGCCATAAAAAAATCGAGATCGTGTCAACTCCAAATTTTTGCACAGCATAAGTCTTGGTACCCCTGGTCAGAGCTGATATTACACATCATTTATGGGATAAAATCGTTTAGTAAAATAGAGTTTTGTCAAATTCTCTTTAAAAACAATAACGGCACTTTCCACATTTCCAAAAGCATTTGCTTAGTGCAACAAGTGAAAGAAAGAATTTTGTAAATGCCTAGAAAAGAACTAACTATTGAAGAGCGAAAAATAATAATTATTAACCATGAAATTGGAAAATCCTATTCCGAAGTAGGTAAAATGATAAACAGAACCAAATAAGCAGTCCAAATAGTAGTTATTCGATACAAAAAAGAAAATATAATTGAAAATAAACCGCGATCAGGCCGTCCCAGAAAGCTCAACCAAAAATTGAATGTATTTTTAAAAAAGGATCCACTTTCCAGCTCTCCTAAAATCGCTACAGACTTAAAAAAATCATTTGGGAAAGCAGTTTCAGTAGACACGGTACGTAGGTGCATCAAGAAGTGTGGATTCAATGCTCGCACTGCCCGCAAAAAACCACTTGTTAACAAAACAAACAGAAAGAAGCGTGTCGATTTTGCAAATGATTATAAAAACAAGACACATGCGTTCTGGGAAAAGGTTATTTTCACGGACTAATCGAAATTTAACATATTTGGGACGGATGGACGCTATATGATGCGGCGGAAAAAAGGCGAAGAGCTCAACCTAAAAACTTCTCGGACAACAGTAAAGCACGGAGGGGTTGGAGTATTGGTATGGGAATGCATGTCAGGAACTGGCGTTGGCAATTTGGTATTCATTGAGGAAATAATGAATAAAACAGTTTACATGAATATTTTGAAACAAAATTTGAATCAAAGTGCTGAAAAACTCAACATTTGTGATAATTATTACTTCCAACAGGACAATGATCCAAAACACACTACTTTTGACGTTAAGAATTGTATCGTATACAATACACCAAACATGCTGATAACACCTCCGCAAAGCCCCGATTTACATCCGATTGAGCACCTATGAGATCATCTAGATAAACGAATCCGAAATCATACAATTTCCAGTAAGGCCCAACTCGAAGAAATACTTCTGACAGAATGGGGTAAAATATCGTCCGACTACACTAAAAAACTTGTATACTCAATGGCCGAACGATTGAATGGAGTTTTAAAACTTAAGGGGTATCCTACCAAATATTAGTTCAGTCAATTTAATTGTAAAAATTAAGTAATATTAAATAATTCATTATTTTTCTCCAGGGGTACCAAGACTTATGCTGTGCAAAAATATGCACTTGGCACTATGTCTATTTTGTTTTATATTTTGTTAAAAAAAAATAATATTACTTTAATTTGTTGTAGTATAGGATTGAATACATGAAATAAAAATATATATTTGAAATTTTGTGAATTACTTTTTGGGGAATTACTGAATATTTTTTGATTTGTATGGGGTACCATGACTTTTGCTGCTCACTGTATATAATATGTAGATAATTGAATTTATACAATAACTGAATTTATTTTATTATATATATATATATATATATATATAAACAACAAAAGGTATGTTTATCGCTTATAACGAGAAAATTCGACGGTCCCTTGACCGCTGGAGTGCAAGGCTGTCCAAATTTGCTGTATAGGCATTATAAAATAGTTTTTGCAAGTTATATCCAGGTATCGATTCCTTAAAATGGAAAGTGTTAAGCATGTGTGTTCTGCTAGCAGTGAAAATTCCAATTGGTGGTATGTAACTAGTCTCAGCACTAGTTATAAACCGTAAAAGTTACTAATTTGACCTAAAGTAATGCAAGAGAAATCAGTTGACTACCTTTTTATCCTATAGTAAGCGAAAAGGAGTCACAAAGGAGCGATATTAAACAAAAAACTATTTTTTTGTGTCGAAAGAGAAGAGAAAAATATTCAAACATTCTCTCCGAATAAACGAAACTAATTACAAATTTGACCCTAAAGTAATGCAAACGGAACCAATTGACTACCTTTTTATCCGATAGTAAGCGAGAAGGGGCCACTTGCGATGTTGAAGAAAAAACACAAGAGAGAAAACTCGAAAAGTTATTTTTGAGCAAGCACCAAAAACTGGTTTTTGGTTAGTTAATAAAATCTATATAATTAAATAAAAGCTGAAAATTCTTAAAGAAGGTAAGCATGACTAGCAAAAGACAATTTAGTAGAAGGGTAAAGAAAAAAAGAAAACGAAGTCATTAATATCAAATTGGAGAATGTCGTCTCAGAAATCAACACAAGCCATTTGTTTATGGGACAACACTCTGAAGTATATAGGGAAATATCTCCTTATACTTTACAGAAAATCAAATCCAAACAGGACAATTATATGTTAAATTCAGGGAATGGTATGTAAAATACAAACCAGCAAGAGCTTGTGTTACCGAATTGGTTAAAAATTTAAGAGAAGAAGGCGTTGATGTTTCTTTTAACTTAGAGCACAGCTTGTAAAGATTTCAAAACATATTTCATTGCCTGAAAATATTACGATAGATGTAAATATAGACGGACTTCCACTTTTTAAGAGTTCAAAACAAAGATTTACAAATCTGGAAACTTCGCAAATGATGCTGAATATATTTGTTGAAAATTTTCCTTCAGTTTTTGGTGAGAATAGTGTCTCCTACAATGTGCATAACTTGTTGCACGTAGTATAGTCAAATAAATTTATTCTTAGGTCGCAGATTTATGAATATTCAAAGTTTTTTTAAGGAGCCTTGTGATTCATTAGACGTAGGTATATATCTAGTAGATTTAGAGCCAATCTGCCATGAAGAAAAATTCTCGATTTCCGATTTAGAATGCAAAGTTGTAGCATTACCCTCCAAAGTAAATTACTCCTAATCAGTGTTGCCAAAACTTTGTTGAGGAAAAATGCTAGATTTTGTTGAAAAAAATGCTAGAAAGTGCTAAAAAATTTAAAAAAGTGCCAGAAAAAAGTGCTAAAAATTTCTAGAAAAAAATTTTTAATATTTAACAATGAAATATTAATCAGAATCCCCATTTATTCTTAATGGCAATTCGTTGTCGATGTAGCCATGTCCGTCCGATTGAGGTCGCAATATTGAAGACAGAGCTTTGGAATTTTGCACATACGTTGGTACTACTCCTATGAGATTTGATATTGGAAATGGAATATATCGGACGTTTTAGGGTACACCATCCCCCAATATTTGTTTTTTAATCTTTTAGGCACATTTTTAAACTTAAATTGCTGTATATTTGTATATTGTGTTCTACCTGGATATATAGTCTTCTTACTAGAGCTTATCAATATTGGTCCACTTTTAAGGGTAGCCCTCATCAATTGAATTGGTTTTAATTTAACTGTTTAAATTTTGTTGAGTAAAAAATCTCCTTATCAAAAATTATTAATTTTCCATATTTAGGGGTAGCCCCCAGAGAGCGGTACCTTCCCCATTATTCGACATTTTGGGGACGTCGGACACGCAACCGACTTAACTAATTTTTTTCTATTTTTTGTTTTGATTGTGTTTGAAATCTACCTACTAAAATATAAATACTAATAATGTCCAAATTTGGTTAAGGTAAATAACTGTAATTTCACATTGCGTACAAATATAAAGAAAATTATCAATTTTCGTCCCATTTGCGTACTTTTAAGGGTGTATAATTCCCAACAGCGACTTTAATATAAAACAAGTGAAAAAGCGTTATGTTCGGCCGGGCCGAACTTTGGATACCCTCCACCATAGATATACTGACAGGTACTATAAATGAAAATGTAGGGAACATACCCAAAAGTGGACCTATACCGACATTTCTAAAAACGGATTATGTAAACCATAATGTTAACCATAATACAAATTTCAGAATTTTTTAATGGATAATTGTACCCTCAGTCTAATGGCTAATGAGGGTGTATACACTTTAACACGGTGAAAATATGCCTCAACGAAATATTGGTTCTAGACCCCATGTTTCTTTGGACCAAATCCGTTTCCGAAAATTTAGATTTCATCCAAACTTCGCCCTTCTTATTATTTCTTCCAAACTTAGTTCAAATTTGAAGATGGTTAATATCAGTCCACTACCTCTGGAACCTCCACTCAGGGGCTAGGTCTAAATGCGGATATAGTTCATTATCGAACCATACGATCTAATTTTTTATCTCACTTTCATCCGCAGGTGAAATGATTACAATAGAGTCTCAGAACCAAATTCAAAACGCGGAACAAATCAGATAACTAGTTTAATATAAAAAATGGGGTTATATGGGGACTACCCTGAAAAGGGGGCGAATATTAATCATTTTTGGTAGGGAGATTCGTTACCATATGCGACTATGCGATGGGAGCTATGCCTAAACGTGGACCGATAAAGCTCATATTCGAACTTGACCTGCCTGCAGACAAAAGACGACCCTATGCAACATTTTGGCGATCTATCTTAATTCTTTTAGAATGATTACAACAGACAGACGTAAATGGCTATATCGTCATAGAATTTTACGCTGATCAAGAATATATATACTTTTTAGGATCGGAAATGATTATTTCGATGGGTTACAAACGGAAAAACAAAATTAATATACCCTCCATACTATGGTGGAGGGTATAAAAAGTATGTTTGCCGGAATCTTTCTATTTTGGTCCTTATTCTGGCACAATTCAAATATAAAGGGGTACTCACGCCTTTTCGGTAATCTAAAGTGGTTACAACTTGGCATTCGGGATTCCCGCTGAATAAAATACTTGTTTTCAGAAAGTTCCAACATAATTCATGTTCATTATTTTTACAACTTAATTTGATTTTTCATTTTCCCAAATAAACAATCTACAAACAGACAATGTCATAGTCACCACATGAAGTACCCGACCATTGGAAAATGAAATTCATCGCGTGAAACATAGCGAAATTTCAATGTGTCAATGTGAAATCGAAAAACGGAATATTTTGGGTTGAAACCAAAATTTTGTAAAAAAAATCATAAGAAATTAAAAAATGCTAAAAAAAGTGCTAGGTGCTAGATCAATTTTTTTGGTGCTAAACGAGTTCAAAAAGTCCTAAATCTAGCACTAAAAGTGCTAAATCTAGCACTAAAAGTGCTAAATTGGCAACACTGCTCCTAATCCCTTTATTACATACCCGTATTTAAAGTTTTAATATAGCGTAAAGATTCATTAATTGTTTTAATTAAATTTACATTTTATTATTTTTCTTTATTGTACATAATATTACAGTATACTTAATTTTCAAACGAAAATGGAAGGAGATACCAATAAATTAATATAAATTAATCGTTTAAAAACAATTGTTAAGAATTGTAAGTAGTAAAGTGTGTAAATCGATAAAAAATCCTATAATATGTTCTTATTATCAATTGCAGATGAATCCAGCAATATCTGAATTAAAGCCGATAACACAAAAGCTCTTAAGAGCAGAATGTGATGAGATACAAATCTGCAATAAGTTCGCCATAAAAAGTGAAAGCGATCTACATGAAATTAATCTACATGAAATGAATAATCAAATAAGGATATAGTACTTCAAATTAGTTCATTTTTGAAAATTTAACAATATTTTATATTTCTTTGCAGGTCAAGGCCATAAAATCCATCGTAAAACGCGAAGGAATATCAAAGTCTTTAAAAAATATATTAGATTCAAATATAACCCTCATGTACAGCATTGAGGGGAATCGTGGAAAGAATGGTTTAAAATCCCTTAGCAATTTTTACAACGTCTTCTTAGGTAAGATATTAATATAATTTATTATATTGTGAAATGACATTCTAATCAACGCTTTTATTTTCAGATGCAATACCTGTCACAGACGAATCTGATTCTGCGGAAACTCAATTGCGACGAGCAATCCAGTTGCAAAAAAGCGACATTTTAAGAAAGTTTGCCTTCAAAAGAAAGATGCATTGGTAGAAAAAAAATTAGTTATCCTTAAATTTGTATAAGTATTGAAATAACTTTATTACTTTTTAAGAATATATGTAAATATTTATTTATATTTAATTTTAAAATATAAAAATTGAATTCGAATTCATAAATGAGTGATAAATATTGAAAAAATTATTTTTAGTTGTTTTTTTTTTACTTTTTAAGAAAATATGTATATATTTATTTAAAGTACTAATACAACAAAGATAAACAAAACTAGGCAAACGATACCAATTCAAAAAACAGTAATTTTAAAATATAAAAATTTAATTCGTATATATAAATGAGTGCTAAATATTGAAAAAATGCTTTTAGTTGTTTTTTTTTCCTTTTCATTTTTTTATATGCAAATTTATTATATACAAATTTAACTTGAATTAAGAAATGAGTTTTAAATATTGAAAAACGTATTTCTTTTCTATTTCTTTTCTTTAATAAGAAAATATGTAAATATTTATTTATATGTAACTTTGAAATATAAACATTGAATTCGAATTTCTATATGGATGTTTTAATTACCAATTAAAGCATATCATTGGTACTGCACTAGTTCTTAGAGAACTGGGTAGTCCAGTTACACTAGTCTAAGACTGATTACTAGGTACTAGAAAGCTGGGTGGTCAAATGTAACTAGTCGTTGACTGTAAACATGTAATGGTGTTTTTACACGATATGTATTTTACATATGTGCTGTCACTTTTTTACATATGGAAATCGAACTCGTCATGTGAAACATACGGAAATTTTAATGTGTCAAAATGATATGCAATTACATATGTATTTTTTCCGAATAGGACGCGCTCTATTTTCGTATGTGAAACATAAGGAAATCAGCTGTTTGAATGAAAGACATAGTTGGAAGAAAATATTTCAATAGCAAGTCAAATAAAAGTATGAAAAGGCAACGATTACAAATTTTTATTTCGTTTGTAGGTGTTTAATAAAAAAAGATGTTGATTTAAGAAAAAAATAAAAGTGTTTTTTTGTGTATAGGTTATGTCATATGTAAAATACATATGCCAATTTCAACACAAAAAACAAATGTTTTGTGTACGCTGCTAATTTTGACTCACATAAGGAATTACATATGGATGAAAAAGTGACAGCACATATGTAAAATACATATCGTGTAAAATCACCATAAGTAGTACAATTCTACTCTTCGGGTAAGCGAGTGCGTGTCAATTGGTTGCCTCATATGACATCCCCATGTTAAAGTAAACAGTTTGTCACTGGAGAGCTGAGAATCGACGAGTTTCTGATTACGAACTAGTTCATCTTGCTAGTGGGTTGTTATTCAACACTTTCTGCTATACACACATGTATTCGCTGTGTGTTTACTTTTACTTTTTTATATTTTTGTTTGTGTTGTTTTTAACAACAACTATTGAGTTCACAAACGTTTGTTGTTATTCTTGTTGCCGTTTTGAACATTCGCGAGGATTCGCGTTTGTTTTCATTCGTGAGCGAATATACGAATTGCAACCACCAAACGAAAAGAACAATCGTTGTTGTGTGCTCTCATTCGTTTGTTATGTGAGTGCGAACATTCGTTTGGCCAATGCTCGTTTGGTAAAAAATTCATTCGTAAAATGAGCCCAAAACGAAAAAGAACGTATTTTGAATCATTCGCGAGCGAATTTTGCGCACTCTGATAAAAATATCGTGTCGTGATAAAAAACTATTTAGACTTTTAACGTATAAGGCTAAGTAAAGCGTTGACATTTTGATATTTTAGGCGAAGTAGGGCATTTGCACCATAGGATTTCGATTGGATTTAGCAATTAAATCGATATAATTCACATTATCACGATAAATGTTATTGTCTGAACGCACCTTAAATCAACTAAAATTCACTACATTTCTGAAGAGAATTTATTTGATGCATACGCTAATGAATAGAAATCGAATGAATTTCGTACTGTAAATGCGCCATAATATTCTTTCCAGTGTATCCTTTAAAACTCATAGTTTTGATAGTTCTTCAAAAACATATCGCTTATAACATTGATACTCTTTTATATTTAAACTCATTATATGCACATCTACACCGAACATGTTTAATCTCCACTCGCTTGATTTTGATGAAAACTCTCTCTCAGTTCCAGAACCTGAAAGTATCTTCTATTAATATGTATATATTGTTTCGATTTTGCCTTAATAAATTTTTAAAGTTTTACAATTTTTGAGTACAAGAAGAGATCAAATATTTTTTTCTTCTTCAGTCTTTTGTTTTGTTTCCTTTTTTAATTTTATACCACAAAAGACCGAGAAATTAACTACGAAAACGCTTAAAGAAAATGAAACAATACAACGTAATGGCAAAAGTAATTAGCAAATTAAATATAAATGTCTTTGATGTTGGCTACAAATGAATACAACATTACTACCAAAACAACGGCGGGAACGCCACCAGCCAAACAACAATTCACAGAGCAAAACGCGCCAAGCCCAAAAGCGAACTCGATTTCGATTTGGTAAGCTGAACCAAAAAAGCACTAAAAGTAAACAGTAAGTCAGTTAGTCGATGATCAGACAGACACGAGCAAACAAGTTACATTCGCAGACGCAACGGAGCCAAGTAACACATTTTTCGATTAAACAAAATAATTGCTGGCATACTAGAGAAAGACGTTTTAATAAATAAATCCAGTTCACTTTTTTTTCTAAACGAGGCCATTCAAATGTCGCCCTTAAAAAGTTGCCTGCAATTTGTTTTAGTAGTTTGTGTAATGCAGTTTTTGATGTCACCAACAAGTGCGTACGATCCAAATGATAAGAAAATTGCCTCCGTATTACCACCTGAAGGCATGTTTGAAGCTTTTTATCCACGAGAAGTAGATGGTGTACCGAATGGAGCATCACGACCAGCTCATGCTCATGGAAGTTTTTTCAAACATCGAAATCCAGCTTTGGTTGATACAAAAAATGCAGCTGCCTACGGTTATCGTTTTGACGGGAAACGAAGATTTAATTTCGATTGATTGAATAGCCTAGTAGACATAACAGTGTAGTTGAATTAGTTAAAAAATCATGTATATAAATAAAAAATAAGTGATTGAATAAATATATTATGACTTGTGAAAAATTCAGATAATTTGATTCATATTTTGATGCCATATTTTAGATTTAAGACGACTTATGTGCATATTACACACTAAAATGTAAGTGTATGTGAAATATTTGAATATAATATATGGTCTGTTCCCGTACAGCAAGAATCTACTCAATTTTACTATTTTCTTCGATATCACAAAGGAAAACTCGTTATCGTATTAAAAATTATAGATTCTTGCAGACCAATAATGTCTGCATATGGGGCATTTCTTCAAACAGTCACATAATTCATAAAATCTGGTTTGTCATAAAGTGATAAATAATATTGTAGGGATAAAGTCAACATTTTGTCGAACTTTTTATAGTAATATCCTGGTACAATTATATATATAGACCCGTTTCTTAAACTGATGGTGACTGGAAATGAGAAATGGATCACATACGATAACCCTGTGCGAAAACAATCGTGGTCAACGAGCGGCGAAGCACCTCAAACGGTGGCCAAACCAAACGGCCAGGAAGGTTCTGCTATGCCTTTGGTGGAACTGGAAGGGGATTATGAGTAAGGATATGTAGTCGAGAGTAAAAGTCGACTTTTAGACTTTTCGATTTTTGCCTCTGACCAAAAAGTCGATTTTTAGACTTTTCGATTTTTGCCTTTGACTACAAAGTCGACTTTTCGATCTTTCGATTTTGTGAGACCTGTTCAAAATCGATTTTCGACTTTTACCAATTAAAGCAAAATCGACTAAAAATTTAATTTTTTTATAAGAATTGTTGTCAACAGATGAAACAAAGTTCTGGAATGTGTAATCTTTGGGCAATTGAGGCTTTGTGATAATAAACCAAGTATTAATGAAGAAAATCGAAAGTCGATCTTAGAAAGTCGACTTTTCGATTTTCTCCAACATCAAAAGTCGACTTCGACTTTTAGACTTTTCAATACAAAAAGTCGAAAGTCGATTTAATTATCCCTAATTATGGTCAAACGCTACTGCCAACAACTGGATCGTTTGAAAATAGCAATTGACCAGAATTGGCCAACGGAAGATTGTTTGGGAAGTTTTAATGCATCCGCCATACAGTCCGGACTGGGCACCAAGCGATTATCATATTTTTCTCGCATTGCAAAATTTGGTATCTAGGAAGGATTGTGAAAATGGACTATTAGTGCTCTTGCAAATAAATAGCAGAATTATGAAGTTGCCTTTAAAATAGCAACAAACAAAGTATATACAAATCGGGGAACAAGTCTAGTTTAGGGCCCCCTCCTCCCTTTCCGGAGATAGAGGTCTCCAAAGTTCCGTTGGTACCCTTGAATTTTCTCGTAATTTTTTAAAATTCACTAAGGCAATATGGGTATAATTTTAAAGCATTTGAAGCCACGATTACAAAAATATAATCATATCAAATAAGTCCATACTTCCTGAGATATAGGTCTCCAAAATTCCGCAAGATCCTTCTGAAAAACAATATGGGTATCAATTAAAAGCGTCTGAAACACAAGTTGCAAAAATGTAACTTTATTATCAGAAATGTCCCTACTCCCCGAGATATGGGTTTCCAAAATTCTATGACTTGTTATGCTTAAGTTTACAACAATTTTATTAAATTCAACATTATTTTTTCACAAAAATTCATATTTTAATAATATATTTACATTTATATACGTTTTCTTTTTTAACAATTCCCCCTTCGTTGTCAGAACTTTCTGGCGAACTTTCAAACTTCCTCCTTGATGGAAGTCCAGCACGAGTTTTCCTTCCCTAAATAATATGAGGTCCTCAGTATGTTCTCTTCGAATTTCGACTTCGTCGTCGGAAGAATTCACCTTAGCTGGGTCATATAATTGACCCGCAAATCGAAAATATTCACGAATGGATCCTTCTGCGATTTGCACCACCTTAAAAAGATAAATTTCTGAATATAACCGTTAAAAAATATTTTTCTACGGTTATATTTAGATAAAGAACTTTTAAGGTGACGCCATAATCCCTCGATGGTATTCGTGTGCTGCTTCGATATCGGATCCACAAAATGCTTGGAATGATTCACAGTAAAATGGGTATATCCTTCTTCCTCCAACGAATCATAACCCTGTAATTAATAAGTTATTACTATATATAAATACCAATAATATTTAAATACTTACTTTCCAACAGTCAGAAATTATAATTGATCCGGGCCTAATATATTTTTTAATTAGCGTTATCAAAGTTTCTCTGCTGCGGTCCTCCACAGGAACAATAAAACATTTATTAATTTTTCGCTCTACCCCGGAACACCCACTGCCCCTCCACAGCATGGCCTCTTTTATACCTCCTCTTGCCTATTTTTGATTCGTCGATTTTTGACCTCAATTTCAGGACCACCAATTTCTAATAATGTTTGGAAGGAACTATATATTACAATTTCTCGGCAAAAATTGTTCCAGTCTACGGCCGTCAGCTTAGACATTGTTGTTTCTTTTATGATATCCGCCAAGGTATCGTCACGAGTGACCCACATGAACGTTCGGATATTCTATACCTAAAATATATATATATATATATATATATATATATTTTAAATTTTACATAACGTACTCACCTCCAAATCCAACCATCACTATTAGGGAATGAACATAAACATAAGTTATGTCCCTTCTTACATTTTAAAATTCCCTCAAAGGGAATAAGTCCCCACTTTTTTTACAGCTTTTTCAGGCACTGGACCATTTTGCTTACAGCCAAATAATTCATAAATTTCATTCAATTTCAACTGCTCAATAACCATTTTTATTTTATTGGATACACACAGAATTAAATCGCCGGCCTTTAGCCGGGGATTTAAGACTTTCTCCTATGGACAGATGGCAACACCGGCTACGCGACAGAATTTTCTGTTAATAAACATTATATCACCATTCCTTTAATACATGTATATAAGCTTTAAAATGATACCCATATTGCCTTGACCAATATTACACAATAACAACATGGAAGGTACTTACCGAAATTTTGAGACCTATATCTCAGATAGTATGGACTTATTTAATATAAATATTATATTTTTGTAATCAGGGCTTCAAAAGATTTAAAATGATACCCATATTGCCATATATCCAGGAGGGGGCCCTAAACTAGACTTAAGCCCAAATAAAGTCCTATAGTTCATATAAAAATAATGGATTTCTTTTTCTCCAACCTAATTTAACCGATTTAAAACTAGCGTAATAGTAGCTTTATATTGTTCCGGATTTAGTAAACCTGGACCGATTCAAAGTAGATTTATTATGAGTGATTATTTCGGTGCTCTATCCCAATTTCTTTTTAATCGGACAAATCTTGTATCATTTACATAAAATCGGACGAGCTATATCCATGGTATAATTATTACAAGATAGGACATATCAAACATCTGATTACAAGTTTTCAAAATAGTCTGATCTTTCAAATGATATTACATATATTGTGTATGTGTGTGTACAGTTTTGAATACCATGTCAAATAAATTCAAATTAAAACAAAATACACTCGAATTCGATTATCGAAAAAATCGGTAAATTGAAACTAAAAATGTTATACTAATATTTCGGATGCATTTTCAAACACTTTACTTCACTTAAAAAAAAAACCGGTTAATTGAAAATATGTATAAGAGAAAGACTTTTTTATTGCAAAAACACAAATATATATGAAACGAGAAAAAATAAAATTTGTGTAAGGGCGACGAAATTCATTAACATTTTTATGTGCAACCCTAAAATTATGTTTCACATTTTTCCAACCATCCATTCAAATGTATAAAAAAAACACGTTCATACTAAATTTATTGTATAATATGATTTGTAAATTTCACGATTTTTCAGATATTGATTGATTTTTCAGATATTGTTTCGCTTATCCGAAGTTCTTTTAATTGAAAATTCTCCTTAAGAGAATTTTTTTTTGAAGTTAGGCTTTTCACTTAACTGAATTCGACTGTATATTCAACTTGAAATGTATATGATTTACCGCGTTCGTCTGGAAGTAATTATTTTGTTATGTATGAAACTACCCTTTCATTGGATTTAGATTCCCTATTGGATTTTGGGTTTTTCGCGTTTTTTCATTGTGTGTTGAAAAAATGTCAAATAAACATAACCACTTGTGGCGTATGTGTTATTAATATTTGACATAAGAAGCCACTATCTACATAATTGCTTTTTTGTTATTCACCTCATGTTGTCCTACATTGTATTCTTGTATCATAGCTATATCTAAATTATCTTTGTAAGAGCTTGCAAACACTTCGTAACACAGCTGTCAAATCAGCTTTCTCAATTCACTATCTTTTACTGCACTACCCATCCAAATGTATAATAGTATGTCAATAGGGAACATCAAATAATAGCGGGTAATACTATGGCCGAATTTCGTTTGAGCAGCTGTATGATGCTTTTAAGATTTTACTATAAAGCACATTATTATTATTTAAGGTATCCAACATACAACATCAAAAAATGATGCAAAAAACAAACTTAAACTTCAGAAAGAATTAAAAAATTTTCAGCAGTAAGTCAGGGAGTAATTCAGAATCGAAAAATAAAATAGGGGAATATATATTAAACTAGCTGACCCGGTAAACGTTGTTTTGCCTTATCAATATTGCATCAATATGAGGTTGGTAAGAAACATTTGCCACTAAGTTCACGTCAATAAAAAGTATTAACTGGTACCCCAATGCAGACCCAAGCTCATAACAGTTTATAATTTGGTAGAACTTATTCCACCAAATGTTTTTCAATAGAAGATCATGTTTTGTTATTGCTCCAACGTTTTTACATTATCTTATTTGTCCCTTCTTGAAGGATTCTTAATTACAATATCATTTTGTTCATGTTCAACTGTCCTTTTGATTTTTATATTGAAATCAGTATATAAGTCAAAAAGTTTTAGATTTGGCAAAGAATTTTAGTGGTTTCCGCTCAGTTATAGGTATATTTCATTTTTAAATAAATTGTTAATCAGTTAGGGAAAAAGTTTGGCCAATGTTGATGCCGTATACCTTCTTTTAATTGTAAATGCCAGTTGTACTCTTAACTCTAAATCGTGAAATTTTGTAATCGGATTTGTTATATCCTCACATTGTTTAACAACTTGATTTCAATTTAACACTTGAATAAGTTGTCGTTTAAGGTTACATAGGTCCATATCCGAACTTCAAGCCAACGGCAAAAAAAGAAACACTGCCGAAAAAATAATACACTTTTTTGACAAATATGAAAATGGTATAACAGCAAATAAGAAAATAAGAAAATAAGACAAAACTTAAAATATCTGACGGGAATGTTATCATTGCCATTGTTTTCGTCGATGCTAATTATCGCATTATTAGTATTAGAACATATTTTATGAAATTAGAAGTTTTGATCTAACTAACTCAAAACCCCATATGTCTTAAAAAACAACAATTTATTTAAACATTAAATCTCGATACAAAAATTGGGGAATTGTAAATATTAGTTAATATATTTGTTTTGGCGGAATCTCACAATTAGTTTCCATATTTTCGTATTCTGACCACATACGATTTATAAGTCCTTTTTGATGTTTTTCTCAACATTTTCTTCGCAAAAACCTTCCCAATGCAATTATAAACAGCCGAAGGAAACCGTGAGTGAAATCGGCCCTGTCAATACACCATGCAAACATTTTTCACATCTTTAAAAATACATTTGAGAATCCATAACGGCACATATGGACACAAACATCATGTAATGCGGAATTGCCTCCATTTAGGATTCGAATTTAAATGTATTCTTCCCCAAAATGTTCAATAATACCTTCGTAATTTGATGACCTATTTGTTATCGTATATAGCGAATTACTATCATCATTGAACTATATTGAATATTATGATAGACGTTTTAGTTTTTCCTAAAATATAAAAACATATGTCTATGTATTGGCAATTTTCTCATAAATATTCCTGGTGTTGTTTCCTATTAAAGACATGATCATGTTTCGGTCAGTGGCCCAGATATGACATGGGATATGTATTGCATTTATAAGTTCAAAACAATCTGCGGCTTACTCTATATTGCGATGCATAAGAAAATTTGTATCGCATCGCATAATTGGTACTCTCTAATTCGTTTTCGTATCTCATTTCGCATCTACTTTACGCAAATGTGGCATCTCCGAAATCTGTAATACGAAAACGCATGTCAAATTCGTTCGTTTAACGCAAATATCTTGCGTTAAATTAAATTAATTATTTTAAGGATAATACCATAGACAGACGACAGCCTTAATTTGCATAAAAAAGTTCTTAATTTGAATTAAAATTTACCCCTGACAGACGAGAGTTTCTGCATTTATGAACCAGTTTTTTGTTTCAAAACTATTGTTTGTCTGTGTGTAGGAAGAAAATATTAACATTTGTTTACAATATTTACTTTATCTTTCATTAATTTATCATTAATTCATATAAAAAATTAAAATTTTAATCAATTTTGCATAAGTCAGTAAAATTCGAAAATCGAGTTTTGACAAAATCGAAAGATCGATAAGTCGACTTTTTATTCAAAGGGAAAAATCAAAAAGTCTAAAAATCGACTTTTTGGTCATAGGAAAAAATCAAAAAGTCGAATTTTACGATCGACTTCGTATCCCTACGCTTAATCTTTACTTTACCATGTCTTACTGTGTTTTATTTGAGAAATTTTTCACAACCTATACATACCATGCAAATTGCTTCACATAACATAACTTATATTTTAAAACTAAGTCCGCTTTTCCACAGGCAAATTTTTATTTGGCAAATTCTGAGTTTGTAGGCGAGAATTCGTTTTCGAATTTGCGGTACACGCAATATTTATACCAGATGTTAAAAATATTAACAAAATGATGGATGAATTAAGCAAGATTATCCCAGTTGAAGATTTTAACTTTAAATGACTAGTTAAAGGGGAGGTTCGTCTTACTATTAAAAATGTTGATTCGTTTAGAAAAATAATTAAATGCAAATTGCTTCACATAACATAAGTTATATTTTAAAACTAAGTCCGCTTTTCCACAGGCAAATTTTTATTTGGCAAATTCTGAGTTTGTAGGCGAGAGGGGTGCCAGGAAGAAAAACAAAACTTTGTTCAGAATTTGCGGTACACGCAATATTTATACCAGATGTTAAAAATATTAACAAAATGATGGATGAGTTAAGCAAGATTATCCCAGTTGAAGATTTTAACTTTAAATGACTAGTTAAAGGGGAGGTTCGTCTTACTATTAAAAATGTTGATTTGTTTAGAAAAATAATTAAATATTTCGACGAAAACAGTATTTGCTATCACACCTTTCAAATCAAAACCGAAAGGGCATATAGAGTAGTCATTAAAAATCTTCATCACACTACCGATGTAACTGATATTAAAGCTTTTTTGATGTCGAAAGGCCATGATGTAAGAAATGTGCGTAACATTATTAGCAGAGTAACCAAGGAACCTTTGCCAATGTTTTTCGTTGACTTAGATCCTAAAGGAAATAATAAAGAGATCTATAACATTCGAGGTATATTTAATAACATTGTTGTTAAGAAACTCCTAAAAAAATTGACGATCTAGTTCAATGCTTTAGATGCCAAGATTGGGGACACACAAAGACATATTGTCGAAAGCCATTCAATTGTGCTAAATGCGGTTTAGGTCATCCAACATGGGAATGTAAAAAGCCAGACAATGTTCCCGCTCAATGCGTACACTGTTTAAACAGACATACAGCTAACTACAAAGGATGCCCTGTTTACCAAAAACAACTAAAAAATAAAAAAATGCCCCAGTATTCAAAACGCAATGAACCTGTTTATGATAACAGAAATACTGCACCCAATAACACCTCCGATAACTTAGGTTCGTATGCCCATATCGCTAGAAGTCAAAATACTGGAGATGCAAACATACTAAATAAAATAGAGTGCAATGCCAATGGTATTTCAAACCATAGAAATGAAATAGAATTATTTCTCCATAAAAATTTTATAGATATTTTATTGATCTCTGAAACTCATTTTACCAGCAAGTCCTTTTTTCGCATTAAAGGCTATGATGTAATAGTAGCAAACCATCCAGACGATCGAGCTCATGGAGGCGCAGCTTTAATTATAAAATCTAAAATTATTTACGAAGAAGCAGAACCCATATCAGAAACGTTTGTACAGGCTGCTGGTGTCAATATAGTTTGCGACAATTCGAAAATATATATCTACTCTGCTTACTTTACTCCTCGTTACAATCTAAAATGTCATCAATATGAAAGTTTCTTCAAGACTTTAATGCTAAACATACTTGGTGGGGTTCTCGTTTGTCAAACCCTAAAGGAAGAGTACTGTATAAATGTATTTCTTCAAATAATTATAAGGGTTTGTCAACTGGCAGTCCTACATATTGGCCAGCAGACTCAACTAAAACTCCTGACTTAATAGTTTTTTTCAGGATTATGCCAATCTTCGCTAAGCATCAGTTCAAATTATGACTTACATTCAGATCACAGTCCACTTATTGCTAACTTCACGGCTAACAATATTTGTAAGCATAAAATAAAAAAGTTAATCACATCGAAAACCGACATTCCTATGTTCCAACACTTTATTGGACAAAATTTAAATCTAAATATATCGATTAAGACCGGAAAAGAATTGGAAAATGCAGTAGACCATTTGGAAAAAGTCATACACGATGCTGCTAGTTTATACACCCCTGAAAATGTTGGCAATAATCATAAACATTTTTACGTTACGGCTGAAATTCGAACAATGGTTAGAGAAAAGAGACGTTTGCGTAGAATTTGGCAAAATTCAAGACGTCCAATGGACAAAACAAATTTAAACAGAGCTTCAAATCAGCTTAAAATCCTGCTAAGTGATTATAATAACAAATCTATTGAACATTTCTTAAACAATCTAAGCCCTAATGAAAATAATGATCACAATTTATGGAGAGCAACAAAATATCTTAAAAGACCACAAAAAAGAAATGTGCCTATTAAAAATTCAAATGGAACGGGGTGTAGGTCTAATAAGGATAAAGCAGAAGCCTTTAAACATCATCTAGAGAATTCGTTTTCACCTTTTGATTTGTGTAGCCCAGTACAGAACATGCTAATCACAGATTTTTTGAATGCTCCATGCCAAATGAGTCGCCCTATTAAACCCTTTAGGCATAATGAAGTTTGTGATGAGATTAAAATTTTAAAGAAAAAAGCACCAGGCTCAGACTCAATAGATCACAAAGTCATAAAATCTTTTCCCAAAAAGGGTGTGGTCTTTCTCACTCAAATTTTCAATTCCATTTTGAGACTGTCGCATTTTCCAGTACAATGGAAATGTGCTAAAATCATAATGATACCTAAACCTGGTAAACCTGAAAATATATTAGCATCATATAGGCCTATAAGTTTACTGTCCATTTTTTCTAAACTGTTTGATAAATTATGTAGAAAACGCCTGTTTCCAATTCTTCATCATTTAAATGTTATGCCTGATCACCAGTTTCGATTCAGAGAAAACCATGCAACACCTGAACAGTGTCATCGGTTGGTGAAAGTTATAAGAGATTGTTTGGAAAACAAACAATTTTGTTTTGGTGTATTTCTGGACGTTAAACAGGCGTTTGAGAGATATAAACTTAAAACGTTACTACCTGCTCCATTTTACTTGCTGTTAAATTCGTATTTAAATGGTAGAACATTTTATGTACATGTCAACGGTGAAGAATCCAATATTGGTGGCATAAAAGCTGGTGTTCCACAAGGCAGTGTATTAGGCCCAGTATTATATACGATTTTCACAGCAGATATGCATATATGTGACGCAACTACGACTGCCACTTATCCAGACGACACGGCCATTCTAGCTACACATGACGATCCTTTGATAGCTACAAATATACTCCAAACACATCTTAACATGATTGAAAAATCTTCAGTAGTGTTTGGCGGGTTATTTGGGATACCATTTGTATTTTGTTTTTGCAAAATAGTCAGGCTTAATCCCAGTTTGTTGTTTTTATAAAAAACAACTATTTATTAGTGGGGAATGTATGGCATTGTCCGCCGAGGGGTAAGGCATAGCAGTGGGAAATGTAATGTAGTTGTCTGTAAATGCCTTGTTGACCACGAAGTCAGGCGCCAACGAAACGAACTTCTCATTGGGGTCGTATCGCTGGTAACGTAAGAACTTCGAATTGTCACAAGAGACATTTGGGTTTGAAAGGTTTTTTGTAAATAAGCTATTAATAGCTTCTGGGGAGAATATCCCAACAAAAAACTAAGGGAACTGATGAGGATCAGTGGCGAGATCCGAAACTATAATCTTCCCTGCCTTACCCCTCGGCGGACAATGCCATACATTCCCCACTAATAAATAGTTGTTTTTTATAAAAACAACAAACTGGGATTAAGCCTGACTATTTTGCAAAAACAAAATACAAATGGTATCCCAAATAACCCGCCAAACACTACTGAAGTTGTAGACGAGGCACGGTCATTCTGTTTGGTTTATTGCTTTAACTAGCAATACCAACAACAACGTTATGTGCATTCGTCACAATGTGACGACACATAGCAGTGGGAAATGTAATGTAGTTGTCTGTAAATGCCTTGTTGACCACGAAGTCAGGCGCCAACGAAACGAACTTCTCATTGGGGTCGTATCGCTGGTAACGTAAGAACTTCGAATTGTCACAAGAGACATTTGGGTTTGAAAGGTTTTTTGTAAAGAAGCTATTAATAGCTTCTGGGGAGAATATCCCAACAAAAAACTAAGGGAACTGATGAGGATCAGTGGCGAGATCCGAAACTATAGTCTTCCCTGCCTTACCCCTCGGCGGACAATGCCATACATTCCCCACTAATAAATAGTTGTTTTTTATAAAAACAACAAACTGGGATTAAGCCTGACTATTTTGCAAAAACAAAATACAAATGGTATCCCAAATAACCCGCCAAACACTACTGAAGTTGTAGACGAGGCACGGTCATACTGTTTGGTTTATTGCTTTAACTAGCAATACCAACAACAACGTTATGTGCATTCGTCACAATGTGACGACACATAGCAGTGGGAAATGTAATGTAGTTGTCTGTAAATGCCTTGTTGACCACGAAGTCAGGCGCCAACGAAACGAACTTCTCATTGGGGTCGTATCGCTGGTAACGTAAGAACTTCGAATTGTCACAAGAGACATTTGGGTTTGAAAGGTTTTTTGTAAAGAAGCTATTAATAGCTTCTGGGAGAATATCCCAACAAAAAACTAAGGGAACTGATGAGGATCAGTGGCGAGATCCGAAACTATAGTCTTCCCTGCCTTACCCCTCGGCGGACAATGCCATACATTCCCCACTAATAAATAGTTGTTTTTTATAAAAACAACAAACTGGGATTAAGCCTGACTATTTTGCAAAAACAAAATACAAATGGTATCCCAAATAACCCGCCAAACACTACTGAAGTTGTAGACGAGGCACGGTCATACTGTTTGGTTTATTGCTTTAACTAGCAATACCAACAACAACGTTATGTGCATTCGTCACAATGTGACGACACATAGCAGTGGGAAATGTAATGTAGTTGTCTGTAAATGCCTTGTTGACCACGAAGTCAGGCGCCAACGAAACGAACTTCTCATTGGGGTCGTATCGCTGGTAACGTAAGAACTTCGAATTGTCACAAGAGACATTTGGGTTTGAAAGGTTTTTTGTAAAGAAGCTATTAATAGCTTCCGGGGAGAATATCCCAACAAAAAACTAAGGGAACTGATGAGGATCAGTGGCGAGATCCGAAACTATAGTCTTCCCTGCCTTACCCCTCGGCGGACAATGCCATACATTCCCCACTAATAAATAGTTGTTTTTTATAAAAACAACAAACTGGGATTAAGCCTGACTATTTTGCAAAAACAAAATACAAATGGTATCCAAAATAACCCGCCAAACACTACTGAAGTTGTAGACGAGGCACGGTCATACTGTTTGGTTTATTGCTTTAACTAGCAATACCAACAACAACGTTATGTGCATTCGTCACAATGTGACGACACATAGCAGTGGGAAATGTAATGTAGTTGTCTGTAAATGCCTTGTTGACCACGAAGTCAGGCGCCAACGAAACGAACTTCTCATTGGGGTCGTATCGCTGGTAACGTAAGAACTTCGAATTGTCACAAGAGACATTTGGGTTTGAAAGGTTTTTTGTAAAGAAGCTATTAATAGCTTCTGGGGAGAATATCCCAACAAAAAACTAAGGGAACTGATGAGGATCAGTGGCGAGATCCGAAACTATAGTCTTCCCTGCCTTACCCCTCGGCGGACAATGCCATACATTCCCCACTAATAAATAGTTGTTTTTTATAAAAACAACAAACTGGGATTAAGCCTGACTATTTTGCAAAAACAAAATACAAATGGTATCCCAAATAACCCGCCAAACACTACTGAAGTTGTAGACGAGGCACGGTCATACTGTTTGGTTTATTGCTTTAACTAGCAATACCAACAACAACGTTATGTGCATTCGTCACAATGTGACGACACATAGCAGTGGGAAATGTAATGTAGTTGTCTGTAAATGCCTTGTTGACCACGAAGTCAGGCGCCAACGAAACGAACTTCTCATTGGGGTCGTATCGCTGGTAACGTAAGAACTTCGAATTGTCACAAGAGACATTTGGGTTTGAAAGGTTTTTTGTAAAGAAGCTATTAATAGCTTCTGGGGAGAATATCCCAACAAAAAACTAAGGGAACTGATGAGGATCAGTGGCGAGATCCGAAACTATAGTCTTCCCTGCCTTACCCCTCGGCGGACAATGCCATACATTCCCCACTAATAAAATGATTGAAAAATGGTTCAAAAACTGGAATATTGGAGTTAATACCGACAAATCCGTGCATGTTACTTTCACCTTAAGAACAGGGGACTGTCCTTCTCCAACACTAAATGGAACTGACATTCCTTCTGCGGATGGTGTTAAATATCTTGGACTTCACCTTGATAGAAAACTTAACTGGAAGAAACATATAACATCTAAGAGACATCAATTGCATTTGAAAACTAAAAGGATGGTGTGGCTTCTTCGCCCAAAATCAAAACTGAGTTTGGAGAACAAAGTAATTTTGTATAAAACAATACTTAAACCTATCTGGACATATGGTATTCAACTCTGGGGAACAACAAGTAATTTAAATATTGAGATTCTGCAGCGATACCAATCAAAGACGCTTAGATTGATTACCGATGCTCCTTGGTTCGTTAATAACAACATCATCCACAGAGATTTAAAAATTCATAAAATTAAAGACGAAATTAAAACTATAGTTCTCTATATTTAGACAGATTAAGCCATCACTCAAATATCCTTGCAATCAGCTTATTGGATGACTCAGACGAAATCAGAAGACTGAAAAGAAAGCATGTTTTAGATCTCCCATTTATAACATAATATTTAATATTAATTAAAAATTGTAATTATATAATATTGTTAAATCCACTGGGATTTAACTACTCTGTCCAAATCTAAGAATATATTAAATTTGCTGAATGTTTATTGTAAATAGATTGCAAATAAAAATAAAGTTAAAAAACATAATAAATAGAGTCTATAATAAATTTGTTGGAAAAACACAAATATATGAAACGAGCACCATTTAAGAGAAAAATATAATTTCTGTAACCGCGACGAAATTAATTAAATTTTTCTATGTGTAATCTATAAAATGAATCTGCACATTTTCCAACTATGCAAAAACGATATGTCATCAGAAAAACGTAAATTCTTACTCAATTAATTTCATTATTTATTAAATTCACAGTTTTTCATATATTGATTGAAAACTTCGTTTAAGCGCAACGAGTTTCGATTATCCGAAGTCCCTTTAATTGAAAATTCTGCATACGAAAAAAAAATACTGAAATTATGCGTTTTCACTTACCCGAATTCGACTGTATATAAAAAATAAATAAAATATTAAAAATTTCACTTTGAGAGATAGAGGACGATATTCCAGCAGCAAAATTAAGGAAGTTTTTCAGCTATTGGTCACAATACGTACTTTTTCTCAGGATTTAAAGTCTACTTTTACAATAAGATGAACTAATCTAGAGTCCAAGCCACATCTAACAAATTCTTACAAGTAAAAATAGTCGAATTAGCAAAATGTATATCGCTTGAACAAATAAATGGTAAAATTTTATATTTTCTGACTAGAATAAGTTGTCTTTGGGTAAAAATAAGTGGTAAGCTCGAAGACGATAGTATGGGGGTGCATTCTCGAACGAATAGAATCTTCGAATTTGTGGTGAGTCCAACGAAATGAATTCTGAAATGTATATTGATGTAATTTTTTACCAGGATAACGCTTCCGCACATGTTTCTAATAAAAAAATCTTGGTTTTCTGACAAAATTATAAATATTTTACTACGGAACTTATAAGAGATTCCTGCGGTAAAAGTGTATGACTCGGCATACAATTTTCTTTTGTAAATTACCTTAAATACGCTCTGACTATTTTTAAACTATTTTCCTGTCATATTTTGCCTTATTTGTAGTTATATAAAAACGTGTAAAAAATGTTTTTAGTTTATATTTGAAATTTTTTATTTGAAATAAGAATAGTGTTTTCATACAAACGAATGTCGACCCCTGTAGCATACAACTAGCATCCAATTCAGATGAGTCGTATTGCTATTGCATTGTGAAACAAACTCACCAGTAAAATAAAAGAACAAACCGAAATATAAAATATTTTAAACTTTTTAGAAGTTGTAAAGTTGGTGGAGTCTGACTCATATATCTTTGCTTACAATGCCGGTCGATTTCGGACTCGTATTACGGCCTAGGCCGTCGCTGTGTAATTATAAGTTGGAATTGTATACAGGCTTCGGATGAGTTGCACCTACATTGTAGGTGGTCTCAGTTGGAAGACATATATGCAATCAATGGTCTATGATTTATAAACTCTTTCTCTGCGATCTCTTTTTTTAATATTTTACCATAAATCTCACTTGACACAAAATCGATTTTATGGGGATGAAAGCCCTTGGCGAGTACATTAAGAACCCAAGGCAAAGTCGCCATATGTCTGTAGTTAAATCGAATACGGAATATTTTTGTAAAATATATTCGTCTTCTATCTCGAGGCCTTCTCCGACGTTTTCGCCCTTATTTTCTGGAACTGTAAACTAAAGACCATAAGAATATTGTCTAACAAATTTCTACAATCGTAGAATATGAGCGACATATGCGATTTTAGGACAGTCCCCAAAGACTTTAAGCGAGTAAAGCCTATTTTATAATCAAACAAATTAAACATCGAAAAAAATTCGACGTCGAAATTTTAAAACCGCCATCATACGACCTAATATGATCCGAATGAATTGTATAAAATTAAAATTTTTGGGGCACTACTGTTTTGCTGCAAAATAAGAAAAGTGATGCCAATTAAGAAATACTTTTAGTGAGGACAAAACCCATTAACAACACAAATTCTTTTAAAACCAAAGTACGCAGTTTGACATGTAGATGGCGCAAGCATATCTTCAACTTTCATGAGTTTTTTGTTTCATGAAAAATGAAAATAAAATCTTTATTGTACAAATAAAATAATTAATTTTTTGTAAATATGTAGTCAACGTTCGGTATAACAAATTATAAATTGTCACATTAAAGTGAAAAAGTCGTTATATCGTTAATTTGATTATGTTAATTTTTTTAACATTTCAAGGCATTTCTAACAAAAAATATAAGTTTACATAAAAAATAACAACTTTTTAAAATATTTTTTATAAGATTATTATTTTTATCACCAATCGTTATACTTCGAATACAAATTTGAAAAACGTTCTCTCATTCATTAAACAGAGTATTCGTTATACCGAGCGTTGACTGTATTGGTATATAAGGCTCGTACCTAAACTCAGTGCGTTGCGTACTAAAATACCCACCTTCTCACCTTTATAGGTTTTGTCGAACGCCCGCATTACCCAAATACGCAAGGATCTTATTTACATGCGTGTCAATAGAAAACGGCGAGAATGGATGAAAACATTTTCTTACTTAACTGAAAAATGTTTACATTTATAGAAAAACATTTTTTTCAATGACTGGAATTCTATTTTCAAAAAAAAAAAAAAAAAAAACAAAAAATTCAAAATACGCATTGTCAATGTTGAAAATTTTCAACTTTACATTTTTGAGGTGAATAAAAGCGTACGCATACGCATGAATTTAGGTACGACCCTAAAATATAATACTACAAATAAAAAAATCTGAAAAAATAGTGATAACTTTTATTCTGTTGATGGAAAATAATACATACAAGTTTCTTTCAAATTTATTTGAGTTTTCTTGTATCTTATACAATTGCATTAGATTTAACAAATTTATTATGAGTTTTAGTCATGTGTTTTTGATATTCAATAAATGAGTTTGTTTTATAAATTTCTTTAATCTCGTCCTTTCCAGCCGTTATGGCTTCTTCACAAATTTTACATTCGTACATATATTTTCCTGGATGTCTGTCAGTTTTCAGGACATGTTTACGTAGATTCTCCAAGACATTCGTACGAAAATCGCAATATGGGCACTGATATGGTTTTTCTCCGGTGTGACATCGCATGTGTCGTTTTATGTGACTTTTAATTTTGGTTTTAAATTCGCATTGCTCACAATTATAAAATCGCACTTCGTTATCGGGCAGATGGAATTTTTTGTGTCTGAAAGAGGAGAAAAAAAGGTATTATGTGGTGAGTATAAAAATTGTTATATAAATTAAATTTCTTTTTTACTTTTGCATGGCTTTTTAAGCATTTAAGGACAATACAGTTATAGTTAGAAAAATATGTACAAAATTTTGATCATGGGGATTTAAAAAAAAAAAAAAAACATAAAGGAGTGAAGTTTCGACAAAATATACTATTTGGAAAAATATTGGTTTCTAGACATGAAGATACGTTTAGAGCGCTTTAGAACGTTTAATATTTAATATTCCTTTATTGGCGTTACAAAATATTCCCCCAAACTAAAAATTACATGAAAATTTTGAATTTACAATACCAATCATCGCATCAAATCAATTTCTTAATAAAACTATTTCCTTAAAATGATTATTTTTTGAAATAGAACAATTTTCTTTAAATACCTAATTTTCAATACATTCCATTTCTAACAGTATTGAGTTCTTGAAACTTAGTTCGTTGTAAATCTTTGTTAATATTTGAGTCAAATGAATATTTTTGTTTAATATTTCTATGGATATTTATGACTTAAATTTGGGGACTTATTTCATTTTATTTTGGAGAGTTTCTTCATTACTTTGGGGAATTATTTCATAGTGTTTTTTTGGGGGGAATTATTTAATGTTGTGTTTGGAAACTGTTGACTGTAATGTCCCATGTTTATGTCTTTGTTCCATTAATTGTGAAGTTAGCGTGATTACAATAGATATTAAGGAACTGATTATATCGATGAGTTACAAACACAGTACTTTCCACTGCACTTTTCCAAGAAGTGAAAGATCTGAGCGCGAATCACTCCTTTCCCGATCAGGCGAATTACGCAACACGTCGTTTCCACGACAGAGGGGTCTACGATCCGAAACGACCCGAGTCTTACTCGGCCAACGTCTGTCACCTCAGCCCATTGTGTAAAAGCAATAGGGCTGCTACAACAACAACAAGTTTACATTTCCTTGCTTGCGGAAGTAGTACTGAATAGTAAAACTAATGAAAACGGTAGATTTTACAGTCGACTCCGCTTTACTGTAAGTCGCATAACTGAAAAATATCATTACATTTTAGGTTAATCGCTCACAATTTACACCGCATAAGTGAAACTTCGCATAACTGAAAATATCGGATAACTGAAATAGCTTTTGGAGTCTAATATTGCAATTTCCTTTCAAATCACTCCGTATTACTGAAAATCGTGAGAATGTAGTATAATGACAGAATATTTTGCATCTTTAAAACACACCCTATGAATTAATGATTTTTCCGACGTATGGAACGTGTGTGTCAAGTATATATAAATTTGACCTCGAAGAACGTTAAGTTCGTTCGGCCAAACTTTTAAAATCATTTGGAAAATTCGAAAAAAAAATCGTTCCGCATTTCTACATTATATACAAGTAACAAAGATGTACCAAAATATGTTACAGAATGTACCGTTCAATGTCAACATAATTAACAAAATTTTGAGGAGATCGTCGACTTTTAACTACTCTAAGTTATTATAAAGGCCTCCAAGATGATAACCAAATTTTAAATAGGAACAATGTGAATAATGAAAAAGAATTTGCAAGGAAGTTTGTTACTCGTTCACAACCCCATATTACAGGCAAATCAGCTATTAAAAAGACTTAAATCGGCTAGTATGAAACCTTACGCATAAAAAAGACTGTTCATAATAAAAATCCTTTAAGCAGTGAACATGCCAACCAGTTTATATTTATATCGTCTTTTCATAAAATGTTCATAAAATTCGAGACCTACAAATTCGAAATTGAAATTCCTAAAACTGAGTTTTTTTTTCTCTTGTGAAAAGTTCGGATAACTGAAATTATTTTCAATTAACCGATCTCCGCTTAAGTGAAAACATCGGACAACTGAAACAAACATCCATATTTTTTTCCTGTTTCAGTAAAGAGGAGTGGACTGTACTACCTCGATATTGTTATCGTAGAGCTGGGACATCTAAGGTATACAGGTTCAAGCCATCAAAAACACTCCTCCCTAAAACCATCTAATCATAGAATTGGCGTACAACTACTCTCGCTATTGCCGTATTCCACGGTCCAATCTCTTTAAACAGTCACCTTCAGTCCTATGTCCGTAAAATTTGTGCTGGCATCTTTCTTATTCCTGATCCATAACTGTTTTTCATTGCCTTTCTCTTTTCCTGAAGCGCCATTCATTGGAACTCTCTCGGCAGACGACTTTTTACCCACTCATAAAATGGTGCGAAATGAAAAAAGTAAAATTTTGTTCTTCCTTAACTATAATATGAGTAGATCTTTAGGTAAAAGATGATATTTTATATTATATTTGTGATCTCACCAAAATATAAAAATGCATTACTTTTCATGTATTGTGTATATATTAAATTTATTGTATATTAAAATATCTGTTTTACAAATTAAGTCTTCAATTTTTAGAAACAAATATTTATTACATCATCAGTATTCACTTCAGATTTATGGATAGACCTAAGAGCTAATGAAGAACAGCGTGGGCTTTGCATTTGATTTCTCAGATACGTTTTAATCGATCTAGGACAGAAAAACAGCGCTCACAAATTTCCTTCATTCCGATTATCTACGTCTAACGAAGGTATTCCAGAGTCATTACTTCCCCTCAAGGCGATGTTCTGTAGCTTGGTGGTTGTCCTTTCCGAACCCTCCTTTATTTGGAAATAAAATAAAACTGAATATGTGATCCAAGAAAACAGATCGAACCATTTTATTTGATATGTTCGTAAATATACAATCTATGTTTGGCTAATTTGACTGTAGGAATATATCATGCTGATAATTGGAGGAGGATAAACTTTAATTCAATGGCATTGAAGAAATGCATTTGTCAATGGAACGATTATTTCGATAAGTCACTAAATGTGGTGAAGAGTATGCATAACTTTCCACTTCACTTTTCCAAGAACTGAAAGTAGTTTTATGTCCCGATACTAGCGAGAATCAGGCGAATTAAGCAACACGTGTACTAGTGAAAACAGAGGAAATTACGGAGTTTCCCGAGCTTGATGGAGCTTTCATCGCCCCTTGTAGCCTTCCCTTCATGGATGTGAACATTAATAGTTGGGGCAATCTTGTCCACTACCTTTCTCCTTTCCTAAAACGCTATTATTTGAATCTCTCTCTGACGTTCACCACTAGCGAAAGTGGATGATTCTTTATCCATTCTTAAAATAATAATCTACATTAAGGTATCTTTTCACTCAAAAAATAAATGTTTTTTGAGGTAAAATGAGATCCAATAAGAAAAAAATAAAAATGAATATAACTTTATTTGCAATTACAAAATGTAGGTATTTTGGCCAGTTTTTGTGACAAAATTATACAGCTTTGGATAAAATTTTCATTAATTTACAGAACTAACACGATTTTTCCCATAATATTAAGAGATTTCCTTATAAAATGTTAGTATGAAATTTTTTTTCTTAAACAAATTATACTTGCATCTATGATTCATACTTTTAGGAAATTTTAGCAAAAATATTCAAAATTTGGTGATTGGCACATTACCTGCTTATTCATGAAAATAAGTGTACAAGTTACGCGGATATGAAAAAAGTAGTTTTATGATTTTGGGATAAATATTATAAGACCACATACAGGTACCATATAAAAACCGAATTTCATATTTCCGATCAGCGCAATCGATTATAACCCAAAATGCAATTCAATGGAATTTTCAGTTATGAGTTGGCCGTCACTAGACGCCCTTTTTTAGTTACAAAATATTTATTATGTTAAACTGTTGATGCTAATATAAAACGGCATTTACATTAGAACTTTTTACCGGGTTAACCTACTTTATGAGGATTTATTTAACATATATACAATGGAATTGATAATTGAAACCCACTGGATTAACGAAATCCCGTACAATGTAAAGTACTCTAATATTACTATTTTAATAAAATATAAACAAATACAAATATAAAAAGATATTGTATTTATTAAATATATTGACAAATAATAAAAATATAAATTTTATTCATACAAAAATAAAAGATAAATACATAATTTTGTTTTTCGACAAATGGAACACTATAATTTTAAGTGTTCCGCCAAGTGGATCACTACGATTTTTAGTGATGGAACACTACGATTTTTAGTGTTCCAACCGCGGTACGCTGCAATTTTTTAGTGTTCCGACCGCGGTACACTACGGTTTTTAGTGCTCCAACCGCGGTACACTACGATTTTTAGTGCTCCGACAGCGGTACACTACGAATTTCGATGTGCTCCGGAACAGTAACACTAAAATAGTTTTTAATGTTTGTGTACCGGAACACTAACGCTAAAATTTTTTTAGTGTTTGTGTTCATGGTACGGTACACTACGATAGTGTACCGTTTTTTTGCGAACACTGATCTAAACCGACTAACATCAATTCCTACACATGTCATTCTGCAATCTACGCAAAATTTTGTAAATCAATTTAAAGCAAACATGACACACGCTATTCGTTATGCTGCACTGTTTAAAATTTAATCTCAATCAAACACCCATTGATTATTTGGTGTAAAATAAACACTAATAAGTCGAAATTATATATGGAAGCTATGCATATCTATATCTGAACCGATTTCAAGGAAAATTGCCAGAGATTAATTTATATTAACTTCAGTACTATGTGTCATCGGCCTAGCTAGGGGTCTTTAGTGCACCATTTACTTAAAATCGGACGAAATCATATATATAGGAGATGTTTGTAAATCTGATCCGATTTTCACGAAACTTTGCACACATTATTTTAGTACGCTATGCCGAAATTCGTGCAAATCAAAAGATTTGCAGGGACTTTGGCGCACCATTTACCTAAAATCGGGTGAAACTATATAAGGAAGCAATATCTAAATCTGAACCGATTTAAACGAAACTTTGCACACTTAATTGAGTACACTAGGCCAAAATTTGTGCAAAAAGAATGATTTTCAGGGACTTTGGTTCACTATTTACCTAAAATTGGGCGAAACTATATATGGGAGCTATATTAAAATCTGAATCGATTTTTCCGAAATTTAGCGCACATCATTGTCGACTAAATTTAGTACGCTATGCCGAAATTCTTGCAAATCTAATGATTTCCAGGGACTTTGGTGCACCATTTACCTAAAATCGGACGAAAATGTATATGGGAGCTATATCTAAATCTGAACCGATTTTCTCCAATTTCAATAGGGTTCGTCCTTGGGCCAAACCAATCATCCAATTCGGATCATTAATGCGACCTGTACTTTGCTCACAAAAATACCTGGACGGACGAACATGCATAAATCGACTCGGAATGTGATTATATGCATATTCTCAAAAGGAACCAGATAGACACATCTCGATTCATTTTGCCTGTTACAAACATATGAACAAAGACATAATACCCTGTACCACAGTGTGGTGAAGGGTATAAATATAATTTGCCTCAATTCAAGGAGTATTTATCGAACATTAGCTAAATAAGATCCTGGAACCTGCGGAAATCTCAATATCAATGAATCAATGACAACATACCAATATCGATATCTTGTCTATGAGGACCTCACCTAAAATCGTATGAGCGACATTTATGTATAATATTTAGATATACGGAAAGTGAAGACCTATAATCTCAAAAATAACATGCAGTAGTCGTAGAAGGATTCGATACAAAGGGCGAAATGTTCTACAAATAATTTCAATTCGATTTGACTGAAGACTTATCATCTCAATAAATAAATAGATTTTTCCTCATGATAAACATTGCCACCAGTAACAAATTAATCATGTCATAATTCAAAAGCTTTATCTATTGCAAGAGTGGCCTTTTAGGTTCTTAATCCCCATGTCCAATAGAAAATTCTATCCTCGAAACGAAAGCAGCAAAAGCACCACAATAATTAATATCCAAAATCGAAATGTTCAAAATACACACTATTTGAGTCGTTTATTTTGAATTGTTCTGATATTAAGATCGTTAAGGTTTGGGTTTGAATTGTTTCAAAAATATTGTTAAGGGATTCCCTAATTGTGTTTGTGCACCACTCAGCACCGTCTGATTCCACGATTATGCTCTGTTTTCATGTATATTCTGTGGACTTGTTCTATAGTCTGAAGATCCAAAAAATTAAGTATATATGATGGTATAATAAAGTTGGTGTTAAAAACAAAGATTTAGAGTATTTCAAATTCATCTGATTTCAACCGTTAATTAGGGATTTTTTTTTAGGGGAACTTCTTAGACATATTTATTTTTATGATAAATCGATTATTTCATATTCAGCGTTTAGCCTATCTCATAAAATACACACACACATTCAAGTTTGGTCTACCATTTCTTGCAAATCAAAATGGAAGATGCTCAAGAGTATTCCAATAAACAACTGTACCGACGGACATGTGATCCATAGATTAAAATGCCGCCACTAAATGTCCTTTTTGGACATAACGAACAACAATGCCAATAACATACATAACAAAAAACAACAACAACAATGAGAACGATTACGCGACAACATATTGAAGAACCAGACCAACAACACCCTAACAACAACAAAAACAAACATTGTCGACAACAACGTCATTCTGCCAGAAGAAACGTGACTTATCGATCGCTTTGATATGTTCTGTGAATTTTTACACAGAGTCACATTGGAAATTCCATCGCATCGACAAAACAAGAGCTTCATTGCATTTGGAAGACGATGCATAACAGCACAGGCAGAGCTCCTCCCAAACGAGCTTCAAAATTTTTGTCCATTACATTTCGGACAAAAGAAACGTAAAAGAACTTGCAGTATGGATCGATGAGAACAGCGGCACAGCACAAAATAGCCAATTGCATTTAAATGCAATTGCAATTGCCACTGTGGAGAGGGGCTCTCCAATGCTCCTTGAATCGTGTAATTTTGAATACTGAATGCGTAGCGCTTGTTTTTAAATGGCTGCTTGTCCTCGTGCTTCTGTTGTATACACCATCGATGAGAGAAGCGAATGATGAGGGCGATGATACACTTTGGGTGTCATTGTGCGGGGGAGTAAATCAGGCCTTGTGTGAGGCCTTTAAGTTTGAATTTGCCGAAAATGTTGCCACTAAATTAGCTTTTTACAAATATGTTGAGCATAAATCATAACACAATAATGTTAAAAATAATTCGCTTAAGCTGCTAAATTTTATAAAAAATATGGACCGATGTAGCTTATTTTCAATATGACGGTTATTCGCCATTAATTAAGGGTTAATTATTAAAATTATTATATTATTTGCTAACGATGATATTAAATGCATTGATGTATAGATCCATGCTTTTACATAATCCCCATATAAAGGTCTTGTTAATTTTTAGTATGCTGAAGGACTTAGTCGATTTTCCATGTTGGTGGCAGACAATGAAGTAATCCCTATATAAATGCCCCGACCGAAATCTGTTATTTATTTCAGGGCTTCTTCAGAAGTGTCCACAGAAAAGGTTATTATAAAATGCGTCTTTGCGCATTTTGTACTTAGAGAATGACACATTTGTATTCCCTACATAATATAGTGGATAGTATACATTTTAGATACATATATATATATATATATATATATATTTATAGGGCCACATATTCCAATATGTTATGGTGGTAAATAACAAAAAGGCCCCGCTAAAGTGATCACCTTCCTTCAGTCCACAACTATTGATTGTTAAAACAAAATATTTTTTTTTTACTTTTTCTTGTCCACCCCTGATAATGATGAAAAACAAACAAATATCAATAACTGGCATTCGTAAATCGAGTAGATCCTTAAGTTTTTTTCCCGCACGTTTCGTTTACAGAGTCCAAGTCTAAAGTATTGCGGTGGCGGTGGTTTGTTTATTGTAACCAATTTAACCTTGAAATATGTTGATCTTTACATGTTCATATGCTACTCGAGAAGATCATACAAGGAGCATACACACACACACTCAAGCACACACCAACGTGTAACCCCATTAAATAGTGTTCGTTGAATAAAAGAATAAGGAGATCGTTGTGAGATTATTTTTGGGCAGATATGTATGTACACATGCATGTATGCTGTAGATGCTTTCATTGTTTGTTATATTACACATTTTGTTGTTACTTTTGAAATTCATTTTCGTTGTTCTTATGAATGCGTGTCTGAATTTGACATTTGATGTCGCCAATGGTCTGCATATGATTGGCTTGCTAGATGCATGCAGCATATGTTTGTAGACATATATTTGAAGGAATTGTTCTAAATTCTATGTATATAGTTCATATATTTTTTTAGGTTAATAATATCGGCGGTTGTGATCATAGGTTTTTACTATATAGGATCTTAACGACCGGGCTCATATGACCATTAAATTAACCATCAAAATAAATTGAAATTATTATGTCAAATTGAAATAAGTAAAAATGGGGTTATTATCAATACCAAAAATTATAGGAGTAGCAGCTATAATGTGCAGACTTTCAAAGCTATATCTGAAATATTGTGAGCTTTATGGTGATTTCAACTGAGAGACATGCTACGTTAAATATTTCGAGATATTGCTAAGAGAAAGGCTAATTTAAATCTGCATATGTACATATTATCCGATTGCAATGCAATATTAACCGATCAAACTAATTTTTATTATAACTACAGTAAAATCTCGGTAATCCGGATAATTGATTTCAGTTAGTTTAATTTTTTATTACTTTAGTGATCACATAAATAGTTTTATGATGTTGTTAGAAAATAATGTTGTCATTGGAAAAATGTGAACTTTAAATATAAACTTTCGCATAGTATCATATTAAAAATATCGATTTTATTATTATTTACAGTATTTTTCTGATTCGTGGAACTGAAATAATACCACTTAACAAGATTTTTGAAACAAATCAAATCCAAACTTTTAAATATCTCAATTTAAGAAAAAACTAAAAAACGACTGGTGTAGTCACAAATTTGATTGAAGATTTTTGAAACAAATCAAATCCAAACTTTTAAATATCTCAATTTAAGAAAAAACTAAAAAACGACTGGTGTAGTCACAAATTTGATTGAAGATTTTTGAAACAAATCAAATCCAAACTTTTAAATATCTCAATTTAAGAAAAAACTAAAAAACGACTGGTGTAGTCACAAATTTGACAAAATAAAATAAACATTTCTACACTGTCTCTCATTTGTTGTTTGCCTATAATCAAGTGGGAAAAATGAGAACATATAACATTGAGAATCAATTTATTAATACATTATAATCATTACGTAAGAATCAAGAAAGGAATATAATTGAACAAAAAGTTATATTATTAAAGATATTACAGAAGATGTATTATATAATATATCCCAAAGGTAACGAGAGTGTAATTTCAATTGACAAAAGCAAACTAATTATCTACTCGTTTTCAAAAGATACGACAAGTAAATGAAATGCTTCACTTTTTTCGTTTATATCTATTTTTGAAGTCATGTAGGAGGATACATTTTGTCAGTTTTGTCAATGTCGTCCACCAATAAGAGCTGGTAGCATTCCCATAAATTATGAAAGGTGTAAGTAATGAAATCATAATAAAATATTTGTTTTTAAGCCTTTTTAGTGTGAAGGATCATTCATGTAAATGTCTTTTATTAATTTCTCTTTAGAGATGAGCTACATGATCGGAGTTGCAATGAAAAGGACAGCCAGAGAGATACTACATTCCCACCACTATGCGACGCGTTTCGCCGTTGGTTAAGCGGCTCATCATACATATTGGGCAATGTGGCTTACAAAGGCATAAAGACAAAACTCAAAAATTCAGCTTGAGCCCGGCTGGCATCTGTTGATGTCCGGCGCCTTAGCGTTCAGAGCCACATCCTTATCTTCCTAAGGTTGCACAATATGCAGTTGCATACCATTGAAGAAAAATATTGTAGTCTGTATGGAAAAAAGTCCGTCACTACAAGAAAAATCTGCTATGAAAAGGAATGTTCTGGTGTGATGCCAAATGTCCGAACCTTGACACGGTTGAATTTAATTGGTAGATGCAATTTCGCAACAATAGTCAACTTATCAAGTAAAGACATTTGTAAGCCACATTGCCCAATATGCCTAATGAGCCGCTTAACCAACGGCGAAACGCGTCGCATAGTGGTGGGAATGTAGTATCTCTCTGGCTCTCCTTTTCATTGCAACTCCGATCATGTAGCTAATCCCGAAAGAGAAATTAATAAAAAAATAAAATATTTGTATTTATATATTTTATACCCTTCACCACACTGTGGTACAGGGTATTATGTCTTTGTGCATATGTTTGTAACAGGCAAAAGGAATCGAGATAGACCCATGGTTCCTTTTTATAATATGCATAGAATCATTTTCTGAGTTGATTTAAGTATGTCCGTCTGTGCGTCCATGTATTTTTGTGAACAAAGTACAGGTCGAATTTATGATCCGATTTGAATGAAATTTTGCCAAGTTTCGTTGGGATCGATTCAGATGTAGATATAGCTCCCATATATATGATCCGATTTGGATGAAATTTTGCGAAGTTTCGTTGGAATCGGTTCAGATTTAGATATAGCTCCCATATATAGTTCCGTCCGATATTTTGTGAATGATGCACCCAACATCCATTATTTGTTCGATTGAGACACATTTTTGCACAGAGTACTGACTTAGGTCCAGATTGATGTCTGCGAAGTTTTGTTAAAATCGGTTCAGATTTAGATATAGCTCCCATATGTAGGTTTTTCCCAATATTTATCCGATTGTGACAAAATTTTGCACAAAGTACTAAATTATGTCCAAACTGATGTCTGCGAAGTTTTGTTGAAATCGGTTCAGATTTAGATATATCTCCCATATACAGTTTCGTCCGATTTTATGTGAATGTTGCACCCAACACCCATTATTTGTTCTATTGAGACAAATTTTTGCACAGAGTATTGACTTAGGTCCAGATTGATGTCTGCGAAGTTTTGTTGAAAACGGTTCAGATTTAGATATAGCTCCCATATATAGTTTCGTCCGATTTTTGGTAAATGGTGCACCAAACTCCCAATATTTGTTCGATTGAGCAAAATTTTGCATAGCGAATGCAATGGAGGCACAAATGATGTGTGATAAGGCGTGTTGAAATCGGTTCTGATTTTAATATAGGTCTTATATATATTTTCGCTCGATTTTATGTAAATGGTGCACCAAAGGGTCTATGCGTGTTCGATTTACTCGAAATTTGGCAGAGAGTATTAAATTGAATATAGAGTGATAAAAAAAAACAAATGGTGTATGCTACGGTAGCTCAATTAGGTCCACTACATAATTTTACTCGATTTCATACAAATGGTACACCAAATAATCCAAGTTTACCCGTTTGACATGCAATTATAGGAGTAGCAGCTATAATGTACAGACTTTCAAAGCTATATCTGAAATATTGTGAGCTTTATGGAGAGACATGCAATTTTTCATTGATTACAGACTGGTATGTGTATAGGTTTTTTTTCAATTTGTTCAAATATCTATCTCGATAGCACATTTAATTTCGCCCGATTTCATCCCAATGGTCCTCCAAAGATTCTATGACGGTTCTATCTACAGGATATCGTAGATATTAACACCTCTTGTATGTACCCAAAGTGGTGAAGGGTATCATAAAGTCGGCCCCGTCAGACTTTTGAACTTTCCTTACTGTTTTTTCTTCGATTATGTGTGAAAATGCCTCAAGAATGATTCTTCAGAATTTGATCTAAATATATCCGTTATTAAAAATTTTATAGCATTTTTATTCAAAACAAGTGAACAAGTGTTATGTTCGACCGGGCCGAACTTTGGATACCCTCCACCATAGGTACACTGACAGATACTTGAATGAAAATATAGGGAACATACAAAAAAGTGAACCTATACCGATAATTTTACAAAACGGTTTATGTAAACCATTTTGTACACCAAATACAAATTTCAGCTATTTTTAATAAAAATCCCAAACCGTGGACTGATCTATCATGCGCTATGATAGAATATACAATCCTCAAAATTCTGCAATTTGGATTACATACTGTAGGAATTATCGAATAATGGCCGACATATGTCAATTTCGAAACCAATATTTTTGTTTTGTGTCTCAATTCTTTCCTTCAGGAGGTATAATTATATGGGGGAGATGTCTAAATGCTGGCCGATATATTTCATTATCGTCAGGTTCGAGTTTTTTTTATCACGATTTCCTTGAAATGCGGAGTGATTACAACCGTTGGATAAATCGTCTTAGAATTCCATAATTTGTAGGGTAAAACTGACTATTTCGAGTAACGACTATGTCCTATACTATGGTAGAATACGCCTATATGGGGACAACCCCTACACACGGAACTAATAAGGTCATCAGAAGGGCGTTATATGGGAACTACCCCTAAAAGAGGGCGAATATTAATAATTTTTGGTAGGAATATTTGTTACCATATGTGTCTACAAAATACAAAATTACAGCGAATTCGGTTGAAAAACGCGCTAAAGAACCCCAAAGTATCGAAAATTGAGGGTGTCTTATATGGTGGCTACCCGAAAAAATGGGCCTATATTTATAATTTTTAGTGAAGAAATTTGGTATACAATAAGAACCCATTGTACCAAATTTCAGCCAAATTCGGGTTAAAACACGCATAAAAATACCCCCAAAATACCGTAAATTGGGGGTACCGTTATATGCGCGCTACCAGAAAAAGTGGACCGATATTAATAATTTTTAGTGGAGACTTTTGGTACCCAAAAGAACCCAATGTACTAATTTTCAGCGAATTCGGTTGAAAAAAAAAACGCGCTCAAGAATCCCAAAATACCGAAAATGGGGATACCCTTATATGGGGGCTATCCGAAAAATTGAGCCTATATTTATAATTTTTAGTAAGGAGATTTGTTACCCAATGAGAACTCAAAGTACCACATTTCAGCGAATTCGGTCGAAAAATGCGATCAAAACCCAAAAAAAAAAACCGCAAAATTGGGGGTACCCTTATTTGGGGGCTATCCGAAAATATGAACTCAAAATACCAAATTTCAGCGAATTCAGTTAAAAAACGCACTCAAGAACCTCAAAATACCGAAAATTGGGGGTACCGTTATATGGGAGCGTGGACCGATGTAGCCCATCATCGAACTTGACAAAAGACTCTATGCAAAATTTTGGCGATCTATCTCAATTCGTTTAGACACTAGAGTGATTACAACAGACAGACGGACATGCTTAAATCGTCATAGAATTTTACGCTGATCAAGAATATATATACTTTGTGGGGTCGGAAATAATTATTTCGAAGCGTTACAAACGGAAACACAAAACTAATATACCCTCCATACTATGGTGGAGGGTATAAAAACAGGACTGTATCATTATATGGTAGCTTTGTCAAACGTGGTTCCTAGGATTAATATTAAACATCCTATGATGTATATGGAACCCTATATTTATTTCAATTTTATTCTGACCCAGAATATATATTCTTCATAGTATCTGTGAGAAATATTTACAACTTATGATGAAGGGTGTTGAGCAGTTTTTTGAAAGTCAACTTACTTACGATTCTTCTCTGAACGTCAAATAAATCCTTTCGCTGTGAAAATTGTTTTTTTTTTTTTAATTAGCAAAAATTCATCATTAGAGAATCCTATACAGTGACAGTTTAGTAATTTTATTTTAAACAAATAACAAGAAATCATGAGTTCGTAGATAAAAGGAAATTATGAGTTGTTAGATCGAGTTCATCAGTTGAACAATTGTAAAATATTTCATGAAATTACTTTAGTGTGGACAGGGACATACGACATATTTGTTGAGGGTACAATCAGTTTTAGAGCACCCATGTAAACCAGTCAACAATTAATATACCCTTTGTAATTACAATTAAATAATTTCAGAAATTCTTGAATACTTCGGAAATGTTAATCATGACAACTTTACTAGAACACATATTCTTCTGATTGCAGTTGACTTGTGTAACTATATTTTTGTCCTATGTACTTGTTTAAATTGCGGCATTCACATTACGCAATTAAATATCAAATATTTTCAATATTTTATGCATCATAATCATATTATTTTCAAACCGATATACAAATTTCAGCAGACCTCAACACTAACTGATTTAAATTAAAGTTTAAGCAACTGCATTAAAATGCAAAAAAAATAAAAACAAAATTCCTTAACATAATATAAGGGACATAGTGAATTCAAACCTTATTTGAAGATTCTTTTTTAGAATGATAAGAAAAACAAAACTAAATCTTCGGTGCAGAAGGACAGCTCGCATTGTCGACGAAGTAAACACGTTGCCAATATTAGGTGGCAAATCACGCAGCAGCATTATTTGTTGCTAATTAAGCCTACCAAAGAGTTATACAGTATGCCGGTTCAGTCTACCAAGAGACAAGACCGACCAGAAAGGCATCTCATCCCAAAACTGAAGTCTTTAGCTGAGGTGTTCTTGTGTTGTGCGGCTCCTGTGTAGATATGTTGCGTTGGTGTTGTCATCGTCTGCATCGATTTTTGTACTCCGTTTTTTGTTTCTTTTATTTTCTTAGGCAGTTGCGCTCGACTCAAAAGACCACTGATCTGCCAGTGGTCAAGTCAGCAATTAATTCGATATTCTTGTGTTGTTGTTGTTGTTCTTCTTCTTTTTTGGTCAGCATCGACGTTCATTATAACTTAAGAGTTCGGCACATTTTGTTATTGGATGAGGTGTAGTTTAACGTACGGGTGTGTAGTTAACTGATTTTAACTCTTTCACATTTCATTTTATTCAATTTAAGACATTTTCATCAGATTTCTTGTCATTTCAGAGGTTGGAATGTTGTCGAATGTTGTCCCTTTCTGGAATTAATGAGTCTTTTATATCCTTTAGTGTGTGTGTGTGTGTGTTGTTTTAATTTGCAATATTGTGAAATGCTCTCCAGAAATGTTTGGATGTAATATGAGACTGAGATTTTGAGTAATTTTAGTGTGTAAAATATTCTACTACGCCACTGTGCATTAATTATTATTATTTTTTCTACTCTGGATTATTATTGCATATTAAAAACATTAAAGAAAAAACACTAAAAGAAAAAGAATTTATAGTTTTGTTTGTATGTAAAATGCCGAAGGAAACAATTTAGATATGTTCGATTTTATATAAATGGTGCACCAAAAACCCAACTTTTTTCCAATCGACAGGTCGTCCTGAACTGAGACATGTCAACTTTGCTTTTAATCGGTTGAGCTGTATATATAGCTCCCATAAATGTTTAGGTTAGGTTGAACCACATTTGCATTATTAGGTCATACACTAAAATGGCTGAACGTTCGAAAAACCCATCTTAAGTATCCAGGAATACTGTCTTCTTTGTAAAATCGTTCAGTCTTTTCAATTCACAATCCCATAGGTCGGATATTTTGCGAATAGTATCATTTCCCATGCTGCTTTCCACGCTCCGAATCTTGAGAAGTCCTGTGAGAATACGTGGCAGTCTTATAATTTAATTTTTGTTAAGTTTTGAGATTTGCTTTGTCTTATAGGTCAGTACCACTTTGCGATCACTATACCTATTATTTCTTTGTGACTCGGTAGTTATATTATTCGAAAAATACAGTGTCGGGAGAGATTATTTATGATTTTTATACATTCCAGAGAATATCTGGATTTAACTGTTTTAGATGCTTGTTTACTATTTCCCATTATATTTATTCTATTCTGATTAGAGCTTATCCACACCTTTATAGCACGAAATTTCGGTTTTCGGTTCATCTTTCTTTATCCTTAGAAGTTATATAACGTCGTCATCATAAACAATCTCTCATCGTCTAAGGTCCTTAAGAGACTATACACACAAAGGAGTAGTGACAGAATTTTCCCCGCGGTGTTCTCTGCCACAAACTTATAAATGCGTTAAAGTCTTTTCTGGCTGCATTTGATATTTTCCTTATCAGTTTTTTTTTTGTTCGTCCGTCTGTCTGTCCATGTTAAATTATAAACAAAGTACATTTATGATCCGAATAGGATGACATTTGGCATAGGTCACTTATTTGGCCCAAGGACGAACCCTATTGAAATTGGGAAAAATAGGTTCAGATTTAGATATAGCTCCCATATATATTTTCGTCCGATTTAATGTAAATGGTGTATCAAAGTCCCTATATATCTTTCGATTTGCACGAGATTTGGTACAGCGTACTGAATTAAGCCTAGAATGATGTGTGCTAATTTTCGAGAAAATCGGTTCAGATTTAGATATAGCTCCCATATATATTTTCGTCCGATTTTAAGTAAAAGATGCACAAAAGACCCAAAGTGCACAACGTATTTAAATTAGTATTGCCTAAGGTTTGTCAAGTTTTGTAGGAATCGGTTCCGATTTAGATATAGCTTCCATATATAGTTTCGTCCGATTTGAAGTAAATGGTACACCAAACCCAAAGTTAGGCCGATTGACACAAAATTCTGCACAATGTACCGAAGTTAATATTATCTAGCATGTGGATAGTTTTGTTGAAATTTGGATAGAGCTACCATATATATTTTCTCCCGATTTTAATGAAATGATGCACCAATAACTCAAAATGTAGCCGATATGCACAAAACATGCTGAAATTAATATAACTTAATCTGTGACAAGTTTCTATGAAATCGGTTTAGATTTCGATATAGCTTTTATATATTTTTTCTTCCGATTTTTAGCACATGGTGCACCAAACTCCTCATGATTATCAGATATTTATCCAAATAATCCGATTGATATTTGCTTCAAATTGATTTAAATAAATTTGTCTTATTGTAAGAATCAACTCCATATCAGACCAAATGTAAAATTTAGTATAGGTTGCAGAATGGCATGTTTTTGAACCCAATTTCATGTTAATGGTCCTTCAAAAATGCGACGTCTGTTAGGATTCATCTGTTGAATATATTCAAAGAGGTGAAGGTTATCAAATAGTCGGCCCCGTCCGACTTTACTACTTTCCTTACTGGTACATTAACGGTTTGTCTTATTTCTTCAAAAAAATATTTTTTAACATTCACTCATTTTTATTTTGTAAACTTACCTCTTCATGTGAAATTCACTCTTTCCCACATAGTCACAATCCGTTTCGGGACATTTAAGACTTTCAATTGAATGTGAGGAAAGATGGACTTTTAACAGCGATTGATTGTGGGTACCATAGTCACAATTATCCCGAGAACACATAAACCGGTAGCTCGGCTTTGAATCATGATGTGTCAGACAATGGTTTTGTAAACTTCGCCTAAAAAGAGAATAAAAGAAACAAAAAACAAATGAAAAAAGGTATGAACTATTTTCCGAACAACAACAAAAAATTTAATAAAAAAAATAATCGCTGAGGAAAAAGGACACATGGCCAAGCGTATTTGCATAGAATGCTCAAGTTTATTACAATCAAAATTAAATGTAACATTTGCACTTGCACAGTCTGGTGTCAACCCTTGCCGCACTAATTAGATTAAATCAAAGTTATTAGAATTTGCCACGACATTTGTAGAAAAATTTAGGCAATTTTCTAGTCACGTCTGATGACGAGTGGAAAACAGGAACATTGAAACGTGCTTTTTTATTTGAGGAACAAGTGAATGTGCCTCGGGTACTATTGGGAAAACACGACAAAAAAGCAAAAAACAATATTTCCCAAACATTAAACCTGATTCAAGTGACCCAAAACATGTTCATAATGTTTTGGACAAGAATTGCCCGAAAAATAAAATATAAATTTTAATTGAATGTAGACATTTGTGTTCGTTCGAATAACAAAATGTAAATCAGTCAAAACTTCTTTTCGTGCAGGTTAGAAATTAAAAAAAATATATATTGTATAGTTGCAGAACTATAGGAAGATTTACTATCACACTACCAACCAAAATACCAAATTACAGTCAATCCACTTGAAACATGTGTCCAAAAACCTCAAAATACCGAATAGAAATAAAATTTCCATAAAAACTCCAGGCTTACCAAGAAAGACCGTAGGACTACATTTCATTACGTTCAACTTAAGAGAAGAACTCTAGGGCAGGTGCCGGAATGTAGATGAACAAATATTGTACAACTAGCATATATTTTATTTTCACAGCAAACTGCATATGTCAAAAAACCCAATTCACACATTAATTTCGACCATAAATTAAATTTGAGTATCATTTAGTACCAAATTTCATGATTCGAGCTCTAAAGGTTCACCCAAATCCAAAATTTCCATTTAGCACACATTATTTCCATAAGTACCCTGTTCAACCATCCAACAAAACTCCATGCATATCCCGATTCTACACCCCCACAATGATTCTAAATTCAAATTTCAGGATTCCAACTTCATAGGTTCACAGTAGTACGAATATCCAAAACTTACTAAATACACCAATCCTTCACACCTACAGTGATTCTAAACCCAAGTTTCAGGATTCCAACTTCATAGTTTAACCCACAATTCAAATTATACTAAATTTTGTACACAGTAGTACCAATTCCAAAACTTCCTATATACCCAATCCTACACTTCAACAGTGATCCTAAATCAAAGTTTCAGGATTCCAACTCTATTGGTTCACCAACAATTTAAATTGTACCAAATTTAGTACACAGTTGTACGAATTTCCAAAACCTCCTTCTTACCCCAAACCAACACCCCCACAGTGATTCTAAATCTATCGGTTCACCCACACTTCTAATTGTACCAAATTCCAACTTTATCGGTTGACCCACAATTCAAATTGTACCAAATTTAGTACAAAGTAGTACGAATTTTCAGAACCTCTTTCTTACCCCAAACCAACACCCCAACAGTGATCCTAAATCTATGTTTCGGGATTCAAACACTATCAGTTCAGCCACAATTCAAATTGTACCAAATTTTGTACAAAGTAGTACAAATTTCCAGAACTCCCTTCTTACCCCATACCAACACCTCCATAGTGATAAAAAATCCAAGTTTCAGGATTCCAACACTATCGGTTCACCCACAATTCATATTGTACAAAATTTAGTACCAATTTCCAAAACTTCCTACATACCCCAATCCTACACTTCACAGTGATCTTAAATCAAAATGTCATGATTTCAACTCTGTTGCTTCACCCACAATTTAAATTGTACCAAATTTAGTACACATTAGTACAAATTTCTAAAACTTCGTACATATTTCAATCTTACACCTTAACAGTGATCCTGACTCCAAATTTAATGATTCTAGCTCTATTGGTTCACCTAAAATAAAATTGTACCAAATTTAGTACCATTTAGTACCCAAGGGTATTAATTTGTTAAACTGAATCCTGACCCTAATCCTACATCCCTACAATGATCCTAACTCCAAACGTCATTGTACCAGCTCTTTTGGTTCACCCTAATCCAAATTGTACCAATTATAGTACGATTTAGTACTTTTCGTACACATAAGTAAAAAATTTCCAAAACTACGTACATATTCCAATCCTGCGCTCCGATGGTAATGTTACTTTCAATTTTCAGGATTTCAGCTCGATTTGTAGCTCCAAATCAAATTTGTACCAAATAAAGTACCATATAGTATTTTTCGTACACATGAGTACACGCTTTCCAAACTCTACTCATATGGACCCTACTTCTCAATCTTAATTTGCATTCCAAATATCGAGTTTTTTAGCTCAATCCATTCACACGCTACGAAATTGTACCAAATTTAGTACATTTCAGTACCTTTCGTACTGTTCTAGTACGAATTTCCAAAAACCCAGCCTTATCTGTCACCTTTGGACCAAGAGTGACCCTCACCCGTTTCGCCTGGGCGTTGATGAATCGTTAAATCAGTCAGTCAATCACTTTACTCTTTTATTAGTATAGATATGGAATCAAGCAAATAACCCTGGGGAACACCAGCAAGAATCGTGCACCAATCACCCAACCTCATTGTAAAAACGCGGCATGTACGAAGACAGTTCGGATAGTTCTTTGCCTAGCACAAAAATCATGGTATAAATAGGACGAAAATTAAGTGTTTTGGAAACACCCATCTCTGTTATGAACACATGTTAAATTCGCTCGCGAATGAATTAAAATACAGTCTTTTCGTTTTTTGCTTATTTTACGAATGAATTTATGGCGATAAATTATTTACCAAACGAGCATTCGCCAAAGAATGTTCGCACACACATAACAAACGAGTGAGAGCACACATCAAAGATCGTTCGTTTCTTTTGGTGGTTGAAATTTTTTCTGACATTTTCTCACGAATGAAAACAAGCATTCCCGAATTCTCTCGAATGCTCAAAACAGCAACAAGAACAACAACAAACATTCGTGAACTAAACATTTGTTGGACATGTGTTTTTGTTATTCCACAAACTTTCTGCTACACACAAATTCATTCGTTGTTTGTGTGTGTTTTTATGATATTTTTGTTTGTTGTTGTTTTTAACAATGCTCGCGAGCATTTGTTTTTTGAGTTTTTCAAAAGAATGTTCTTCAGCAACAAATGCTCGCGAACGAACGAATTGACGACGCTTGCAGCGCATTTTTATCGTTCGTGATTTTTTCGTACAATGCGAATATTTGCGAGAGATTGCAAATGCTTGTTCATTCATTGTAACTTTACCATTCGCGATAAATTGAAAACATTCGAATTCTCGCCGTGAGCATTCGTGAGAAAGAGCGTATTTTAATCAGTCTACGCACCCTGCTTACAGTAAATGCAATAGAAAAGGACATGCGTAAGTAAGTACGATTACGCACTGTCATGAAACGACACATGATTTGGCTGCGGCTTTATGGTTAACAGATATGTAAATAAAGTATTTATATTAAATAAAAACAAGTGAAAAAGCGTTAAGTTCGGCCGGGCCGAACTTTAGATACCCTCCACCATAGATATACTGGCAGGTTCTTGAAATGAAAATATAGGGAACATACCACAAAATTGACCTATACCGACATTTCTACAAATATAAAATTATACCCTCAGCCTTATGGCTAATTAGTGTGTATACACTTTCACACGGTGAAAATGTGCCTCAGCGAAATATTGGTTCTAGATGCCATGTTTCTTTGGACCAAATCCGTTTCAGAAAAATTTGATTTCATCTCATCTTATTATTTCTTCCGAACTTAGTTCAAGTCCGAATTTGGGGAATATCGGTCCATGCCTTCTGGTACCTCCCACACAGGGGCTAGTCCTAAGCCTAAATACGGGCTATAGTTCACATATAGTTCATTATCGAACCGTACGTTCTAGTTTTTTTTTATCTCGATATCCTTCGCAGGTGAAATGATTACAACAGAGTGTTAGAACCAAATATAAAAAATGGGGTTATATGGGGACTACGCCTAAAAGGGGTTGACTTTTAATAATTTTTGGTAGGGAGATTTGTTTCCATATACGACTACAAAATACCAAATTTCAGTGATTTCGGTTGAAAAACGCGCTTAAGGGAACCCCCCCCCCCCATTCTCGATTTTTTATTTTTAAGATTTTAAATGGGCTGGTAAATGAATACCAATGCTTGTTAAGGTTTGTAACTTGGCACATATATATTTGAAGATTTAAAAAGGAAGAAAAATAATTTACCAAAATTTGTTGTTGTTGTTTTGTTGTTGTTTTTTGGGTTCAAAGAAAAGTCCATATTTTCGATGGCGGGCATGATAACTCCTCACTGGAACATCGGAATCCGAAAATTCCAACTGTGTTAGAAAGAGGACATGTCTGGCTCTCGTATGAACTAGGATTATTGACTTCGCACAACAATTAATAAAATGGCGGAACTTTGAAAAAATTTTTATGGAAAATCGCCTATTTTTTACCACAAACTAAGTTAAAATATAAGGAAGATCTTCACCGATTGGCTTTATCCTAGTTCATACGAGAGCTACACACTCCCAGAGAAACGTGTCAAAATTTGAAACCGATTGGATTATTATTTTTTGAGTTATCGTGCCCGCCATTCGTTTTGAGAAAAACGCGTTTAAAGTTTGAGAAGCCCTTTAGCCGTCACTTGATGCTGACACAATAAATCGGCTATATCTTCAAGAGTTCTTGAGATATTCACTTGAAATTTTGTAGGAACATTCTAGAATTAGAGTAGATTCGAATTAAATCAAAAAAAAATTTTGTCACCGAGAATGGGGGGGTCCCCTTAAGAACCTCAAAATGCCGAAATTTGGGGGTACCTTTATATGAGGGCTACCAGAAAAAAGGACTTATATTTATAATTTTTAGTGAAGATATTTTGTACCCAATAAGAACCCAATATACCAAATTTCAGCGAATTCGGTTGAAAAACGCGCTCAAGAACCCAAAAATACCGAAATTTGGGGGTACCCTTATATGGGGGCTACCAGAAAAAATTGACCTATATTCATAATTTTTTGTGGGGTGATTTGGAACCTATTAAGAACACAAAGTACTAAATTACTGCCAATTCGGTGGAAAAATACGACCAAAACCCCCAAAATACTGAAAATTAGGATGTACCGTTATATGGGTGTTACCAGAAAAAGTAGACCTATATTTATAATTTTTTGTGGAGACATTTAGTACCCAATAAGAACTCAATGTACCAAATTTCAGCGAATTCGGTTGAAAAACGTGCTCAACCCCAAAATACCGAAAATTGGGGGGTACCCTTATATGGGAGCTATGCCTAAACGTGGACCAATATATCCCATCATCGAACTTGACCTGCCTGCAGACAAAAGACAACCCTATGCAAAATTTCAGCACCCTATCTCAATTCCTTCGGAAGATAGCGTGATTACAACAGACGGACAGACGAACGGACATGGCTAGATCGTCTTAGAATTTTACCCTTATCAAGAATATATATACATTATAGGGTCGGAAATGAATATTTCGGCGAGTTACAAACGGAATGACAAAATTAATATACCCTCCATACTATGGTGGAGGGTATAAAAAAATTAATATTATAAACTTAAAATAATATATACATTTTATTATATTAATTTTATATTCGATATTATTTTATTTTGTAATAAATAACCTACACATTAATATAATTTTTGTTATAGAAGGTTATATATATATCGTTCTATACGATATGTGTATTGCACATAGTGCCAATATCCACGTTTGCGAGTAATACATAAATATATAAAAATCTAAATTTGATTATTTTCCTTTTACTCTATAAAACTAAGTTAATGTCAGTATAAAATGTATAAGAAAACTTTGTTTCTTTTTCATTGCTATTGTAGTTTTTCCTCCACCCAATCATTATCGTCAATTTTCGTACAGCAACATTTCACCAGGCAACCGCAACAGTAGCAAACAATGCAAATAGCATTGACATCAACTTTAGTGACAGTAATCTCATTGCAATGTTGTTGCATTGTTGTGTTGCAATAGTATGGCAATACTTTGCCGCCTTCATACCTGTTTACACAGAGCCCAGAGTGGAGCACGGCAACAGCAATAGCAAAAACATATAAATTTATAGTTATTTTCCTGCACAAGGATTAAAATGCGAAGAGGTAAGAAGAGAAACTTGAAAAGGATAATGGTTTGAAATAATTTTTGCTTTTGATGTTTTTCGTGTGAATTACTATTACGTCGGGTTCAAACTTTTGCTTCAATTTTCAAAATAAAAAGAAGAACTATCAAGTCACTGTGGCATGTTATCAGAAAAATCCATATTAATAATATATTTGAGGATCATTTTTAGTATTTTTAAACATATTGTTAATTATTGTCCTAGATTTATGCGAATTATAGTCGGATTGTGGAAATCTCATATGTCTTGTAGTTTAGTTCCGAAATACTGTGATAAGCGAAACTAGGATATGACAACGTCAACAATAATGACAATTTGGTAACCGTGTTACACACAATGCAATGCAATATTTTTGCAACATTTGACAATGGAGAAACTCATTAAGGATTTGTCCTAAGAATAATCTTTTACATTTATTTGAGGTAATTCAGTATTTTGTTTTTCTTTTTGTTGTAATTGCATTGCATCTTTGGTTAATTCAAAGCTTCTGAAAGTTATACCGTCTCCACTTTTATATTCAAACATTAGTTTTTATTTCTATGGAATGAAGTTTACAACATTTATGCATGGAATAAGAAAAAAAATTCTTATTATAACCTCCGCCTTACGGCTAATGAGGTTATATATACTTTGCTACGGCAAAAATGTTTCAGACGAATTGGACTCATTTACAAATATCCGTACGTCCGTCTGCGTGTCTGCCAGGCTGGCTGATGTGCAAGATAAGTCTAGAAGGGAATAACCGATTTACTTCAAACTTTGCACATCGTAAAATGTCTTCCAAACTTAAATCCAGTATCCCCACTTCTTCCAGTATCTCCCCTACAAAGGGTCAATATTTCGAAAACTTGTAAATCTCATATGAAGCGAACGCAATAGCCAATTTCATCCAAACTTTGCACAACTCAATATTTTTACCAATCCTATCGGTCCTCTTCTTCTGGTACCTCTCACACAAAGTGTCAACATATTGAATATTTATAAATTCTATATAAAGCGAATGGAATGTCCGATTTGTTCCAAGCTGTGCACATCGTAATATTTCTTTCAAACTTAAATCTAGTTCGAATATGGGGAATATCGGTTCACTCCTTCTGGTACCTCCCCCACAAATTGTCTAAATTTTGCTGAAAATTAATTGGGAACAGACCATCGGATTTGAACCAAACTTTGACACGCTAATATTTTAACTAAACCTGTTTAATGTTGCAAGATGGGACTTATCGGTCCACTCCTTCTAGCTCCTTCCCTGCAAAGGGTGAATATTTTGAAAGATTTTTAATGTCATATGCTCATATCCATCAAGAACCGTACATATGCCTCCCCAATCTATTTTGGATAAAATTATTCACATATCGCTATATTTTAAGATGCATTTACTCAGGAATATCGCTTTGAAATGTTTATATTTATATACACAATAAAGCGATTATACAAGCGGAATTCTCAAATTATGTATTTGCAGATGTTTCTACTTTTAAAATACTTTTGCCGCAGTTTTATTGGTCGGATTTGAACACGGCTGGTCTCAGTAGATTCAGCACGTTAAAAAACAAAAATCACGCGGGGTTCAATCCAATAAATAGATTTTTTATAAAAATGTTCTTGAGATATACATCAGTCGAAGTGAAATCACGAGTCCTCGTCCGAAAACAGGGAAATTTCGGCTTCAAAATGACAGCATCCGGCTTAGTTGAATGCGGTGGAAATATCGACAAATCATACATTAGAACTATATTACCAATATGGTGTTCTTCAATTCAGTCGTTGAGCACAAGTCTGTAAATGGCGTATTTTAGTCAAAAATTAGCAAAAGACAAAAAAATGTTGGCTTCAGCATATTTTTACACCCCCCCCCCCCATCGTTGTATGTTTGTTTTTTTCAAAATAATCGTTTCTGACCCCATGAAGTATATATATTATTGATCAGTGTAAAATTCTAGATGACATCAATCTTTTGTAATCAATCTAGCATCAGCAGAAACTGAGCTAGCTGTCCAAAAATTTGCACAGAAGTGCCATAGCTATATCAGTCGACGTGTACGCATATCCCCCATATAACCTCCAAAATTTCTCTATTTTGGACACGTTTTGAACAGAATTGGCTGTTATTTGATATTTTGGGTTCTCACTAGGTATTAAATGTCTGTATCAAAAATTATCAATATTGAACCACTTTTCAGTGTACCCCCCAAAAATGCATAGTAAAACAACATGATGTGATTTTTTAATCCTGGTCGTTCAAATTCTATAATTCTATAAAACACCCAATTTTTGTTTATTCATCACATTTATTTGCAATGGTTCTTAGCATGAATTTTATAGAAAATAGTATGAAAATGGAAAAGCTCTCAATAAATCCTTAAAAGTCGTAGAACTATTCAATAGCTAACGATGGTGTAGGATAACGCAAGAAAAAAATATTTGTTGGTTCTCAGTGGGCCCCCCCGAAGTGAAATCCTGGCTACGTCCCTGGCATGAGGACAAACATTGTAGGTGATACCAACAGTATATTTAGGAAATCAATTTATCCATCCATTACCACGTCCACCACAATCTGGATGTTCCGTTTTTTTCTTAAAAAATTGGATATACAAATCCATAAGTTTTTGGACATGGTCAAATAAACAGTATTGGGAAATATCAAAGGCCCGTTCTTTAAAATTTCCTTACGGGAGAAATATATTCAACATGATTGGAGTATGCTTTCTGCCTGGGAAAACATCTGGTCATCAAATTCCTTGCCGTCTCCAACTCTGATTAGATATTAATACATGTTTTTTTATAATATAATATTATAACTGTTGTACACTTTAATGCACTTTGACAGCAAGCGCCGAAATACACAATTAATTTACTTTTATGAATATCTTAATTCAAATCATATTCGGCAATATTTTCAAAAATCTTTTTAAAAAATTCGTTTTCCCTAATTTGTTTTTTCTTTAATTATTATTTCTGCGTGAAATAAAGCATTTCTAAAAAATAAACAAAAAATCTAATTAATTTTAATTATTTTCAACAAATAATTTAGAGTGTAGGTCAACAGCTCCACTTTCTAACCCTGGAATATTTCCAAATTATCACCCTTAAATATTGACCGATCTTCACCAAAACAGTCATGTTTATTCTATGGTCAGACCCCCTACTATATGATATTCGGGCCATAGTTATGGCCTCTATAGTGATCAGAAAAAAGAGGCAAAAAAAGTTTTTAGTCCATTTCATCCCTTATATATTAACGGATTATTACCAAAATAATAGGGGCCGACTTTGGTAAAAACCCGTCCAACATGCAAAATTTCGTGACGATTGGTCTATAGCTGTGGCCTGTATCATGTTTATATATCAGTCGATATATGACCGGTATACTAAAAGGTGGACCAATATTTCACGACGTTACAAACTCATGGGACCGCACAAAGCTATAATATCCTGACAACATAGCTGTGTAGGGTATACATATATATTGATTTACCATTGACATACTACAAAGTCTCATTTGACTGAATCCTACATAGCATGTTCTAAAGATCCTTTCCCATTGTATTCAAATATTTATAGGTGTATGAGTTTATGATTCTACAAAACGAAATTAGCTGTATATTTCTTTCACACTCAAAACACAGAGGTTGGGAAAATATCTTCAGGAATAGTTCAAACAACAAGAAGAACTTCGACTTCCTTTTAATGCTATCGCATATCCTGTCATGTGTTACAACAACGCATGCATGTTTATTATGACTGGATTATGGCACATGTAATTAGCAAAGTTTTACATCACTCCACCTACATGAATGGATCCACTCCTTTTTCGTACATCCGAACATCTTTAGCGGGCGCGACAAGCAATTTTCTTTTCCTATTTCCTAGCAAAAGATCCTTCAGTGATTCGCAGCTCCGTCACATCATAAAGAAATGTCAGTTGTCGCGAAATAAGGATAAACAAAGCTACTCAGGCACGAAATTAGCAAAATAATTCTTGTCTGAGTTTGTTGTTACGTCGACAGTGGTTGTGATGGTGGTTTCCTCCAACGTTTACTACCACCAGAACACCAGCAAAATGTGAAAGAAATTAAAAAGAAGCATCAAGGATTAAAATAAAAAGACATTCGTGAGAGATGTGTTTCGTATGTGTTCGAAAGACGATAGACTAGCAGACAGTGAAACGGACGTGTGGAATACGACGGACGTGTATTCTATTGCATGCATTTTAAATGAAAATTAAACAAAAGCCAGCAAAAGAAAGGATTTTCGCAAATGACTTCAACTAATTAAAGGCCAAAATGTTAATGAGTTTTGCAAGATGTCGTATGGTTTCCGCATTTTTTTATTGTGATAGACAAAAAATAAATAAAGTTTTCATAAACAATTTATATAAAGGTGTTTGGGGGGAAGAAGTTAATATTAATGAAGAATAGTGCAAATATAAATATTAACAGTCCAAAAACTTATGACCACTGCAACATTTTATAGACTAATATTCAATAGTCACTTAAGCTTGGCAAAATTGTATTTGGTATATGGTTATACTCAAGTTAAGTACATTGATATTACAATTCAGCCGAAATCAGTTTATACAGGCCTACACAAGGTCGGATAGTAAGCCTATCTGATAATTAGGTTTGCTGTCCTATGAATCCATACAAAATGTTCATTCATGTCAAATGACAAAATTAGAAATATTTATTTAAAAATGAATGTTTGTTCAATTCAGGCGAAATTTCGCACAGCGCACATTGTTCGAAAGTATAAACTTCTGATTTTTTCATTACATCGATTACGGACACTTTTCTGACTCAGATTTTGATTTCAAACATTAGCCAAATAAGTTGAAAACGTGTCGAAAATCCTCAAAATTCTGAAAATTAGGTGTATTGTTTTATGCATTAGCAAAACATAATCCCATCTCTGTCATATTCGGCATTATAATTCCCATAGGTATAGGCTGAAATTGGACCTTACAATGTACAAGAAGAGCATCACGGCTCCGTTCGACTTTTGAACTTTCCTTACTGGTTTTATATTAAAATAGTAACCTGATTGGGTGGCATGAAAAAGCAAAGAAAAAGAAAACCAAAATCCCCTAATGTTGGCGACCCCCGCAGATCACGATCTGCGAATCTACACTTGGAATGTGCGCACGTTGTACAGAACAGGCGCAGTGTTTGTTTTGGCGGATGTATTCAAGAAGTACAAAGCCGATATTATTGCCTTACAGGAAATGCGATGGAAAGGGACTGGCGTAAGTAAATCAGATGTATTATAGCTGTTATGAAACGAGACATGAATTTGGCTGCGGCAAAGGCAACACTTGGGTACCAAAGACCACCATCAAGAAATCCGTGCTACGATCAGGATTTCTTGATGGTAAGGGCAACTCTGCGGACAGTAGCAACACGTAATGCGTATTTTTAGAAAAAAGAAGAAAGAGCAAGAAAAACGTGAGCGTTAGCAATTCGAGATGTACAGGAGTCAGAATGAAGTCTGAAAATTCTACCAACGGGTAAAACACCAAACCGAAGGCTTTGGTGCAGGCACATCCTCCTGTAGAGATAAAGAAGGAAACCTCTTGACAGATACAGACAGCGTGCTGAGGATCTGGAAGGAGCATTTTGAAAAAACTTCTGGTATCAAATAGTAGCAGTGAAGTGGATACCCCAGAACCAATAATAGGTAACGGTATAGAGTGTATACCACCTAGCCAAGATGAAGTCAGAATAGCAATCAATCGGCTGAAGAATAATAAAGCAGCAGAAGCCGATGGGTTACAAGCCGAACTATTCAAGACTGGTGGTCAGATGCTGGTAAGGAGTATGCACCAGCTGATTAGTACAATTTGGCTAGAAGAATGCATGCCCAATAATTGGAACCACAGCATCCTGTGTCCCGTGCACAAAAAAGGAGACAAGACGATATGTTCCAATTATAGACATATAAGTCTCCTTCCCATCGCATATAAAGTGCTATCCAGCGTACGACTGAAACCAATGGTCAATCGTGGAAAAACCCCGAAAAACACATCGACACATACCACCTATTCGTCGACTATAAAGCCGCATTCGACAGCCCTATCCGTTCAGATGTGTATAAAGCCATGTCTGCGTTTGACATTCCTGCAAAATTAATTCGGCTATGCAGTATAACTTTAACAGGCACAAGATCAGCAGTTAAAGTCGGAAAGGACCTCTCGGAGCCCTTTAATACCGAACGAGGATTCAGACAAGGTCCTAGTTTGTAGTGTGACCTTTTAAACATCCAGCTGGAAAAGGTCATACGAGAGGCAAACGTGAGCAGAAATGTCACTCTGTACACCAAACAACACATGTTACTCGCCTACGTCGATGACATCGACATAATGGGTGGAACATTGAGAGCGGTAACATCCACCTTTGAACAAATTGAGAAGGAGTCTGCCAAAGTGGGTCTGGCAGTAAACGGCGAGAAGACCAAGCTGATGGTATCAACGCGCAAGACGTCCAGTAGACCCGAACCTACTGTGGAACTTGAGAACTACAGCTTCGAGGTAGTCAAATATTTCATATACCATGGTACCGCCATAAACAAAACGAATGACATCAGTTTTGAAATTCTGAGAAGGATAGTGATGGCCAACCGATGCTACTATGGTCTGAGCAAACAACTCAAAAGCAAGGCCACCTCCCGCCATACCAAACTCACACTTTACAAGACACTGATACTACCCGTGCTGTTATACGGATCAGAAGCATGGGGAGTGTTTGAGAGAAAAATTCTCCGAAAGATCTATGGGCCGATCTGCGTTGACGGTGAATATCGCCGTCGAATGAACCATGAGTTGTACCAGCTATTCTCGGACATCGACATTGTTAGACGTATTGAGTTGCAGCAACTACGTTGGCAAGGTCATGTTGTGAGAATGGATGAAGATGCCCCAGCCCAGAAGGCATATAAAAGCGAACCAGCTGATGGTTCACGCAGAAGGGGAAGGCAAAGAATACGTTGGAAAGATCAAGTCGAAGACAACATCGCCGAAAATTGTCTTTTAAATTGGAAAAACTGCGCAAAAGACCGCAGCTCGGCTCGGCTGCCATAAGCTCGGCTTATGAAACGAAAGTTTTGTCAGAAGCCAGCTAAGTAAGTAAGTGTTGGGGGATATTCTGTACACGAAATTGTCAGTTTATAATTGAAAGTGTTTGGGATTCTAAGACAATTTAGCAATTTTCGTCTCTCAGTGCATCTGTCGTAATCATACTATCTTCGGAGTGTATCGAAAACTAAAATATCAGGTTCAAAAATAAGCTACATCAGTTCATGTAGCCCCACTGTTTAGGGTTTTGAGAAATTAGGAAAAAACCATATTAAAAATTTGTATTTCTTGTGCGTCGAGGTTTACAACAATTGCTTGAAAAATTGTTTGTAAAGGTCCATATTTTGGACCTTCATTCATTACATATGTCGCAACAGTATAATGTAGTAAAATAAAGTGACAGCAATTTAGTATTTCTGGTCGTCAGTTGTTTCCAAGATATCATTGCAAAACATTGTTTGCATAGTTTGACTTATTTTTAATACCTCCTACATTAAAATCCCGCCCGTTCTACCATACATTAGTTTTAGCCAAGATGCGACGAAAAAAAACCACACTCACTGTCACAACTACTCACGGCGAAAAATTTTTTAATTTATCGCGATAAGTTAGCGTCACTGATCCCAAGCACATAGTGTTCCACAACTTGGCATACAAAAATTCGTAGTGTATCGGCTGCGATACACTAAAAATCGTAGTGTTCCGACTACGGTACAAAATTCCAACGCAATTGGGAAAACAAAATGGTATGAATTACAAGAAAATTAGCAAAAACCAAGCTGGAAAATAGGGAAGATCTTCCAGAATAAGATGTTAAAATTTGAAACCGATTTGATTAATAGTTTTTGAGTTATTGTTCCCTCCATTCGCAAAAACACTGTTTTGAGAAGAACGCGTTTAAGGTTTGAGAGGCACTACCTTCGTCGCTTGATTGTGACACAAAAAATAGGCTATATCTTCAAGAGTTGTTGTTTGAAATGTTAATAAGACATTTCTGAGAAGTAGGTAGGTTCATATTACATTTTTTATACCCTTCACTACACTGTGGTACAGGGTATTATGTCTTTGTGCATATGTTTGTAACAGGCAAAAGGAATCGAGATAGACCCATGGTTCCTTTTGAGAATATGCATAGAATCACTTTCTGAGTCGATTTACGGATGTCCGCCTGTGCGTCCGTCCATGTATTTTTGTTAACAAAGTACAGGTCGCATTTATGATCCGATGAAATTTGGCACAGTTCACATATTTGGGCCAAGGACGAACCCTATTGAATTTGGAGAAAATCGGTTCAGATTTAGATATAGCTCCTATATATAGTTTCGTCCGATTTTATGTAAATGATGAACTAAACTCTCAATATTTCTCCGATTGGGACAAAATTTTGCACAGCGCACTGAATCAAGTCCATGCTTATGTGTGCGTTGGAATCGGTTCAGATTTAGATATAGCTCCCATATATAGTGGTCCGATTTTATGAAAATGATGCACCAAACTCCCAATATTTGTCCGATTGGGACAAAATTTTGCACAGAGTACTGATTTAGGTCCAGACTGATGTCTGCGAAGTTTAGTTAAAATCGGTTCAGATTTAGATATAGCTCCCATATATATTTTCGTCCGATTTTTTGTGAATTATGCACCAAACTCCCAATAATTTTCCGATTGGGACAAAATTGTGCACAGAGTATTGCATTAGATCCAGACTGATGTCTGCGAAGTTTTTTTAAAATCAATTCAGATTTTGATATAGCTCCTATATATAGTTTCGTCCGATTTTTTTTGACACGCAATTTTTCATTGATTTCAGGATGGTATGTGTTTGGGTTTTTCAATTGGTTGAAATATTTATCTAGATAGCACATATTGTCACACATTGTCACATATCCTAATATTTAATCATAAATCATGTCCACAGATAATAGAAAATTCATATTTTAGACAACTAGAATTGAGTATCCCATTTAAACCAAACATTGAACATAGTGATCATTTTCCCAAACCTAAATTATGTACGCAAATGGATAATTAGATCAATTTATCTTCCCCTTGTACCATTACACGTTGAAACCATTTAAATCTATTTAAAAGTGAGTGATGAACCTGATCTGAGAAAGCTACCAATGCTCGGCTGGACATGACATTAACTTCGTCAATTCTTTAAACTCATTTGAAGTTATTGACTATAAAAATAAATATTTAATACATATACTTTTAAATAATTAAAGTATATGACATTGCAAAATCTATGACGGGTTTCAACGTTCCTTTTCTTCCTTGAACTATTTAGCTGTGCTGTCATGAACATACATCCGTTGCATTAATCTTCCAAACACCAAAAGCAGTCATCGCAACTCTTTTCAAAAACAATACAACCCAAAATAATGAATACTTAACTTTGGGTGGCAAAACTATCCGCTGGAATGGGCATTTACGGGTGGCCTTTACGACGGATTCACTTAATATTCTTCACCCGGCCGATAATACAACTCCCACCCTTAGAATGGAGATGATAAGACAAAGGGAACATTACAAGTAAACTGAACTGAAAATAAGACGAATATAAAAATCTTAAGAACTCCATGAAAGACAAAAGTGTACGGACACACGACTGTATATAGTCTAGTGTTGGACAGACAACTTTGGGTGCAGGAGGTGGGTGGTGGTGGTTTATAGTTAAAACTTGACGAAATGTTTCACACTTGGCTGAATAGCGTGAAGGTGTAGACAACTCTAGACAAATTGTATTTTTGTGGGCCGAGCTCGGAAGGTGTTACTATCATCACACCTTACACAATAATTGTCGAAAAGATGTTGAAATTTTAGAAATTTGAAAAGGGCATGTATTTGAAAAGGGTGTATGGGTGTATATTCAGTTAGTTATATAATTGTATTAATACACAGTGAAATAGTGATTAGTTATAAGGCTGATTATTTTACCACAAAACATTTTTATTCTGTACGGTCCACATTTTGGCCGTTCAAAAAGTCACTGGTTATATCCGATGTGTGGAAGCTCGACCTGTCATGGTTTCTCCGAAGAGTTCAAGCAAGGGGGATAGTTGTTACATGGCCAGTTCAAACTTCAAACAACTTTATTGGATTTGGGTCTGCTTCCCATTGCTGTTTTATTTCGGTCTTTTATGCATAGATTTATGATTCTCCACTTGAGTTCGTATTATGTTTGTAACAGGCAAAAAATAATCGAGATAGATCCATGGTTCCTTTTGAGAATATGCATAGAATCACTTTCTGAGTCGATTTATGCATGTCCGCCTGTCCATGTATTTTTGTTAACGGAGTACAGGTCGCAGTTATGATCCGATTTGAATGAAATTTGGCACAGGCCACTTAATTGACCCAAGGACGAACTCTATTGGAAATGGAAAAAATCGGTTCAGATTTAGATATAGCTCCCATATATAGTTTCGTCCGATTTAAGGTAAGTTGTTTACCAAAGTCCCTATATATCTTTCGATTTGCACGAAATTTGGCACAGAGTACTGAATTAGGTCCAGAATGATGTGTGCCAAGTTTCGAGAAAATCGGGTCAGATATAGATATAGCTCCCATATATAGTTTCGTCCGATTTAAGGTAAATGGTACACCAAAGTCCCTATAAATCCTTCGATTTGCACGAAATTTGGCACAGCGCAATGAATTAGGTCTAGAATGATGTGTGTTAAGTTTCGACAAAATCGGGACAGATTTAGATATAGCTCCCATATATTGTTTAGTCCGATTTAAGGTAAATGGTGCATCAAAGTCCCTATATATGTTTCGATTTGCACGAAATTTGGCACAGAGTACTAAATTATGTCCAGAATGATGTGTGCCAAGTTTCGAGAAAATCGGGTCAGATTTAGATATAGCTCCCATATATAGTTTCGTCCGATTTAAGGTAAATGGTGCACCAAAGTCCCTATATATCTTTCGATTTGCACGAAATTTGGCACAGAGTTTTGAATTAGGTTCAGAATGATGTGTGCTAAGTTTCGTTAAAATCGGTTCAGATTTAGATATAGCTTCAATATATATTTTAGTCCGATCTAAGGTAAATGAGGCTCCAAAGTGCTTATATATCTTTGCACGAAATTTGAATTAGGTCCAGAATGATTCGTGCTAAGTTTCGTGAAAATCGGTTCAGATTTAGATATAGCTTCAATATATATTTTCGACCGATTTAATTTAAATTGTGCACTAAAGACCCAAAGATTGGCCGATCGGCACACAATTTTGTACAATGTACTGTTACTAGTTTTTCCATATATAAGGAGTAGACCAATACGCACTTCGGACTTGTGTCTATGCAATACTCCGTTGTTGTTCGCAGTCACTTACATGACTTTCGGATGTATATATTATAAATATAATATTTTGAATTCTTATAATTTTTTGTCAGTGTAAAAGACCAACTATTCCTTCGCATATCATCATCCTTTTTAACTATTACACTACCAACATCTTCCGGATCATTGGTGGATATCATTAGCAAAACGAAGTTAAGGTATCTAGTTTCATTAACATAGACGAAGAAACACAATACCTGAACAACGTAGTCGGTCGATATCCATAATATCCTTTCGTTTGCTTGTCATCGTCAACTATGGTTTCTCCTGCCGCGACATTATGTTTCATTTCATGTTGCCATGTTCGACTGGATTCTAATGCAGTGTTTGTATTTGTAGTCGATGCATACCATGACGCCATCATGTTCATCTGATTACATCGAAATAACATTTCCCGCTATATGCCCTGCATGTGTTTCCAGAGCGGGAGGTGGAGCTACATATGCCGGCTTTAGAAGTTTCTTTATTCATACGGATGTTCGATGTCTTAACCGGGGTTTTGTTTGCGCAAAAGTTTGTGTTATTCCACATCTTGTAGGTGTTGAACAAATTCGTGTTTAGTTTTGGAAAACTTTCCTTTTGAATGCGACAGATAGTCAGTCAGCCAACCAGCCAGCTAGCGACATGTTTTGTTTTCCATACGAAGCTGTGCTAGATCTGTACGGTTTGTTTGGCATATCAAAGATTTTCCGCTGAAAGCTACGGCGTTTATGTTGTTGTTCTTGTTGGTATTGCAGTGCTATTCCCGTAGCTGCCATAAATATTTATGACACTTTTCCAGGTGCCGTGGCGTGCCATTAGTATGCTTGAATACCACTACATACAAGGGGTATTTATGAAGCTGTATTCGAAATTCATTGTTCATGGATGGGCATTAGTTTCGCTGGTTCGTGTTTTGAAAACTTCGTCTTTTCTTTCTTGATATCTTAACGTTACTTACTGATGTCCTGGGAGTAAAATGGGTGGAGAAAAATGTAAAGATGACGAAGAAGAAGAAGAAAAGGAAGTGACATACATGTCCGCATGTGTCAGGATATGATGGTACACAAGACGAAGATGTTCTTGATGTTATTCAGTTGATGTTTAAATCTCAAAATATGTTTTATTTAGAGTACAATAATCTCAGGGATATACTTCAGTAATTCCGGATACGTGATTGGTTTAAATGAAATACCAACTAAAATTGTTATCCTTTTGTAATATATGTTTGAATGTGTATGCACTTTTTATACCCTTCACTATATTGTGGAACAGGGTATTATGTATTTGTGCATATGTTTGTAACAGTCAAAAGGTATCGAGATAGACCCTTGGTTGCTTTTGAGAATATGCATAGAATCACTTTCCGAGTCGAATTATGCATGTCCGTCCGTCCATGTATGTTTGTGAGTAAAATACTAGTCGCATTTATGATCCAATTTGGCCTAAGGTTCGTCCTATTGAAATTTGAGAAAATCGGTTGAGATTTAGATATAGCTCCCATATATAGCTTCGTCAAATTTTATGTAAATATTGGTCGGTTGTACCGTCCCAATCAATTTTGGATAAAATACGCATATTATTCGCGTATTGATGTATTATTGACCTATTTTCACACAGATTCGCGCATATGATAATACAAACATGAATGTATGTAAAAGAATTCGAAGTAATTCGAAATTCGGTTGTACCGTCCCAATCAATTTTGGATAAAATACGCATATTATTCGCGTATTTATGTATTATTGACCTATTTTCACACAGATTCGCGCATATGATAATACAAACATGAATGTATGTAAAAGCAATTCGAAGAAAAACCCGATTATCGAAGAAGAAAAACCCGATTATATACGGGAATTTGTAAAAATATGTTTTTGCAGTTTTTCATTAGATCCGGAACTTAAAAAACTAAAATCATGCGGGTTCCACGGCATTTGAAAGGACTTTCTTAAATTTGGACTCAAAAAATATGTTTTTTATAAAAATTTACACACAAAATTTTCGACTTTGGAACTCAATAGCAAATAAGCTACGGTGAGCACACCATAGTATGGAGGGTATATTAATTTTGTTTTTCCGTTTGTAACTCATCGAAATAATCATTTCCGACCCTATAAATGTCCGTCTGTCTGTTGTAATCACTCTAGGGTCTAAACGAATTAAGGTAGATCGCCAAAATTTTGCATAGAGTCGTTTTTTGATTGCAGGCAGGTCAAGCTCATCGGTCCACGGCATAGCTCCCATTTAGGGGTACCCTCCAATTTTCGGTATTTTGGGGTTCTTGAGCGCGTTTATCAACCGAATTCGTAGAAATTTGCTACATTGGCTTCTTATTGGGTACTAAATGTCTCCACAAAAAATTATAAATTCAGGTCCACTTTTTCTGGTAGCCCCCATAAAACGGTACGTCCTAATTTTCAGTATTTTGGGGATTTTGATCGTATTTTTCCGCCGAAATAGCTGTCATTTAGTATTTTGAGTTCTTAATAAGTACCAAATGTCTCAAAAAAAATTAAATTTTTTCGGATAGCCCCCATATAAGCGTACTGCAATTTGGTGTTTTGTTGTCGTATATGGTAACAAATCTCCCTACCAAAAATTATTCATATTCTCCCTCTTTTTGGGGTAGTCCCTATATAACCCCCTTTTTCATTATTAACCCTCAATAGCCTGACTTTTTCTTTTTCAATGAAAAAATTTTATATGATGTATTTTAAGACCCTTAACAATGTTTGTTCTACGACTTTTCACAATTTTGAGTTTTGGACATTTTAGGGGAGGTTTTGTGTGTTGGTTCTTTGAAGAACCACCAGGCACTCCTTTGACAAGTAAAATGCATATGGTCTATATATGATTTTTTTATTTTCATTTAAATTATATATATTTCAGTTCATTTATTCAATGTTTTGTATGATATTCTAGAAAGCAGTTTTTTGTTGATTGGAAACATAATTCTACCTCACATTTAATGCAATACACTGTTGTTCTAGATGTGCAATTGGGCATTTTACAGCGAGGTTTGCCTGTTGTTAGGTATTTCGGGAAGTGCCCAACATTATCAAACCGCACGTCACTAGGCGGCATTACTACCCGAACTCGTTTTGGCACATTTTCAGGGGTCTCACATTCTCCAGTGCTTCTTGGACGTCCTTTCCTTATAGATTGTGTGCCAGATTTGACTAAAACTTTGCTGACGTCTACGATAAATTCGTGCAAAGTCAGCATGTTATTTGTACGAGGAGATGAAGAGAATTGGCGTTTATATAAAATCCATGCATTTATCATGGCCATGTCCATCATATGGTATATAAGACGATTTGTCCATTTGCGTGACTTTATTCTTATGCGCACCACAACATTTGCTGCTGCTCCCAAATCTGGTTCATTTTCCAAAACATGGTCTTCATTGCCAGAATAAATTTCAAAATTATAGCAGAATCCCATATCGTCACACATCAAAAATAACTTATTGCCCCACGGGTGAGGCTTGTCTGGCAAGTATTGTTTCAAATAGTGCTTAATTTTTGTGGCACAAATTTGTTCATCCACACACAAACGACTTCTTTTTGGAACAGAGTCAAAGTTTCTATTTAAAGCATCAATAAGCGGACGAATTTTATATAAACGATCAATGTTTGAGGAATCAGTGTTTTGTGGACGCAATCCTCGTCGACGTGAAGGAGCTGGTTCTTGAGCTGACGGACGTGGCATCTTACTGTTGTCATTTAGATGCAAAAACTGGCGTACCTTGTCATATCGATTTCTCGTCATGGTATTCATAATAGCCGGTATGCCAAATTCACCCCAATATGTCCTGATACTTGGGTACTTGAAGGCGGACATAAAATATGTAATGCCAAAAAAGCGTTTTATTTCGTCTGGCGTTGTATTTAGAGGTTTCAATGAATCCTTTTGAATTGCGTACAAATTGCTTTGGCCTACAATATTAGAAATTATATCGTCATTTACAAAGTAAGAAAAAAATTTGAAAGGTGTATCTAGTGCCATTATTTCTGTTGTCAATTCAGAATCGCTGCCAAACTGAACCCAACTAGCATGATTCTGCATATGGTTTTTTTTCCAGATACATTTTTTAAACTCGGAAGAGTCCTTGTCAATTGTGATATCTTTGTAAAATGTTGCAATTTGATGCCAGCGTGTGCTATCTCCAGTAACAACTATATCTTCATTTTGAACACTCTCAACAGCAAATAAAAAAAATTTATATTGTTAAAAAGATATTTACATGGTTTGAATATAGTGCACAAATAATAAAAATTAATTTTATTTGGTTCTTTTGGATCAAAAGTTTTGATTTCAATCAATTTGAAAAAGCACGATTTGTTCACTTTGAAGCTTTTGTGTGTTTTTCTGATAAACGTCAAAAATCAGCTGTTCAGCACCGAAAAGCATATGATTTTCTTTTCCGCTAGATGGCATACATTATAAAGAGAATATTTGTTGAATAAACATTGCGCAAAAAAGTAACATTTTTGAAAAACAAGTCTCTAAAGTTGAGGTTCCTGAAGGGACCACCAGGCTTTTAAGGGTTAAGATCTAGCCCCTATGTGGAGGTTCCAGAAGGAGTGAACCGATATTCCCCATCTTCGAATTGGGCCTAAGTTTGGAAGAAAAAATAAGATGGGCATAGTTTGGATGAAATCTAAATTTTCTAAACGGATTTGGTCCATGGGGTCTAGAACCAATATTTCGATGAGGTACATTTTTACCGTGTTAAAGTGTATACACCCTCATAAGCCATAAGGCTAAGGGTTCCGTATATTTTCATTTCTAGTACCTGTCAGTATATCTATGGTGGGGGGTATCCAAAGTTCGGCCCGGCCGAACTTAACGCTTTTTCACTTGTTTTATATTCCTACGCAACTTATTATTTATTACCAATATTCTATTTTGGTAATTTTGGATTTTGATTTTTTTTAGGATTTTGACAAGAACACTTCATTTTATAGAAATGAATTTAAATTATATGCAATATGCTCATATTTCGCGAGTTATAAGCTTGCAAACCTCAGCCTCAAGGAATTTAACAGATTTTTATAATTTCCCATATATTGTTTCGGCCGATTTTATGTTAATGGTGTACCAAACCAAAGACATAGAAACCGTAAAGACTCGACAAAATGCATTTTGACAAAATAGTTTATAAAAAAATATCCAGGGGAAATCAGGTATAACAGAGGCATGTTAACAATAAAAACGCCAATACGCGATAATGTGTTTATAAAATGTAAAAAAATCAGAGATCTGCACTCAAAATATATTTTTTTATTTAATAAGCTTAAGGTATAGAATTAAAAACGTTTAATATTGTTCTCTCTGTTGTTATAATATCGTAACAACAGAGGAAATGCCATCTGTTGGAAATTGTTTACGTATCAATTGTCCTATCTTTATACTTTTATGTCTTTGACCAAACTCCCAATATTTGTCCGATTGAGACAACATTTCTTTACAAAAAACCTTTCATACCCAAATGTCTCTTGTGAGACATTTTGCCCTTCTGAATATCCCTCACAGGGATGATGCAAACTTTGATTTGTCTTGAACACATCCTGCCCTCTAAACATTCCTCGTTTGTAGCCAAATAAAATGTCTTCACCCAAACTTACTTAAGAAGGCATCTTGCAATATCGCTCCTTCTAACTCCCCCAATAAATTATTGTACATCATACAGAATGTGTTACCCCACCTCGAGCTATAAATTCACACTCCAAAACTTCTTCCACCATTTGGCAAAAACCAGAGCCTTCATCTTCGACAAATTCTCTATTGTTAAGGAAAATAAGTTTTGAATAAATTATTTTTCTAGGGCACGTAGATAAATACTGAAAAAAACACAGATAGCCTCCTTTATCGACCACAAATAAATGTTTAAGACGTTTCACCTCTCCAAAATTCAACCGTCTTTTACCAAGGTCAAAAGTCGAAGACAGACATTGTTGCCCGGTTCTTAGAAAACCTTTCTCCGACTTTTATCAAAGTCAGATATCTATTTGTTGCACCCATTTTCGAATACAAAAATTGTTAACCCACAGATGCTTCACCCCTCCTAAAACAGAAAGGTTCTCGTGGGAACAGTAATTGTTAACATAGTACATGATGATGCCATTATTGATCCTTTATCCAAGGTATTAATTGTTAGTAAAAACTCAAAAATGTAATTTTCACTTTGATTACTTCGTTTAAAGATCCCAAATCGTCCACACCAAGTGAAATGAGTTCTCTTAAGCTGTCGTCGCCTTAGAATTCGTCAGAATGAAAGACATTTGTCCGATGTAATGCCACCTAATGTCGCACCCATAATAGAAATCGATTACTCTAGTACTAATATTGTTTGAATACTAACTACTTACTAACTTGTGTCGCTTACTAAATTTGAAACTTGTAAATTGAAGCTCACTTGAAATCTGAATTTACGTTTTCATATAGCTTTTACTAACGCATATTCCAATTCAATTGTTATACCCTCCACCGATGGAGTGTATATTAAATTTGTCATTCTGTTTGCAATACTCGAAATATTCACCGGAGACCCCAAAACGTATATATATTCTTGGTCAGAATAAAATTCTATGTATACACATGTCCATGTGTCTGGCCCTCTGTATGTCCGTCTGTTGGAATCATGATAGAGACCGCAATATTTAATATGGGCTCTGAAAATTTGCATAGATTTTGCTGTAATTAGGTATTTTGGGATTATTATCGACCCAAGTTTTAGGGTAGCACCATATAAAAATACCCACGTATTCGTTATTTTGTGGATTTTTGACATGATTCCAACCGAATTGGTTGTAATTTGATATTAAAGGTTCTCATTGTATTACAAATTTCCGTACGAAAATTTATTAATATTGAACAACGTTTAAGGATAGCCCCCATAATATGGTATCCCCCAATCAAATTGGCTGTAATTTGGTACTTTGTATTCTAATAAGGTACCACCACATCTTCGCACTAAAAGTTATTAATATTGATCCAATTCGGCATTTTGGGATTTTAGGAGACATTTTTTCAACCGAATAAGCTGTCATTTGGTATTTTGATTTTGCTCCAAGGAGACCTCATTAATTTTATAAGTTATAATATTGAGGTGTGGGTGGAATATTATACATACGAATAATGAGCTTTGCATGTATAGTGATACATATTTTCGACCAAGTCCGAGATCAATCCTTTATTTGAATTCTCTTAATTTCGGATTAAAAATCGATTGTACATGTATATAAAACTGATGTAAATATACTTATTTAAAAAATTGCTCCCTTCTCCTTGTTGCGTAATTTAGTAATATAAAACACAAACTAGCACACAGGCATAAGCTCGACTATAACTAACAAAAATATATAATTATTTTTCTGCTTTATATTTTATTTGCTTAGTTTTTAATGCAACCATATTTAGTTGCCCTCTTTTTTATTTGTTCCTTTATACTTTGTAGAAATTTATTTTTATGTTTATTTCAAATCATTGTCCTTGTTCATCTCATTTTGTTTGTTGTCGTTGTGCCAGCAGAAGTGCCCGTTGATGTTGGTCTTCGGATATTTGTAGGATACTTAAGTTTTACGACTAACGAGACCAAAAAAAAATAACAACAAAGGAGAAAACATCAAAACCATAACAAGACGAAATACTCATCCAAAATGAAGCAGGCAGGCAGGCGAGTTGCCACTCTCCCCAGTGCCACATGACATCCTGATAAAATTCTCAGCCCTTGGTCTGAGGCCGCTTGCCGAGTGTGAAGTCGTCACTCACTTTTGAAAGTGAACAAAGAAACGAGGACACCAACATAAAACAGATGAAGGAATAGTGAGTAGTCGTATCAGCCATATACTTCCGGATTTGTAGACAAGACTGAGACCGAAATAAAGAAGGAAGACAGTGAGCTAGCTGCAGCAGACCTCTTCAGTGAAGCGTCATCACGTTGCTGTTGGTAACGCAACGATGAATGGTAATGCATTTAGAAAACTTTGATTTTGGTGTAAACGAAACAGGGGCGTATTGTTGGAGAGAAGATAGGCGGGATGAAAAAATGATACTAGTTTTCGAATTGTATTTTGTAAAAAGTAAGGATATTCAAACAAATCCCATTTCAATTCACTGCCACTGATTTCTACCAAATGAACAATTTTTTTTTTCTTTTACTCACAACTCAAGTTGTTTTCGAGTTGGCTGTTTTGTCAGTGGTAATTCATTTTTATTGAAATGGCATAAAATGTTCTAAACTTTACACACAACTACCGAATGAGAATACGACGAACGAGAACATTTCAATTTATACAGTGCTATACATTAGGCAATGTTTCGTTCGTTACGTTTTGTACAATTTCAAATGCAACGTACCCTACTTCAGGGATGTTAACTGTTACTACTTTCAACGTTATTAGAAGCGAAGATTTTGAATAAATTTAATTAAAAGTATGAGAATTATGTTTAATTCTCATTTTCGATCTGTTGGGTGTCTTGGATACAAAACAGATGGGTCAAATATGGTGCCGATTTGTTAATTTTTGACTACACGCGAAACTTTCTTCAAATATATCTATTTCGAAATAACTTCTTTGGTGCATCATGGAGTAACGCTGGTATTCTCAAAGTACATATGTGTCATATTCCCGTCTGTGAGTGCCTTGAAAATATTACTCCGACTTTTTAACCTATCGCGGAAAATGACATCAAAAATAGAGACGATGATAATGAAATAGTGAAGATAATGACATGCTGCAGTTTAAAATAGTTATCAAACTAGGTCACGCGATTAATATATGTAGCTATGCATCCAAATCCATCAAATCATCCAGTTGGTTCGGTCGCACTTTAAAAATGCATTTCTGCAATTTTTGAGGTATGGTATAAAAGGATGTCTAGATAACAGTCCGAGCTATTTTACCGGATTATTTTTACATAGTCCGGTTGGGTGGCATTTTTAATATTAGCAAAGAAATAAGCTGAAATCTTGTCCATATCGAAACTAGTGTAGCGCCAATTTACAATCATCATAAGTGTCAGCTTTTCTCCACAATTGTTTTTCGTATTTTGCCGGTTGTTGAAGCAATTCGTTTTAATGATTCTCTTGCATATAAAAATACATTATTTTAGTTTATTTTAACATTTTGCTGTTTTCACATCTTCTTCTTCGTCGCCGTCGTCTTTTTTTACAAGAATTTTATTTTATTATTTTTATTGCAGTTTTCTGTGTGCTTTTCTTTATTTTCTTGATTCGAACACAACTCTAGTCATCACTTGAGACTCAATTTAATTCAACTTGATTTCTTTCTGGTTTATTTCGACGTCTTTTTTCATCGTTTTGTTGCATTCAATCCCAATGTCGTGTTTCGTCTCCGCTCTCTCTCTGGGGAAATGAATCGAATGCTTCAAAAACACATTTTCTCAAACGTCCTTCTGCGGGACATTGATGCGGCTTTTCGTCTAGAAAACATGGCTGCATATACCCGTCCTCTGGAGATGGTTATGGTCATTGTGATGGTTGTATGTTTTCGTCTTCATTTATTTTATGGTTTTGAGAAATTGCCATAGACATGTATGACTATTCAATGGTTATGATTCGTTTTTATATTCGTATAGGTTGCAAGCTACCACTACACAAGCAACTTCGATCAAAAGTCGAAGAAGAAAGAATTTATAGTTAACATTTCTATTGCAAAATCTATGGTCGAATATGTATGTGGTTGTATGAGTAGTCATAGATACGAAGTTTTTCTTCCATACGAAACGAAGTAAAATTATTGAATTCCATTATTGTAGAATACAACTACATAAGTAATAATGTGATGACTTTTTCTATTCCATAATATGAAGTACTCGAATATGGAAAAGACGAGAAAGATTTTCCAATATCCACTTGTCGAAATGTCTAAACGTTGTTGCTGCTGCTGCTGGACGACGGTGATTATTCTTTATGTCCTCCATTCACATCGTCATCGGCAGCTATGTTGTCGTCGGCACTTTATGTGATGTCCACCAACAAATCTTTGATGATTGTCTTGTCCGTTTGCCAAGTATAATTTGATTTGCAGTTGATTCTGTTGGGGGTCAGCTGAGCCTTAATGAGGCGTACATGTTTTGATTTAAATTAAAATGTTCATATTCTATGACATAATACACATTATTGCATAGGGCTATTGCTAGCTAAAACTTTATTAATAAAAATGTAAATGGTGTGTAATGGTAATATTGTATATTGTAAATTTTTTTAATTAACAAAAAATATATGCATGAATTTGTAGCCTTTGACAACTGATCACCGTAAATGTGTTGTGTGTTTCACAATCGCGACAAAGCTTTATATCTTTGTTTGCGTCTATTATTGGTTATATTTCAATATAACCAATTAGAAACATTTTTGGTAAAACATATCATCTTTCTATCTCCAGTCTATAGGGTGGAGTGTATATTCTATTTGTACATATTCATGATCAGAATAAAATACTATATCGATTTATGCATGTCCGTCTGTTTGTTGAAATCTCTATGGAGCTCACAATATTTAAGATAGAGCTTTGAAAATGGGATATATCGGTCCACGTTATCGTATAGCCGCCATATAGCTGTACCCCAAATTAAATGTAATTCGGTATTTTTAGTATTCGTTGGGTATCAAATCTTCCTACTGAAAATTTTCAATATTGGTACATGTTTTTTCATCGAATTGACTGTGATTTGGTAGTTTAAATTCACATTGAGTAGTAATCTTCCTATTACAACCCACCAATATTTGTATACATTATAGGACAACACCCATATGATGTTACCTCCAAAATGTCGGTCTTTTGGGAATATTTTTAGCCGAATTGACTTTATTTTGATATATTGAATTCAAATTTGGTTGGAAATGTTCTTACCAAAAATAGCATTATTGGTTTATTATTTACCATAGCTCCCGTATAACGATACCTCCAAAATGTCGGTATTTTGGGGAATTTGGGCACAATTAACAGCAGAATTGAACGAAATTAGGAATTTTGAATTCACAGTGAATTCATCAATATTGGTCTACCTTTTAGGTTATTCCCAATATAACGGTACCGATTATTATTGAATATTCTGAAGATTATGGGCCTGTTTTTTACCCGAAATAAAATCCTCCTACCCAAAAATTAAAGGTATTTTATATGTTGACATTTTGGTGGAGGGTATAAACACTTTAGGTAAAAGGAAACGAGATAGACCCATGGTTCCTTTTGAGAATATACATAGAATCACTTTCTGAGTCGATTTATGCATGTCCGTCTGTCTGTCCATGTTATATTGTAAACAAAGCGCAGGTCGCATTTATTATCCGAATTGGATGAAATTTGGCACAGCTCATTTATTTGGGACAGAGACGAACCCTATTGAAATTAGGAAAAATCGGTTCAGATTTAGATATAGCTCTCATATATATTTTCGTCCGATTTTAATCAAATGGTACACCAAAGAGTCTAATTAAGTCCGATTGGCACAACGTACTGAAGTTGGTGTAGCCTAACGTGTGCCAAGTTTCATTTAAATCGGTTTAGATTTAGATATAGCTCCCATATATATTTTCGTCCGATTTTTAGCAAATGGGGCACCAAAGAGTCAAATTTAGTCCGATTGGCACAAAATTTTGCACAACGTACTGAAGTTATGGTAGCCTAAAGTGAAATCGGTTTATTTAGCAAATTGTGTACCAAAGGAAAGGGTTGCACTAAATAATGAACTGATGATCGTGGATGAACTGGAGATTATATCTTCCACAGCGCTCTGTGTTGTAGAATCATGAATAATTTTATTTAAATCGATTTACAAACGTTTCTAAACGAATCGAAATCTGCCCTAATTACATGTACTTTGGCATAGCTTACCGAGAACATGTGTGTGGATTGATGTACCAATGGAGAATCCATTGTACCAAATTTCACCTAATTCGGTTGAAAATCACACTTAAGAACCCTCTTTGATAACTAATAAGAACCTACTGTAGCAAATTTAAGCGAAATTTAAGAACCCAAAGTTGGGGGTACCCTTATATGCCTATGCGTGGCCGGTATAGCTCATCTTCGAACTTGACCTGCCTGCAGGTCATTTAGAGGCTAGATAACAGACAGATGGACATGCTTAAATCGTCATAGAATTTTACGCCGATCAAAAATATGTATTTTATAGAATTGGAAGTGGTTATTTCGATGAGTTATAAACGAAAAAACAAACTTAATATAAATTTACAAATATAGCCGGTTATTAATCGTTCGGTTAAGTCGGTTCACATATAGACCCAGATCATATATTTAACGTAGTCCACTTTCATGTCAATTGTCCTTCAAAAATGGTCTGTTAGGATGCGTCTCTTGAATATAGCCAAAGTGGTATCAGGGTATCATATAGTCGGCCCCGTCCGACTTTACTACTTTCCTTACTGGTTTATTTATTGTCCTTCTTTTTTAACTGTAAACTAAATACCACAAGACGAGAGTTTTTGATGACAAAATATTCAAAAACAATGACCCTCATAAAATAAAAAATCACATGTTTTCAATGTCTTGTTTCCCCTTTCAACACTATATTTACGGATTTTGACTCATATCAGAAAATTTATGTTTTGTGTGAAGAAGACTGTCCCAATTAAATTTTAATTAAATACTCATTATCAGAAAACTCATTGAAACCGTTTTTATACATAATCTCAATTTTTATACACGCAGCCTAGAGGCAGAAATGTGTGTCAGACTGATAAATGCCTGTCTGGATGGATAGTGCGCACTATAACTGATTTAATTCAAACTTTGCACATCTCAATATTTCTTTCAAGCCTAAATCAATTTCGAAGATGAAGAATATCAGACCACTCCTCTGCTACCTGCCAAAGGTCAAATTTTTTGTTGAAAAATCAATTAAATTTGCAATTTGCATAGCCTAAAATTTTTACTAGAAACATATCGCGTTCGAAGGTGGGAATTATTGGTCTGGCACTTCTTGTACCACCCCCAAAAATATATCCATATTTTGAAAATGTGTACACAACGGAGTATCCGATTTAGTAAAAATCGTATCCGATTTAGTAAAAATCGAAATTAGTGCAAATCGTAATACTTTTTTCAAACTTTCTTTGAACCCTAAAATGGTATTTATAGATCCACTACTTGTAGTACCACCCTGTAAAGGGTCAAAATTAGTGAAAATGTGTAAATACCATAAGAAGTTTTTTGATTAACGGATTTGACGCCAACTTCACAGAAAAGTAATATTTGTTTTTCCAATCTAGATCATATACGCGGTCCACTGCTTCTTGTAACTCCCCAAAGGTTTGAGAACTTTAAAAATAGCAAATCTAGAGAGATTCCGAAAATGGGACCTATGGGTCCACTACCTTGGGTAGCTCCTCCACAAATTGTCAACATCTCGTCTTATTCACAATTTTTATTTTATACTTTCATAGCCCATGTGCTACTAGTTATGAAGGCCTGATGGGTCCAATGAATTTAAAAAACAGGACACATCACAGATTTCAATGACATTAAATTTCTAACTCGGGAGAATAATTACCATAAAAGGTTTACTCTTGAGATGTTGCATATAATTATTACCCCACTTGATACTCGACTCGATTTATACGTAGACTATGTCAACATTAGTTTATATACTAAATATCCTGCACTTAATAACCTTCAAATTGAAAATAAACGTCAGTGGGGAAAGAGCAAGTCTGCATCTCTGAATTTGACTTAAAACAATTTAATGCTGCGTGAAAAAAACTCACTTCAATGACGCTTAATTTTTTTCTATAATAATTTTTTTCATTTGGTAAAAACCGTAACAATACTAAAGGACATTAAACCACAGAAAGAAAAAGAATATCAAATCCAAAACAATTTGTTCGTCTAAATAAAATGACCAGAGGAATAATGAAATCGTGTGTTGTTTTTTTCTTATTTTCGTTTGAAAAAAACCAATCCAACCGCGAACAATGTATGCAACAACTGTTCTGGATGTGTGTGAGAATACATTTTCATTACAGTTAGATTAAAAAATTCCTAAAATAATCAAAAACCTCATTTTTACTGTACCCTCCTCCTCATCCTCCTTAGACTTATTAAAGTCCCTAATGAAACAAATAAATAAGAAAAAGGAAATGCCTTTGAAAACCAAACAGCAAGTGGATAAAGAAATGCAAACCGAAAAAACAAACAGTAAAGATTGCAAACAAATTAACTAAAAAATAACTCATTAAGTTTTTTTGGACAACATTCCGCCGCCATACTACAATCCAGCCGAATGTATATTTTAATTTCCACACATGGATTATGTAACTGTTGCAATATCCCACATCACTACAAGCGTTTTCTTATTTTGCCTCATCCAATCCGTTGTTCGGAAAGCATTATTTTGTCTCCTATAACCCCAAGCACATATGCAACTCAGTTCTCATTCACGAGAAACCTAAAAGTATGCAATGCATTCACTAAATCACGCTTGCGGCCACTAAAAATGCAATCTTCGCTAAAGCATTTCTGGTCATTCTAAGATTGTTGTGAACGTCCTGTTGCTATTGCAGGATGAATGCAACAGTGGCCACACAAACAATAGGCCGAGCATTTACATCAGTTTGCAGTGCTTGTTTTATGTTTCGTCCGCTATTTATTTGCTTGCTTATTGCTTAGCAAATGAAATGCAACTCAAAGGAAAAAAATGACATGATTACCGGAGGCAATGGTCATTAGTGAATATTATCTGTTGAGAGTGGTGAATTTTGTTGCAGTACAAAAAATTAAAACTGAATATTAATTTTTGTTGTGTAATAAGTAAATCATATTATCGTATATTTTTTTAGACATACATACATATATACATATTTTGTATTCTACACTTTATTAACACTTGATTTATGGCTTTATGGAAGTGAGACAATTTGGCTTATGAAAACAACTATGATAGAGACCTAGTACAACTTGTGCGCCTTGAAAAGCTAAGTAAAACTTCATTTTTAGAATTTTCAATACACCCTCAAAATCTGAAGTTATGGAATAAAATCGTCTAAAAAATTAAAAATGTTCAATTTTCAAATCGTGTTATATCAAAACCGTGTACAAAAAGACCGTGCAAAACGGACTTAGGTGTAATAGCATTCTTCGTCAAGTATCAACATGAATGCGCTACGTGCTAAACCTTTTTGCATAGGCAGTTGGACCTGAAACTTCTTTGAATATGGTATAAATCGGTGATCTACATACGGTTTTGCCTTCGTTGAATATTTTCCATAAAGCCCCACCAGCCGCTATTTCGTAATCAAGGGATGTGTCAATTACTTCAGAATAACTTTCGGTTTTAGAGTCAGAAATAATTCTGGCCGTTTTTTATTAGGAGCTTCTCTGTTAGGAGGTATATAACAATGGTAGAAGATTCCATTTCCTTCTCAGGTTGGTCGATATCATGTGTATCCGATTCATTTTCTGATTGATCTTTCCTCATTTTTATACCCTTCACCACACTGTGGTACAGGGTATTATGTATTGTGTGCACATGGTTCCTTTTGAGATCGGTTCAGGTTTAGGTATAATTTCCATATATATTTTCGTCTGATTTTATTTAAATGGTGCACCAAACACCTAATGTTTGTCCGTTTAAGACGAAATTTTGCATAGCATTTGCAATTCAGCCAATAACAATGTGTGTTAAGGTTTGTTATAATCGGTTCAGATTTAAATATAGCTCTTAAATACATTTCTTCCGATTTTATGTATATGATGCACCAAATAAAAAACGTTTTTCAAACCGTGATACAATTTTGGTCAACGCACTGTGCTGCAGCAAAACAAATGGTGTATGTCACGGTTGATCAAATAACTCAAGATTTACATAGTTCCCATATATAATTTTGCTCGAATTCATAAAAATGGTACACCAAAGGACCCAAGTCTGTCCTACTGACATGCAATTTTTCATAGATTTCAGAATGGTATTTGTATGGGTTATTATAAATTAGTTCAAATATCTATTTAGTTCACACATTTAATTTCGACCGATTCCATTTCAATGGTCCTTCCAAGATGCAATGTCTGCGATATATACAGGATATTGTAAATACGAGAGTCTCTTTTAGGTTCCCAAAGTGGTGAAGGGTATCATATAATCGGCTACGTCCGACTATTGAACGTTCACATAACTTTAAATTCTATTTTTATTATGTATAGCAGTAACATATCGCTAACTCAAGTACACCCTATATATATTTGCATTATTGGTTCGATATTTGGGCGAACTAATTGTGCAGATTTTTGTGCCATCAAGAATTCAATACAATTTCATGAAAAATATTTTAAAATATAAATATATAGTTAAAAATCCTAATAACAATACCGGTAACCGCAGCATCAGCTGAAGGAAGGTGTTATACCCTACGTCGAGTAAAAACGTATCTGAGTAATCAAATGCAAAGCCTACACTGTTCTTATTTTGTACACAGCTTATTATTTTTAATATACCATACATTTAATATATACACAATACATTAAAATAATGAATTTATATATTTTTCTGATCTCAATGAATATAAAATATTGACTTTAGTTTAAATACATTTTCACGAGTAGTGTTGTATTTTCATAGAAATATTTTTTATACTTTCTAATAATCATATACGTATTTAACATGTGAACAAATTATCTATATTGAAATAAAACATTGTTTTATAACATAACCATCTGTTCATATTATATTTAAGGAAGGAAAAAATTTATTTTTTTAATTTCGAACCAGCGACCCATTTTTATTACATCATGTAAGATTACCATAAATTTTAAATATGTAGCACATCCAAACTGTCTGATAAAATTTATAAATGAACTAGATTTGAATTTCACCCGCAGTGCTTCGGTGAAAAAGTGCAGGTAAATCCTTCAGAATACCGAAAATTGGTCGGTACCGTTTTATGGGAGCTATACCAACACATAAACGGTTTTCAACAGAATTGCTTTTAATTAAATTTAGGGTATACTTATTGAGCAGAAAACCTCTCTACTTAAAATTATTAATATTGGTATTCGGTATTTGGCTGTAATTTTATATTTTGGTTGATCATTGTGTAGAAAATGTTCCTAACAAAATTTTCCCAAGCTTCCGAAAAGTCTTCATATAATGACACTCCACATAATACGATCCTTTGGGGATTTGGGTACTTATTTCCAACCTAATCAGATGTAATTGTTTGATTTACTTGATAGCATGAATCCTACTAAAAATTGTTTGGTCACGTGCGTCAACTAAATTGGCTGTAATTTTATATTTTAGATGATCGGTGAGTACAAAATCCCCTTACAAAGAATTATTAATATTGGTCGAAGTTTCCGGGTAGCAGCAATATAATGGTATCCCCCATAATTTCTCAAGTTTGGATAGGAATTTGGATAGGAACCTTCCTACCAATATATATATATATATATCCCATTGTAATAGCTAAAATATGTCATTCCGGGATATTGGGGGATGAGACACATTTTTGCGAATAATTATCTATTTAGGTCCAAGTTTTGATATAGCAATACATACATGTCTCGCCCCGTTTTCGGTATTATAAAGACATTGATCAAATTTTCTCAAAAAAAAATTAGGCATATAACCACCTAATTTAATATTTCCCGTGACATATCAACATTTCAGGTACTTTAAGGAACAACATGTTCCTATTATTCAGGCATGTTCTGGCATTCACTTCAACGGCAGAAGTGTATCGAACACACGCCGAGGTGTTCTGTAACACACTTTACACCCATTTGAGGTGTATTCTTTACACTTACATTTTCATAGTGAGAGTCGGGTGTATTCATGTTTTTGCATATAAAATAAAATCTTTTTTGAAATAAAAAAGGAACATGCTGATAGATTGATATGTTGTTATTGCTTATAAATTGTTTAAAATCACAAAATAAACATGAAATGGCATTAAAAACAAATTTTAAATGGATACTAAAGTTTGTCTTGAATTTTCTTCAACTTAATTTCTTGCTTGACACAAACAGCTGATTTGAAGTAAGGCCGAAGAAGATAGGGTTACCAAATGTTCCCCTTAAATCAGTCAACAAATTAATGATATTACAGAGTTTTTCATACATATATTTTATGTTGAGAATAATAAAATATTAAAAAATAATAATAAAATTATCGTTAGAATTAACGAAATTACTAAAAAATTACAGAAACAATGTTAAAACCGAATACAGTTTATATTGTACGGCAACTCTACTTCTGCAAAGTACCATGTCGACGTTTATTTTTGTCGCAGTTCAAAATGTCAATTCACGTGAGAAGCAGAACAGGAGGTAGCTTCTGAGGTGAAGTGTATGTGTGAAGTGAAAAGAACATGCATTACTCCCAAAATGTACGTGCATTCTATGGAAAACGTGACTGATCGCGTGCACATGCAATAATATACTTCTCAATTTTTGTATTGTCCCAAAAAAATTTTTCAATACAATGTCAATTCAATTGAAAAAAAAAAATTTGAAAATTTTCAATAATTGACAAATGTAGGCTTAAAGGAATGATACGCTACCAATTTTCGCCTATAATATCACAAAATACCAACAACGATGTGGTACTATCAAAATATCTCGATACAAAATTCGTGGAAATGCAAATATGCTCTATAATATTTTTTGCAAAATTTTCGCTGTTTTCGATGTTTTCTCACCGTTTAAACCTTCCCTGAAGCTCCACGAACATTTCAAGACTAAGATAAGAAAAATCCGTTCACACGTTCTCGAGTTTTAGCGAGACTAACGAACAGCAATTCATTTTTATATATATAATAATATAGATAGATTAAACGTATGTATATAAAATGATCTACTTACTTGCTTTTAAAGACCTTTTCACATGTTTGACATTGAAAATCGCTCTTTTGTTTAACGGCACTCAACTTGGTGTCATTCTTATTGGCATGAACTTTATCTATATGATCTTTCAAATTATGTTTTCGGGTATACCTTGATCCACAAATGTTGCATTCAAATATTTTCTCATTCGTATGTTGACGCAAATGACATCGCAACGATTGCTTGCGAAATGTCTTCTCACACAGCGGACATTTTATTTGATCTTGTGTTGACATTGTCTCATTCGTATGATATAGGCGATGATAGATGATTTCTGATTCATAAGGAGCCCTACAAGATTAATTTGTATATACAGTTTAATATAATTGTAATATTTGTTTGTTCATTTTGTACATACACAAAATCACAGAGATCGCATTTACGTAATTCCTCGCTTTCATCAACTGAAAGCGTTGGTTGCTGGCGTTCAGTTACTTTAACCCCTTCGCTATGAGTGCCGGAATCTGAGTCCTTTCGATTCATAAGAAGTTTCGGTTTGCATTTCCGCAAGTGTTGACCTAATTCTTGACCGTTAACAAATTTTCCCCCACACACCATACAAATGGAAAGGGAATGCTCTTTCTCTCGATGATCTATGAGTAGATCTCTGAACTGAAAGTCTTTTTGACAGTCCAGGCATTTGTTGGCTTTTCTTAAACCGTGAGATTTCAGAAGTTTTCCCCTTTTCATTGCTGCAGCACTGGTAGATGGTAGATCGTCTGGGTTTATTTCAATTTTAATTATTTGTTCATGGACTGTGGAGGGGTTTTCGGTGCTAGAGCTATATAAAACAAAATGTATTTAAGGATTAATAAATGTTTGTTATTGCTGCAGATTATAGCAAGGAGTAGTGTGGTTCTTAAATTATACAGAAATTGCAAAATATTAAATTGACTTCACTGTTATAATCGAAAACCAAATCAAATCAACACCTCGAAATATTATCCAGAGACCCCATAAAGTATATATATTCATGATCAAGCCAAAATTCTACGTCTGGTACTCTTATGATGTTTGGTATTTTGGTGTAGCCCTCATTTAACTGTTTTAGACACGTTTTTAACAGAATTTGTTGTATTTTTATACCCTTCACCACACTGTGGTACAGGGTATTATGTCTTTGTGCATATGTTTGTAACAGGCAAAATGAATCGAGATAGACTCATAGTTTCTTTTGAGAATATGCATAGAATCACTTCCGTCTGTCCGTCCGCACCAAAGTCCCTGAAAATCATTTGAGTTACACGGAATTTGGTATAGCCTACTGATTAAGTCTAGCATGATGTGTGCTAATTTTCGTGAAGATCGGTTCAGATTTAAATATAGCTCCCCTATATAGTTTCGCCCGTTTTTAGGTAAATGGTGCACCAAACTCCCTTTAAATCTTTTGATTTGCACGAACTTTTGCATTGCGTACTAAATTAAGTGTAGAATAACCTGTGCAAAGTTGCGAGAAAATCGGTTCAGATTTATATAGCTCCCATATATATTTTCGTCCGATTTTATGTAAATGGTGCACTAAAGTCCCTATCTATATTTCGATTTGCACGAAATTCGGCATATTTGTGTAAGTTTCGTGAAGATCGGTTCAGATTTAGATATAGCTCCCATATATAGCTTCGCCCGATTTTAGATAAATGGTGCACCAAAGTCCCTGAAAATCATTCGATTTGCACGAATTTTGGCATAGCGTACTGAATTAAGTCTAAAATCATGTGTGCTACGTTTCGTAAAATCGGTTCGGATTTAGATATAGCTCCCATATTAAGGTAATTGGTGCACCAAAGCCCATATATATCTTTCGATTTCCACGAATTTTGAATTAACTTTAGAATGATGTGAGCTATGTTTCGTGAACATCGGTTCAGATGTACGTACATATTCGTCCTATTTTAAGTAAACGGTGCACTAAAATCCATAACTAGGCCGATTGACACAACGTACTGAAGTTAATATTAATTAATCTCTGGCAAGTTTCCTTGAAATGGACTCAGATATAGATATAGCATAGCTTCTATACAAAATTTCGAACTATCACATATTTAAGTTCGTTCAATTTCGTGTCAATGTTCCTTCAAAAAGGCAACGTCTGTTAGGATACATATGTAGAATTTACCCCAGTCCGACTTTACTGCTTTCCTTACTGGTTTTATTTTGGGTTCTCATTGCATAGCACTAAAAATTATTAATATTGAACCAAGTTGAGTGTAGCCCCCATATAACGGTACCACCACATTTATGTACTAAAAATGATTTCACTATCCAAAATGATTAATAATGATTCCCCTCTATTAGGTAATCATCTTTCTCTAACGCCTTTTTCGGTGAATTCAATGTCCTATCATCACATGAGTTTTCTCCTAGGACACATCCAACATCTCCAAAATTCCGAATATTGAGGACACCTTTATATGGGGGCTCTACCAAAACTTGGACTGATAAATACAAATTGGAATACCCAACATCCCAGCACTATCATAGCAATATTTCAGAGCTATCTTAAATATTACGAACTACTAAACTTTACACTTTCAACATATCGAAAAGGGTGCGTGGTGATTGAAAAAGTATCTGAAATTATAAAAATAAGAAAATACAAAATTAAAGCCACGTCGGTTGTACAACGTGGACAATATCTCCAAATTGCGAATATTGGGTGGCAATACCCAACATACGCAATGACATATTTAATATACAATCCACCTTATATTAATCGTTAAACATCTGATTGTTCCATTTTATATATTTGAAATATTGTTAATTTTATACTGCAAATTTCTAAAAAATTATTGATTTTAAATATATAGTTAGATTTCCAGAAATCTTAATCCGAATATATTCAAATGCCTTGGAAATGGGAAATATTGCCACACCATTTTAGGTTTGACGGAAACTTTAAAAATGTCTATGAACGTGTCTTTTATTTTTAGTCCCTCTATTGTGTTGCACGGTGTTATATTAAAGATTTTATGAGATGTGTTATCAACATCGATATATATATATCTTATATATATATATATATATATATATAAATGAAATGATGTGCGTTGTCTGCTAAAAACTCGAGAACGGTTCATCGGATTTTAATAATTCCTTTTTTGTTGTATTCGCGTTGTTAACCGGAAGGTTTAGCAGTAAAAAATATTGGTTTTGAAAAATCTGTTTTTTTATAAATCAAACAGGCAAGAAACGAAAATCTATTGTATATATAAAAATTAATTGCTGTTCGTTATTCTCGCTAACACTCGAGAACGGCTGAACGGATTTTTCTTATCGTAGTCTTGAAATGTTCGTGGAGCTCCAGGAGAAAAAGTCAAAAACCGCGAAAAATTTGCAAAAAGTTTTTTGCAACATATTTGCATTTTCACGAATTTAGTATCGAGCTATTTGGATTGCACCACGTCGTAGTTGTTATTTTGAGATATTTTTGGCGAAAATCGGTAGTGTATCATTCCGCTAAGCCTACATTTGTCAATTATTGAAAATTTTCAAAATATTTATTTTTTTAATTGGATTGACATTGTATTGAAACATTCTGAATCGAGTTCGTGTCCATTTAGGATATGAAGGATTCTAAGATCCATGCCCTGGATTAATTTGTTTGAAAGTAATAACAATAGGGACATGTTGTTCCCTAAAGTACCTGAAATGTTGATATGCCACGTGAAATATCAAATCATGTGGTTATAAGCCTAATCGTTTTTCAATATCTTTGTACTTATAAACAGAACCCCTCGCATATATCCGATACCAAAAATGTGCAAAAATCTATCATTGGGCTCAGCTGGAAAGAGAACAACTAACAAAAAATCTGCATTATTAGAAAAAATATCCAAGACATATTACCTAATTTGAAGGTTTTACCAAAACGTCCGTCCCATGTTACCTATTCGTATTGAACATGCCAATTACCGATAACACTCAAGTTGGAAAACGGCAGTAAGAACTTCAACATACCGAAAATTGAACGGTATTTCTGCATGCTGTTTTTTATTCACAGGAATTCGTTATCCCTAACTATTCACAGGAATCCGTTATCCCTAATGAGAAAATTCGGTCAATGTCTTTATAGAACCGAAAATGGGGCGGGTCCTGTATTTATATGCTATATCAAAACTTGGTCCTAAATAGATAATTGTTCACCCCCAATCCCGAAATTTAGACAAACAATGGGAATGGGGATTAATTAATTTTTGGTATGAAGATTTGACACCACATGAGAAAATATGGGGGATACCATTATATGGGTGCTACCCGGAAACTTGGATCAATATTGACAATTGTATGTAAGTAGATTTAAAATAGATCTAAAATATAAAATTACAGCCAGTTTTTCTAACACGTGACAAACCCCTCAAAATACAGAAGAGTAAGCTGATATTGACAATTTTAGTAGGATTCGTGCTACCAAATAAAACAACCAATTACAGCTGATTAGGTTGAAAAACGTGTCCAAATCCCCAAAGGATCGTATAATGTGGAGTGCCATTATATGGAGGCATTTCGGAAGCTTGGCCAAATTTTGTTAGAAACATTTTCTACTCGATGATCATCGAAAATATAAAATTATAGCCAAATAACAAATATACTTGGGCCAATATTGATAATTTTAAGTAGAGAGATTTTCTGCTCAAGAACTATCCCTTACATTAAATTAAAAGCAATGCTGTTGAAAACCGTGCCCAAGATCTTCAAAATACCGAATGTTTAGGGCTACCATTATATAGGCGGTACCCCGAAACATGTGCCAATATTTATAATATTTGGTACGGACAGTTTCCGCTCAACTACAACCAATTCTGTTGAAAAAATCGTTACAATTTCTCATATTGCGAAGTACCGTTATATGGGGATACCCTAAATAGTAAAATAATATTGAACATTTTCAATGCCAAATATCGTAGGAGTAGTAGTAATGTATGAGCAAATTTCGGAGCACTATCTTAAATCGTGGAGTGTAGCTTAATATTGGGCTATATTGAATTATATTTCTGAATTATACATTAACAATTATGCTATGCAAGACAACGTTTGCGGGGCCGCTAGTATATATATATATACATACATATAATATACTCTATGGAATCCTGATTGTTTTTGTTGAATCTAAAATATATATCTGCAAATGCTATAGAATAAAATCCACCCTATAAAAACAACCACTTACGTTTTTCTACTTTTCCATTCTTTCACCTCCATATTTTCTTTCCACTTGAAATCAGCACTCGGTTGCACAGACATACTTCGTACATCATATTCCATATTATCCGAATATATTGTAATGAACGAGACATTAGGAAATATTGGATTTTGAACTTTAGTTTGTAAGCTACTGAGATACAATCTATCAATATAAATATTTTTAAATAGAAACTCTATTTTACTCACATATCTATAGCGTTGTGTATTTCTTTATCCTCTACCGATTTTTTGTCCTCACCATCTTTAATGTTTACATTCTTCTTCTCAATATCACCCGCCTTTTGTTTGTGTTCCAATGTTTTGCGATGTCTTCTAGCCTTGCAGGGGCTATTGAATTCCAGCGAACATATCGAGCAAAAATATTTCGATATTGAATGTTTGAATTTCTCATGGCGTTGGAGGGCTATTTGGGAGGGCAGAACCTCGGGACATGTAAGACATTTAAATTTCGATTGATAGGTATCCGAAGCAGTGCCAAAATACTCCATATTGGGATGTTGCTGGCGAATATGCCTACGCAACTCAAAATTATATCGAAATTCAGAACCACATTTCAAACAGTTTAGTGTCCGGCGTTTGCTGATACAAATGGGTACAGAACGATTAATGGCTAGCAATACTTCTTTGTGTTCGGGACTCAAAAGATGACGTCTCATTTGATTGTTGTCTTCACATTCAAAACGACAATAGGAACACCAAAAACGACCAGGCCCATCGGAAGCATCCAAATGTGATGCAGAACTCCAATGGAGCAGGAACGCCTCCTCAGTATTGGCATAAAAACGACAAGGACGACACTGGAATGGAGATTGCAGCACAATCGAATGGATATTATCCAAAATCATGTGTAACGATAAGCCAGGATGCAATTGCATCCGACGATAATGGTAGTGGGATATCAGATGCTTGCCAATTAGATGTCTATTCATGACATGCTTACATAGACTGCATCTCAACAACGTTGCTCGTCGTTTCCGTTTTTTACCAATGGCCGACGTGGTGGTGGTAGTTACCGCGTGCATTTTGCTGGTCTTTGAAGCGAACCCCTTGCTAATATCTTCGCGTGGAATTTCTTCTATGACCGCCTTTTCTAACTGCGTTTCAGGTTCACAGCGTTTTAAATGATAGCTTGTTTTCAGATGATTTTCGTAGATTGACTTGCTCTTCAATTTGCGACAGCAAATGTTGCACCAATAATCCTGTTTCGTGGAGTGTTTGCTCAATTCCACGGCTTCTTTGTATTCCAGACGTTGCATTTTGGTACCAGGTACCCATTTACCTTTTGTGTGATCTGAAGGCGGATGCTGACCTTCATTCACGTCGATATCGTCCATGTGATCATCCCAATTGGGCGACAGTCTTGATAGTTGCGAATGGGCTACTCTAAGATTTGGTCTATGTTCGGGTTTCCATTTACCACCGGTATGTGTGGCCGGTACAACGGGAGGAGAGTGTCTAATAAGAGGTAATTTCCATTTACCTCCGGTGGCATGTCCCTCTGCCTCCGGATCATAATCCTCATCATCGTCGTCATCTATTTCGTCAACATCAACTTCATCTTCCTCTTCTTCCTCACTCAATTCTGGCGATTCATGTTCATATGTTATGGGCTTGAAGAGAGCCTCATATGATTTCTTTGTCTCGCCAATATCACTGACAGCCTTCAAAAGATTTTCACTGCCATGGTGATCGCCATGATGCGCCCCCATCCAAGACTCAACTTCATGTGATGAATGGTCGGATTGTAGAGATTTTTGTCTTTGCAATTGACCAGGGCCACCTGTTTTACCTCCACTCTGAGATGTTGGAACATGGTGATGACTTACCGAAGACTGAACACTTTGCAATTGCAGGGATGAAAAGAAGACATCGGCACCCAGTTCGTAAGGCAAGTCATAATTTTCTCCAAGATTTTTTGAAGTTTTTCCGCCATGGCTAGAAGTTGTTGGTGGTTCGGGTTCATTAAAATGGAATGGTTCATAGTTAATGGGCGGTGTTACATCCGAGTTGGCATGTTGCGATGATGTGACTGGATTGGGTGTAGAATGTTTGGATTGAGTTGCTGCTAATGTTGGCTTATTTACATTCCGACTGCAGGTTTGTTTGCGATGTTGAATATAATTTTCAAGTCCCACAATCGTTTGACTACATTTAATGCACAGGTGGGTATCATCGATATCAGCATCCATAATATAAATTTATTATCTGGAAATACAAAATAATGATCAAAATTTTGTTTATTTTAATTGATTTTTCAAATTTTAAAGGAAATGAAAAGTGCTTCATGTTAAGAAATCCACAACAAACTCAACTCAGAACTGCTACAACATCTAAGGTCGATGTCAAAGTCTTTACAATGTATTTTTACTCGTATTTTACAACACTACTTAAAGGCTTAGTTCCAATTTACTATTGCAAAATAATGCATGCAACATCAAATGGAGTTCACCATAAACCACAGTATATATTTCGATTTTGTTTTACATTTCAGCACACGCAGTAGTTTGTTACTGTTGTATATTATCTCGAGACAGAGATAACGCAAATTTATATCAAATTTATTAACAACTTGATCGCCGGACTGTAGCGCAAACACATGTAGTGTGGCAAGCATTGATATGAATGCGTCAATGGTCATAAAAAGCAAATCCGAAACAACAACAAAAAACACACTCGAAAGGCATTCATGTTGTTTAATTGCACATAGATTATGAGATGCATTTAAAAGATATGTTGCGAGTAAATATGTATGTAAGTCGATATACATGTGAATACGAGATTTGTTAGGAAATTGAGTATATATGGGGTTTTGTTGAAAAAATTTACAGAAAAATTACACTTAAGAAACCCTTGAAACATATTTTAAGGTTTATTATACCCTACACAACTATGTTGTCAGGGTATTATAGCTTTGTGCAGCCCTAAGAGTTTGTAACGCCTCGAAATATTGGTCCTAGACCCACCATTAAGTATACCGATCGTCATATCTCGACTAGCTGAGTCGATCTAGACATGTGTGTCCGTCCGTCCGACAGTCCGTTATAATTTGTAAACACGACACAGGCCACAGTTATGGGACATTCTTCTCGATTTGGTTAATATTTAGGGGATGAAATGGACCAAATATTTAATTTTTGTCTGATTTTCTGGTCGCTCCAGACGCCGCAATTATGGCCCAAACATCGCTAATTTTTACATGGAGAAGGAGATCGGGCCAAAGATAAGCATGCCGGTTTTGATAATGATTGGTCAATATTTAGCGGGTCAAATAGACCCTGATTTTTGTGTGAAAAATGACAAAATTTGGATTCTATGGCGTATATATTTACCCCTGAAGGACATAGGCCCGAGAAGTTGATAGTATATCCAAGAGGAGTTGTTGGCCTTTAAGTGGATACCAATCATATGGTCGTATGTACTCGGATGTGGGAGTTACACTCAAATATTTACAGTTACACCCAAACACACTAGAGGGCGAAATAATAGCGCTCAACGATTTCACGATTTCACATTTTCCAGGTATGGTCAAGGCAACGCTAATAATTTTCGTTTAAAATCAGATAATAATATTGGGATGAATTGGACAGAAAAAACTTAATTTTTTGTGGTTTTTCGAGTCGATCTATAGTCCAAATTTGAAAGCCGAACATCACAACACAACCCACGGTGAAAAGAATCTGGACAAGTAATTAGAAGGGCAGTACTGAACATAAGTAATATTCAGGCAAGAGGTTACAACTATCTCCATATATTGCCCAGGCTCGATATAAAAATCCGCTGAAGGTTAGAGTTCGGTGGTTGTTGTGTAGGGTATCGTATGGTCGGCCCTGTCCGACTGTATTGCTCCGCTCACTGGTTTTTTCTACTTAAGAGGATAGCACCTAAAATAAAACCTTTGTCCAACTCGTTCATTAAGGGAACACCCCCCCCCCCCCCATTCCCGATTTTATTTTTTCAAGATTTTCAATGGGCTGGTTAAGGTTTGTAACTTTGCACATATATAATTGAAGATTTAAAAGAGAAGAAAAATAATTTACAAAAAAATTTTTGATTGTTTTGTTGTTGTTTTTTGGAATTAAAGAAAAGTCCTTATTTTTGATGGCGGGCATGATAACTTCTCACTGGAGCATCGGAATCCGAAAATTCCAACTGTGTTAAAAAGAGTACATGTCTGGCTCTCGTATGAACTAGGATTATTGACTTCGCTCTAAAATTAACAAAATGGTGGACCTTTGAAAAAATATTTTTAGAAAATCGCAGATTTTTTACCAAAAACCAAATTATAAATACGGAAGAGGTTCGATGAAAGAGATAAAGCTTACTCTAAGTGAAGTTTTCCGTTCTGCCAGAAGAATAGTAAATAACCACATAAACCCCGCAAAATCTGATCATTATCAGATTCTCTAGACACTTACCCTTCCTACTGGACTTAACTCAGGAATATTATATGACCTAGTTAGTGATGGATATTTTGAATTCCACGTTGTTATAAATGAAGAAGTTCTAAACAGCTTAAAAAGTGGTTACATCTAACGCCATTGGTCCCGATAAAATTGACCCTAAGTTTGTTGGAAGAATGCAAAAATTATACCAGTAACAAAATCAAATACGAAATTTCGTCCAATTGTTCCAAATTTTGTGCTTCCTTTCAAAAATATTGGAAAAAATCGTGCAGAACCAAATGTCTGAGTATCTTCAAAGAGCCTCACTGCTTAGTAATGTTCAATTAGGTTTTCGAGCAGACAAAGCTGCAACACTGCTCTTACAGAAGTTTCAGAGTTCAGAAGATGCGATATTGAAGAAAGTAAGATATGTAGAGGTAGACCCATGGTTCCTTTTGAGAATATGCATAGAATAACTTTCTGAGTCGGTTTATGCATGTCCGTCTGTTCGTCCGTCCATGTATTTTTGTGAACAAAGTACAGGTCTAGAGTACTGATTTATGTCTAGATTGATATGTGCCAAGTTTTATTGAAATCGGTTCAGATTTAGATATAGCGCCCATATATAGTTTCGATTTTAGGTAAATGAAGTTTTGTTGAAATCGGTCCAGATTTATATATAGCTCCCATATATAGTTTCGCTCGATTTTATGTAAATGGTGCATCAAACTCCCAAAATTTTTCACAGCGTACTGAATTCAGCCTACTTGACATCTATGAAGTTTTTCTTGTAATCGGTCCAGATTTAGATATAGCTCCCATATATATTTTCGTCCGATTTAATGTAAATGGTATACCAAAGTCCCTATATCTCTTTCGATTTGCACGAAATTTGGCACAGCGTAATGAATTAGCTCTAGAATGATGTGTGTCAAGTTTCTTGAAAATCGGTTCAGATTTAGATATAGCTCCCATATATATTTTCGTCCAATTTAATGTAAATGGTATACCAAAGTCCCTATATATCAGTCGATTAGCACGAAATTGTGTATGGGGTAATGAATTAGATCTAGAATGATGTGTGTTAAGTTTCGCGAAAATCGGTTCAGATTTGGATATATCTCCTACATATTTTTTGTCCGATTTAATGTAAATGGTACACCAAAGTTCACATTTATCTTTTTATTTGCACGAAATTTGGCATAGCGTACTGAATAACGTCTAGAAGGATGTGTGTTATGTTTCGTGAAATCAGTTCAGATATAGATATAGCTCCCATATATATATTTCTACTGATTTAATGTAGCTCCTATATATTTTTTCTTCGGATTTTATGTAAATTGTGCACAAAACACCCAAAGTTTGTCCGATTGCCACACAATTTTGTACAATGAACTGTAGTTAATATAAATTAATCTCTGGCAAATCTCGTTGAAATCGGTTCAGATTTAGATAAAGCTTGTACATATATATTTTCGTCAGATTTTACACAAAATTGACACAAAATTTTGCAGATCGTACTGATGTTAGTATAACCTGGAAGATAGATATAAATTCTACACCAAACTCCCCAGGTTCGTCCGATTGTCACAAAATTTTGCACAACGTACTGAAGATACTATAAACTAACGTGAGGCCAGTTTTGTTGAAATCGGTTCAGATTTAGATATAGCTCCTATATATAGTTTCATCCGATTTTAAGTAAAAGTTGCACAAAAGACTCAAAGTTAGGCCGTTTGCCACAAAATTTTGAACAACGTACTGAAATGTATATTTCCTAACGTTTGCAAAATTTTGTAGGAATCGTTTCCGATTTAGATATAGCTCCCATATATAGTTTCGTCCGATTTTAGTTAAATGGTACACCAAAGCACCAAAACCCAGCATATATTTTCTCGCGATTTTAAGTAAATGATGCACCAAGAACTCGAAATGTGGCCGATATGCACAAAACATAGCGAAATTTGTATAACCTAACCTGTGACAAGTTTCGATCAAATCAATTAAAATTTCGGTATAGCTTTTATATATATTTTCGTCCGATTTTAAGTAAATGGTGCAACAAACTTCTCATGTTTATCAGATATTTATCCAAATAATCAACGGGTGTCCGATTGACATTTGCTTTAAATTGATTTACAAAAGTTAATTCGTACTTAAACTTTTGAAACCAACCTCGTTTTCAATTTCCTTTACATGTCTAAATGTAACGCCCAATACGCTATCAAATGGCGAACACGGCGGTGATTTGAAAACATACATATCTAATCATGAGCGTAAAATATACGATTATAACATTTCCATAGCAACAAAAAAAAATCACAATACTAATAATGCAAGAGCTTTTATATCTATTTTCCCCTTGGACCACTCAACTGCTAAAATATGCACTAAAATCATCTACTGATTCATGAGCTATCCCAACAACAAGAGCATCAATGTTCTTCGGACAAAAAATAATGACAACGACAACTTTATTTGTAGCATGCTATAAATTGTGACTGAAGCTTGAATGAAGGTAGAGAAGTCATCGCTGAGCTGGCATAAAAGCACAGAACTCGTTTAATTTGGGTGCTTTAAGGTTGGGGAGACAATTTATTGTGAATTGACTCATTGTGGTAATATTCATAATTTAAGGCATTCTATTCAGGCTAAAATAAATACAAAGATGGAAGTAAGAAATTGTAAGGTACTTGTATGCGACGTTGGTTGCCCTCTACAATTTTCAGAAATAAAGGTTGAAACACCTTGAAATTATTATTTTTGAGCGTTTTGATGGGCATTGATAGCAATGCGTAAAAATAGTAATATAATAATATTCCATTCGTGTACCCATCGGAATTGTCGAGAAGTAGTTGTCTTACACACCATGCACTTCAGGTACTGATATAACTACTATAGGGTGAATATTTTTATTGACATACTCATTTCATGCTGTGGCAGTAGTTCACCATAAATTCTCAGCTCCTTTTATAAAAACCAAAAAAAACCCAAATCAACCAGACCGACGCATATCTTAGACGTCGCAAATATAGGCGGTGTTGTCTTCTTCATCATCACCATCCATCCCATCATTGTTGTTGTTGTTGCTGTGTTTTTTTTTTTTTGTTCTTATTGTCGTAGTCATTTTCGTCGGCATGAATGAAAGCTTATAATGGTTGAAAGTGTTATTTGTTACCATTGCATTGTCATAAGTTGTTGTAAAATTGTTATGTTACTAAACCTGCTGAGATTCAATACGCGCCCTGGTCTTCCTTCCGCCTGTGTCATAACTGCCAACTGCCAGTTTCAAAGAGGCACTTCACTCTAAACACATACATTCGATATCCGCGGACGCATAGAACCATCCGTTCCGTTTCGTTCGTACATCTTGTTTAGCATTAAAATGCGTTGCCATATATTCGCATAAAAGCATTGTAACTCAGAAATCATTAAATAAACAGCTCAGCTCAGTCAGTGGATCGCAATTGGAGGGTCAGCACCAGCACCATTGGCGGGATTGGTCGATGATTGTTTATGAGTTTGTATGTTGGCGTGAAATATAGACACGAAATGTATCTTCGCTAGTAACGCAATCGATATAATACGTAAAAATGAATTGCTGTTTTACTGATCGTCTTCCGCCCTGTTTGCCTGTTCGCAACCACTACAATAGGAAAACCGCCATCTTGCTATGCGAACTATGAAATGCCTGGGAACACTCAAAAAAGCTGTCTAAATTATTGCTAATGATTTGTTGTTAATATGGCTCATAATTTTCTTGTCATTCAATGGTTGGACTTGTGAATCGCCAATACGGTTGGTTAAGAAAATTGCCAATTGTCCGGTATTATCTGGTTGTCCTTATTAAAAAGGGAATCCTTATTTATGACACATAATTTAAAAACTATTGTCGAAGAAATATATTATTATTCATTGCTAAATAACAAGAAACAATTATATTTATTGTAATTTTAGATACATACTTGGAGAATTAATGTATCTAAAAGTCAAATGATTTAATTAGCACACAAATACAAAGTAAACGTGAATATATTGTTGTGTTTTAACTCTCAAACATGTTTAAGGACATTTTTAAATTGTTTCCTTAGTTATTTTTAAATAACCTACAAAGGCTCCCGCGACTGTCTTAGATATTAATACTCTATAATTTTTAGATGTATGTATATCGTCATCAATTATGCCCTCATCATGAGTTAATTTCCAAAAATTTTGATAGAAGTGCCATGACTTCTAGTCTTCGACTAGGTATGCCATGGCGGGAGTTTGTTATTAAAACAATTCAGTCGTGATACCCAAACATGCAAGTTAGCGGTAAGTATCTTCCGGGATAAGACATTGAAATTAAATTTAGTGATCATCATTATAGAAAAAGTTCGAGTTGGGAGGATATTAAAAAAATATTACCTTATGAGAACCCAAAATTATGAAAAATTCAAAAATACCGAATATTTGGGGGTACCGTTATATTGGGGGCTTTACCAAAACATGGACATATATTTACTATTTTCCAATGTTAAACGCCATGTTAGAATAACAATCAGATCAATGCTTTGTCTTAAATAATGCGGACTCTATCGTGATTTTAAAAGATAGACGTACATTCATAAATTGACATAGAATTTTATTCTTATATAGAATATACAGTGGCGGCACAAGAAATATAAACAAGTTTTAATGCAATTCATCGATGGTTCGTCAGAAACAGTAACATACATTTTATGACACATTTCCGATATATGATCATCATGATCGTCAGAAACGTCCGAAATCCATGCAAAACCATTAGGTTTCTGACAAAAGTATTATTAAAATGTGTGAGCTCTAACATTCTGCGGATCTTTATTCCGAGCCTAAGCAATATTTCTCCATATTTGCTTATAATAGTGAGCAGAAAAAAACGTTTTCGTCCATTTCTTTCCACTAACTATCACCTGATCATCACCGATTTTTTTAACCAGTGAGCGGAGCAGTGCAGTCGGACGGGGCCGACCATACGATACCCTACACAGCTATCACGGAACTCTAACTTGCTGCTGATGTTTTTGTTACACTGTTACACTGACATATTTTCCGAATATTACTACTATTCCCTTCACTGGGTTGTATGGTGATGTTTGGCTTATAATTGTGGCCTATAATCGACTCGGTCCACTTCATCCCAATATTATTATCTGATCATCACCGAAATTATAGGTGTTGTCGTTGACCAGACGTGGATCCTCATGTAAAATTTTAAAGCGATCAGCGCTATATTTCCACCCTCTAGTGTGGTAATGGGTTACTAAAAATATCTGACTACGTAAGAACCTGCACATTAAGTATGCTCTAATTTTTAATTGCATTTCCTAATTTATCATTTTTCTTTGATTAGTTATAGCGAAAATTGTGATATAAGACCACTTTTTCCAAAATACAAAAAAAGGCATAAAATATTGAAAATTTTTTTTAATTTTTTTGTTTTTCTAATTATGTTTTTTTATGTATTTATGAATATCCATCAATAAAAAATAAAAATATTTTAAAATTACGGCTTTCCTGAATTAATCGCCATTTTGCCTACCGCTCAACCCACCGTGCTATGTTTGGGACATAATTGCGGCCTCTTGAGCGACCAGAAAAACCGACAAAAATTTAGTATTTGGTCCATTTCATCCCCTAAATATTAACCGATCTTTACCAAAAGCAATATGGGTCTTCATTGGCCATAACCCATCCTACATGCAAAATTTGGTGAAGATTGGTCCATAACTGTGGCCTGTGTCGTGTTTACAAATTATAATGGACAGACGGACGGACGGGCACACATGTCTCAGCTAATCGAGATATGACAATCGGTATTCTTAAAGGTGGGTCTAGGACCAATATTTCGCGGCGTAACAAACTTTTGGGGCTGCACAAACTTATAATACCCTGACAACATAGTTGTGTAGGGTATAAAAATATCAGAATATGTAGACTCCTATAAATATTTACGAATAACACCCACATCCGAGTACATATGTCATTCTGGAGTAAATATATATGTCTTGGAATGAACATTTAGCAATTTTTCACACAAAAGTCTGGGTCCGTTTGTCCCGCTAAATATTGATCAATTTTAATGCTTATACCTTGGCCAGACTCCATTCTCCTTGTATAATTTCGTGATGTGTGGTCATAATTGAAAAACCCACAAAAATAAAGAAGTTAGTCCATTTCATCGCCTAAATATTATCCGATCATTACCAAAAACAAATGGCTAGAACCCGTCCTACAAGACGACGATTGGTTGATAACTGTGGCCTGTATCGTGTTAAAAAATTATAGTTGACGGACGAGCACAGACTAAAAGGTGGGGCTAGGAACAATATTTCGCGTCGTCACAAACCCTCGAACCGCACAAAGCTATAATAGAAACAGAATATAGTCATATAACATATGGCCAGTATTTCATTTTTATTTTACTATTACCTAGAGGTCTCCAATATCGTTCCGAAAATCACCGTTACAGTAATCGGATGTAACATTTAAAGAGTAGTTGTGGTCAAAATTTGCATGAAATATTATTCAAAACTTTAATTATATGGAATATCGTCTGTTATTTTTTTTGAAAAACTACCTTATATCATTTAAAAAATCACCAGTCAATTCGACTAAAAACATGAAATCCCCAAAATACCAAAAATTAATGGTAGCGTAATATGGCTATACTAAAACGTAATTTTTGGGTAGATAGATTTACTACCCAAAAAGAACCCAAACTATCTGATCAGAACCATATAACGGTATGAGGCTTACCACTAACCTTGAGCCAATATTGATAATTGCAATATTTGTAACCTCTATCTTAAAAATTGCGATATCTAAAGAGATTTCAAAAGAAACAGAAAAAAATAAACACATCATAACACATCTATATGTATTATGTCCGATAATGTGTGGCATGGTCCACTGCTTCTGGTACCTCCATATGAAAGATCAAAATGTAAACTTTATAAATCGTATATAAAGTTTATTCAGAATCCTAACTTTGCCAATTGCAATGTATTTATTAAACCTAGATCAGATTAGGCTTGATATTGGAGCCCAATATAGCCTTTTCTCCTACCATACGCATACTCTTTTCTGGTACCATGATCCAAAATTTCACTTTGCAGTCTTTTTACCGAACATACGTTAACATTCTACGTTAATCTAATAATGAATATATATTTTTTGTTTGTAAATAGAGTTACATTTTATATACATCCATAATAATTTTAGCCCAATTAAAAAACGTAAAAAAACGTTTTTCTAATTGAATTGGAATATTTACCCTAAATAATTGCACACTATAACGTTTTTATACTTGTTTAATTCAAAAATACCGTTGACAACTTTTGCCGAAAAAACTATATCTCATCCAAAGAAATCCTACTACCACCACCAACCAGTATTTTACACCCTTCCAATTCATTTATGATCTGATGAAAATATTTCGTTATCCAATGACCATTGTTTGTTTCATGTTTGTCACATATGCAAATAATGGCTTTATTCTATACCAATTTCAAAGTTGTTATGTTTTTGCCTGTCGCTATGCTATGTCCACGCAAGCTTTTTTCCTTTTTTTGAACATCAGTCGGGCGACCAGTCATGCTGGCCATTTTCTGAATGATAGTTTAAATTGATGTTGTTCCTGTTTCAATACAACGACCAGTGTAGTGCTGTTATTCTGCCGCTTTGTTTTTCGTATTATTTAAGTTTTATGTGTCGTTTTTGAAAACTTGTTGTTGTTAGCTATCTTTACGTTTCTTTTTCGCGTGAAATAAAACCGTGCCGGACAACAGATATTCATTTTTCTGACAATGACAATTTTACAGCTAACGCTGGCATTCTATTTGTCTATTGATGTTTTCTGTCGTATGTCCTTGGCATAACGTATATAGGTGTTGTTGTTGTTGTGTTGTTTAACCAATTTGAAAATATGAATTGGATGGGAATTGTCAAGTGTCAGCGTATATGGCATGTTTGACACGATACTTAGAAAAGAAGCTAACAATGATTGTAACATGTTGTTATACCGATAACATATGCAATATATATACTCATTCAGACATACACATAAATATCTGATAGGCAATGTGGTGTCCAAGAACATATACGAATAGATATGCATATATGAGGATAATATTTATTCAAATTTTTTTTTAATCATGAAAAAATGCCAGTCGAATGGACAATAAAAGTATTAGAATCATTGTGTAATATTTAATGTTTTTATTTTTTTATAAATATTTATCGTGGACGTTAAATTATCGACAGACAATTTGACTTTAAAATGTTATCTCTGAAAAATGGCGGACCTTTGAAAAAATATTTTTGGAAAATCGCCGATTTTTGGCCAAATGACAAGTTAAAAAATAAAGAAGATATTAACCCATTGGCTATATCCTAGTTCATACGATAGCTATACACTCACAGAGAAACGTCCCAAAATTTTGAATCGATTGGATTATTAGTTTTTGAATTATCGTGTCCGCCATTCGTAAAACATGCATTGAGAAAAATGCGTTTAACGTTTGAGAATCACTCTTGCCGTCACTTGAAGTTGACACAATAAATCGGCTATATCTTCGAGAGTTCTTGAGATTTCCACTCGAAGGGATATTCTTGAATTAGTGTAGATTCGAATTAAATAAAAAAAAATTGACACCGGGAATGGGGGGAAGAGGACCCCCCTTATTAATTTCGTTCGATTTCATATCACTTACAATAATAATCTTCGAAACGTCTCTTGTATATATCCAAAGTAGTGAAGGGTATCATATAGTCGGCTCTTTCGATTCTTATAATTTCTCTACTGATTTTACATTGAACTATGTTAACGATGTTTCGACCCGCGGACGAACTATTTTTACCCTCCTCCATGAGAATGACATTCAAAATATGTAAAAATAAAGGGATCCTCAAGGAGAAATATCATGTTATGATAAGAAATTGAATATTCTTATTCTAGATTAATATGATTACCTAACAGGGGGCTAGCGTTTTATGGGGATATACCAATGAGAATACAATTACAGCCAAAACGTGTCAAAAATTCCTAAAATACTGAAAATTGGGAACTGCTATTATATGGCTACCCTGAAACTTGGGTCAATATTAATAATTTTTAGTAGGGAGATATGCTATACAATAAGTACCCAAAGTACCATATTACAGCTAATTTGGTTGAAGCACTTGTGCGTACCGTTATATGGGCTATACCAAACGTGGACATAATAGAATACACGTTATTGTAGGCTCCATTTGGTACGTTGTGCACTAGTTCGTCCTAATCGGACAAACCTTAGTTATTTGGTACACCTTTTAGATGAAATCGCATGAAAAATATATATGGAAGCTATATCTAAACCTGAAACGACTTCAATCCAATATGCTATGCATGCAAAGCGAACAGACATAGGCTCCTCCATTTGCATAAAATCGGACAAAAATATATGTGGTATCTATATCTATATCTGAACCGATTTCAACAACAAAATATCGTGCAAATAGAACATTTACATAAACTCTGAGGAAAATCTATATGGGAGCTATATTAAAACCTGAATTTATTTCAACAAAACTGCACGGATGTCAACATGTAGTAATTTTGTCTCAATAGGACAAACATTTGCAGTATGGTTCTCCATTTACATAAAATTGGACAAAACTTTATATGTATATCTAAATCTGAACCGATTTCAACAAAACTTCGCATATATCTATCAGTACCTAATTCAGTACTCTGTGCAAAATGTAGTCTAAATCCGACCAATATTGGAAGTTTTCACCAATTTTAATAGAGCTCGTCCATGGGCCAAATAAGTGGCCTGTGATAGTTTCATAAAAATCGGATTATAAATACGAACTGTACTTTGCTCACAAAAATACATGGACGAACGGACGGACAGTCGCACATGCACTAATCGACTCAGAAAGTGATTCTATGCATATTTTAAAAAGGAACCATGGGTTTATCTCTATTCCTTTTGCCTATTACAAACATATGCACAAAGGCATAATACCCTGTATCACAGTGTGGTAAAGGGTATAAAAATACCATTGTTTGTATGTTTAATTAAAATGTAGAATTAAAAATGTATAGATATAATTATAAACTTTATTTGCCATAATAACAATAACAGTAGGTACTAACAAATAACCCTAGTACTAATCATTTATAAAATGAATTTTCCATTATAAAAGGTTTCTTTCAGGTAAACCTTTTTCGAATAATGTTTGGAAAGGGATTAGGAAACCCCATCATCGTACTGTAGCAGTCTATTAAATTTGGCATTTCCTTGTCATTGATCCACACTTTAGGTGTCTACCAAACCGAATTTACATGCAAAATCAATATCAATCAATATTACTGCCTGTACATTAATCACATGTACACTCTAAATTTTTTTTTCCAAAAATTACAGTGATAATCATTGGGATTTTTGTTGATTTTTTAAGAGGTGTGTTATAATCACCAAATAATCGTGTAATTTGAAGAAAAATAAAAAATAAGGGTGGGTTTAAGCATAAAATAGGACAAAAACTGCAATTAAGTTAAAATATGCGTAAAAGTAAACACAAAGTGTAGTAATTTCTCACTTTTACAACAACAAAAAGTTTGAAATTCAACAAAAAGAACAACAAAGAGAAAAAATCACGTGATGACGCTCAGTTGTTTGTGGTTCTTTGCATTCCGTAGGCGGCATTCTATTTGTTTGTGAAATATTTTACTTTGTTAAATAAAATAAATAACAAAAATTTATGTTTGCAATATATGTAAGAAAGTGCTTGAAAGTATTGATGGATATAATTGCATTTGTGTAAAAAACAAAAGAACAATGTATTTCAGTGTTTGTTCCCAAAATGTAATAGAGAATACCAAAATCAAAATTCTTATAAATCTTAGTTTAAACGTGTTCATTGAAAAGAAGATTAAAAGTATGAAATTAGAAGGGAGGATGTTGGTTCCAATTGCAAGTTTATATACGTACACGCTTTAAAACATTTGTAACACCGTAAAAAGATAAATTGTTCCCTGTGTCCATATCTACATTTCGATCACATTTCTTTAGAAAGCGTGCGTTTGTTGACCAAAAAGAAAACAACCCAGCACGGAAGCAGACAGACTCGTCACAATCGTATGATAACGATGAGACATGTCTTTTCATGTCTAGAACAGTGGACACTATCCAAAACGTTGAAGTAAATACGAAAACTACAGACATTCCAGAAAATGTAGAACAAAATACTATAACGAATGAAGAAGATGTTGGTGGTATTGTAAAAGCTATATGTGACTATTTTCATGAGAAAAACACAATGCTTTTTAGAAAATATAAGGTAATATTTTAAACTATGCATTTGTAAACTATAACATGTAACTAATGCCTTTTATTTTATTCGTTTTAGTTCGGCACCACAATAGATGAGGTTAAGAGGGAAAATGTAACGGCCACTCCACTGGCTTCCATAATTTGTAAGTTGCTACTATATATATGTGTAAGTTGCTACTATATGTGTGGCCCGGGCCGCTCCCCCAGCGTACGTCCTTGAGGTATAGCATGATGTGTGCTAAGTTTCCTGAAATCGGTTCAGATTTAGATATAGCTTCTATATCTGGCCAAATGAAACATTTAGTATCGGTTGCAGAATGACATGTTTAAAAATGCGACGTCTGTTAGGATTCATCTGTTGAATATACCCAAAGTGGTGAAGGGTATCATATAGTTGGCCCGTCCGACTTTACTACTTTCCTTAGTGGTTTTCATTGGAATTATATTCGAATTTTAATACAGTAAATACAAGCATTTAAACAAACCTACATTTTTCATTTCACAATAATTGGTTTTCTTCAAATGATAAGATACCACAAGAAAAAGAAAAATGACAATTTAATTGCTACATCGCATTCATCGAATTCACCATTAGCATCAACATCACAGCGAATGCAATACCTGGGATCAGTCATCAACTTTATGATTATTATATTTTTAAATAAAAAAAATGTCGTAAAATTTTGTTGACATTGTTCGTCAGAATGCCTTGTATTGGACGTTAACTTAATTACTCCCTTCTTTTAACATCTTCGCTTTTCACATCGACAGTGGAATGAAAAAAGAAAATAATAATAATCAAACCGAATATGGAGACAGGTAATGGATGTCCGAAGCAACCAAACGTTTGTCTCATCTTCACGGCCGTTTTTACGACTTTTGATTAATAATTTATATCGATGGCTGATTAAAATTTTTATGTTCAAATTTTTAAATGAATTCGTATTTTCGTTTCAGACGGTACATTTTTGCTCTTCGTTGGATTTGAACCAATTTAAAAATCATATTTTTTCCGCACCTTTGATAAAAATTACTACAGTCATAAAGGTGAGGACAAAACAAACCCATCACAATTTTACGAGTTTTCGATTGTATGAAAAACGAAACAAAATCAAATCAAATGTGAAGATATAAAGTTGAATATTTTACATGCAAAGTTAGATCATCAATATGAAATTCTATTTATTTTAATTATATCGAATATATATTTATATTTATTTTATGTTCTGAAATCATATTAAGACGAATTAAGAAATGAGAGATATTAAATTGTTTTTTTTTAAAATTCTCTAAGCTAAGAATTTTGAATACATTATGGACTTGTTTAAAAGGTTAACATACGGATTGACTAGTTCCAGTATTGAACACTGCTCTTGAACTCTGCGGCTTGATAAATATTTAATAAAATTATGGAGGAAGGAAGCGAAGTCGAACTAAACCGATCTTGAAATACTATAAATAATAATTTGTTGGAAAGAACTAAACCAGTAAGGAAAGCAGTAATGTCGGACTGGGCCGACTATATGATACCCTTCACCACTTTGGGTATATTGTGTATATGTATCCCCTCCAAGGAACATACGCAAGTCTTTCTGCAACCTATGATAAATTTAATTTCATTAGGGCAGATTTAAAGTCGACTTCGTACCATGGGACAAATTTATGAAAAACGACTTATAGCAAAATAAATACACGCTATTCGGTCGCCGCACTGTTAAAATTTTAATTTCATTCAGACATCCATTCGAAATACATATGGAAGCTATGACAGCATCTACATCAATTTCAACCAAACGCAATAACGTTATTCAAGTCTCAACTTGATACGTTGTGCAAAAAATCGTGTTAATCGGACAAACATTAGAAGGTTGTTGCACAATGTATGTAAAATCGGACGAATATGTATGTATATGTGGGCGCTATATCTAAATCTGAACCCATTTTCTCGAAACTTGGCACACATCGTTCTACATCGTTCAGTGCACTATGCCAAATTTCGTGCAAATCGAATGATATATAGGGACTTTGGTGTACCATTTACATAGCATCGGAAAAAAATATATCTGTATCTAAATCTGAACCGATTTCCACGAAACTTAGCACACATTATTCTAGGCTTAATTCAGTGCGCTGTGCCAAATTTCGTGCAAATCGAAAGATATATAGGGACATTGGTGCACCATTTACCTTAAATCGGACGAAACTACATGTGGGAGCTATATCTAAATCTGAACCGATTTCCACGAAACTAAGCACACATCATTCTGGACCTAATTCAGTACTCTATGCCAAATTTCGTGCAAATCGATTGATATATAGGTACATTGGTGCACCATTTACCTTAAATCGGACGAAACTGTATATGGGAGCTATATCTAAATCTGAACCGATTTTCTCGAAACTTGGCACACATCATTCTGGACCTAATTCAGTACTCTATGCCAAATTTCGTGCAAATCGATTGATATATAGGGACATTGGTGCACCATTTACCTTAAATCGGACGAAACTATATGTGGGAGCTATATCTAAATCTGAACCGATTTTCTCGAAACTTGGCACACATCATTCTGGACCTAATTCAGTACTTTATGCCAAATTTTATGCAAATCGGAAGATATAGAGGGACTTTGGTGCCCCATTTACCTAAAATCGGACGAAAATATATATGAGAGCTATATCTAAATCTAAACTTGGCACACATCGTTCTGCACCTAATTCAGTACTCTATGCCAAATTTCATACAAATCGTAGGATATAGAGGGACTTTGGTGCCCCATTTACCTTAAATCGGACGAACCTATATATGGGAGCTATATTTAAATCTGAACCAATTTTCTCGAAACTTGGCACACATCGTTCTGAACCTAATTCAGTACTTTATGCCAAATTTCATGCAAATCGGAAGATATAGAGGGACTTTGGTGCCCCATTTACCTAAAATCGGACGAAAATATATATGAGAGCTATATCTAAATCTGAACCGATTTTCTCCAATTTCAATAGGGTTCGTCCTTCGGTCAAATAAGTGACTTGTGCCAAATTTCATTCAAATCGGATTATAAATGCGACCTGTACTTTGTTTACAATTTAACATCAACAGACGGACGGACATGCATAAATCTAATCAAAAAGTGATTCTGTGCATGTTCTCAAAACAAACCATGGGCCTATCTCGTTTCCTTTTGCTTGTTACAAACATATGCACAAAGACATAATACCACCACAGTGTGGTGAAGGGTATAAAAATAGTGAATCATAACTCAAGGAAAAAGTTTTTCAAAATAGTCTTTCAAAGAATAACATAAAGTGTTTTTTGTTTTTGATATTGTAATTTTACTTTTCAGAAAAAATGTACTGCAGCTCCCGAATACTAGAGTGTGCTGACGTGAAATTTTTTTCATATCCTATTTCCAATAAGAAAATGAGATTTAAATATACATAAGTCCGTTTCATTTTCTTAACTGTATTCGGACATATACAAATATATAATAAAAGACAATCATATATAACCAAAGACAATCAAATGTATATGTATAACTTATCGTGACCATGTACTTCACGTTTTTATGGTAAAAATCTCCATGTAAAATTCAAATTTACAAAATCCCAATATAAAACGGTACACAGATTGGTTAATCGTTAATGTTGTAAAGAGTAAAAATATGATTTCATGATTTCATTATGACTACAATCGGCAATACAACATGCAAACGACATACACCACCGCCACCAAGGACAAATATGTATATGGGCGAACGGGCGAGCTTAATTTGTTTTAATACAGTAATTAAAAACGAGTCATAATTTTTACGAACATATGGTATTATGCTAAATCATTTTTAAACCCTTTTCTGGCTGGGTGTTGGACGACAATTGGTAGGTTTGGGTTCTTTGGATGTCACATAAAGGTTGGATGGCTGTGAAGCTGTTGTTGTTCGCAAAACATTTGAATGCACAATCATTCCATATGAAATGAAACATACAGATTCATTTCAGAGTACACACATACAACCTGCTTCAAATGTTCATCAGTGTACATGGTCTCTAATATACATATAGCATTGGTTGGTGAGTGGATTCGTCACTGTCGTAAATTTCAATGAAAATGACTATTTAAATGGTATCAACCAACAACATGAACTACACCGGCAACATCGGTGACAAATAAACAATTGCAACTGTTTATGTGTACGTCTAAATGTTGACACAAATACATGCACACGAGTATGTTATATGATAATACAATAGGGAGTATTAACGTATTTAACCCAAATGTTCAGTGTATGGCAATTACTTGAAACCAGTTTTTAAGTGTATTTCAGATAGAAATTCGAAATTTTGTTAGAATTTTTAAACTCGAACCGCTATCTGAATGATAAAGGTATTCGTCCAAGCTCTAACTAGGCGGAAGGGGCCAACTATATGATACCTATGGTTACATTCTGAGTCGATATAGGCATGTCCGTCCGTTCATATATTTTTGTGTTCAGATTTAGATATAACCCCTATATATATGGTCGTCCAATTTTATGTATATGGTACACCAAGGTTTGTCCAATTGAGACGATATTGTGCATGGCGTACTGAATTGATTCTGAAATGACATGTATTGCGTTCTGTCAAAATTGATTTAGATTTCGATAAAGCTATCCTATATCTTTTCGTATTATCTTTTATTAATGTACACGAAATTTGGCATAGCGTTTTAAAATGTGTATAGAATGATGTTTTCTAAATTTCGTTGAAATCGGACAGATTTCGAGATAGCTTTCATATATGTATAATCAAAATCGTTTATAATGACATCGTTTAAAACACCATATCGGCTATAACGACGAAATCCAAAAGTACCGAATGTCTGCCCTTTATAGCCCACACAAAACAATATCGGTTGTAACGACAACATATCGGTTGTAACGATTTGTTTTTGTAAACTATTCGAATTTTCCTATAGATTTCAACGACGAAACCTATTAAAAAACCAGTAAGGAAAGTAGTAAAGTCGGACGGGCCGACTATATGATACCCTTCACCACTTTGGGTATATTCAACAGATGAATCCTAACAGATGTCGTTTGTGCCGATTGGACCATATACATTGAATCGGACGAATATATATATATACATTCCACATCATTCCAGACCTAATTCAGTACACTATACCAAATTTCGTGCAAATCGAAAGATATGTAGGGACTTTGGTACACCATTTACATTAAATCGGACGAAAATATATATGGGAGCTATATCCAAATCTGAACCGATATTCAGGAAACTTAACACACATCATTCTAGACCTAATTTAGTAGGCTATACCAAATTTCGTGCAAGTCGAAAGATATATAGGGACTTTGGTACACCATTTACATTAAATCGGACGAAACTATATATGGGCTTTATCTAAATCTGAACCGATTTTCTCCAAATAAGTGACATGTGCCAAATTTCACCCAAATCGGATAATAATTGCGACCTGTTCTTTGTTCACAAAAATACATGGACGGACGGACAGACCGACATGCTTAAATCGACTCAGAAAGTGACTCTATGCATATTCTCAAAAGGAACCATGGGTCTATCTCGATTATTTTTGCCTGTTACAAACATATGCAGAAAGACATAATACCCTGTAGCACAGTGTGGTGAAGGGTATAAAAAGGTACCCCGTCTCCCCTAACATGTAGTTAATTTACCCTACCCATAAAATATTTCGTAAAGATCGGTGAACAATGTGTAGTCTTCTGAATTTTATTGATCATGGCTCAAATCTATCGTCGTAAAGACACGCTACAGCAATTGAGTCTACAAGTGGTTCATCAATGAAGTTGGATAAAAACCTTTGTCGGATACACCGTTGAAGTTCTGAACTAAATTACGTTGTTAATATAAACATATATTTGCCGAATTATATACAACCTTGATCCTTAATTTTTAACATAATGTATAACCCAATATTTTCATTTCACCCTATTATGAAGTATTGAAATATTTCCCGCACTACTTGAAATGGTTTCGGTAGACAAACATTTAGAAGTGTGAGTGCGGACCAAATAACGATATGCTGCAACATAATAAGCCATTATCGTTTATCAAAACGATTTCATAACCATTCAGAAAATCGCTAGCGACTAATTACACAAATAAAAATTGTATCATAATTCTAAAGCTTGTTAATGTCTGGGCGACAAGAGAAGCGTGCGAGTGCGCCTTAACAAATGTGGGTACATGGAATGTTTTTAGGAAAGACAGACAGACAGACAGGCCACAACAACAAACAACCAACTACAAGCAGAAGGTAGGTGTGTCAAGGTAGTTGTTCCCAATGAAGCAAATGGTTAGATTGTCTGCATTGGTTCAGATTAAATGATATCAAACTAGAGAGAGAGCGAGAAAAAACAAAGAACGACTCCCTTGCCTACAACATAATTGTCACAACAACAGCAATTGGTTTTCAGTTGTTGTTGATGTGGCAGCAAAGAATTTGTTTCGTTATTCAACATCAGAATTGTTAGTTAGACATTTGTTGTTAGGCGATATGGTTTTCCATTGTTCATTAAATTCAACACATATGTATGTACGCGCATACATACAGACATAGTGTTTGCTTTCGTTGACACAATAAATAATTGCAATGTGTTGCCAACACGTTAATTGTTTAGCAAATGCTTACGCGTTTATCACTCACCAAGTAAAGGCAACGACAGCAACATCACCAGGAAACATATAAACAAAACGAAGTTCACTTTAAAGAGTTAACATCCGACCATCTATCCATTTCGCAGGAGGGCTTTGGTTTTAGATTGTGGCAAATACCAACATAACCCCAAAAATTCACTGAAATAATTTACCGCATTCAGTGAGACATTCGTACGTAAAAGGGGTGCTGTGTTGTTAAGTGAATTTGAAGTCTATTGAATTGTATTTGTATATTCCTCAACGAAATTTCCAAACGACGAAGAACGATCCTACAAAATTATAGGGTAATATCATGTAAACCTAGCTCAAGTGGAATGGTACCACCGGCAATTTTATACCCTCCACCATAAGGTGGAGTGCTTATTAAATTTGTCAACACCTCAGAATATTAATTTTCGAACCCATAAACTGTATATATTCTTGATCAGTATATAATATTGTCGTTTCTATGAGTTTCTATTGGATAGCAAATCTTCCTAAAAAATATAGGTGCACTTTGGGAACTATATTTAGGGAAGTTTGGTCAAGTTTTTCCACTATTTTTTTCAACAGTGAATCACAGTCAAAAGTATCCACATGTTTTTTTCATTACAAGTGCGTTTAAATTAATGAATAAAATGTTATTAATGAATACTGATTATACCGGAGAATCATACACTGACAATAATCTATCTCAATTCCTTCAGAAGATAGCGTGATTACAACAAACGGACGGACGGACGGACATGTCTAGGGTCGGAAATGAATATTTCTATGAGTTACTAACGGAATGGCAAAATTAATATACCATACTATGGTGGAGGGTATAAAAAATGGGTGAACATATATTGAAGCCAACGAGTTTTTTGTGTTCCTTCCTGATTTGTGGCTAAACTACGCAACGCACACACATGTTCACCCATTTTTTATACCCTCCACCATAGTATGGTATATTAATTTTGCCACAAATCAGGAAGGAACACAAAAAACTCGTTGGCTTCAATATATGTTCACCCATTTTTTATACCCTCCACCATAGTATGGTATATTAATTTTGCCATTCCGTTAGTAACTCATAGAAATATTCATTTCCGACCCTAGCCATGTCCGTCCGTCCGTCCGTTTGTTGTAATCACGCTATCTTCTGAAGGAATTGAGATAGATTATTGTCTTTTGTCTGCAGGCAGGTCAAGTTCGAAGATGGGATATATCGGTCCACGTTTAGGCATAGCTACCATATAAGGGTAACCCCCACTTTTCGGTATCTTGGGGTTCTTGAGCGCGTTTTTCTACCGAATTCACTGAAATTTGTTCCATTGGGTTCTTATTGGATACGAAATGTCTGCCCAAACAATTATAAATATAGGTCCACTTTTTCTGGTAGCTCCCATATAACGGTACCTCCTAATTTTCAGTATTTTGGGGGGTTTTGATCGTATTTTTCCATCAAATTGGCTGTAATTTAGCACCGATTTTCTACCGAATTCACTGAAATTTGGTACATTGGGTTCATATTGGATACTAAATGTATGCACAAACAATTCTAAATATAGGTCCACTTTTTCTGGTACTCCCATATAACGGTACCTCCTAATTTTCAGTATATTGCGGGTTTTGATCGTATTTTTCCATCGAATTGGCTGTAATTTAGCATTTTGAGTTCTTAATAGGTTCCGAATATCTCCACAAAATTATGAATATAGTTCCATTTTTTTCGGTAGCCTCCATATAAGGGTACCCACAATTTTGGGGTTCTTCAGAGCGTTTTTCAACCGAATTCGCTGCAATTTGGTATTTTGCAGTCGTATATGGTAACAAATCTCCCTACCAAAAATTATGAATATAGGTCCATTTTTTCGGGTAGAAGATGTGTGCTAAGTTTCGTGAAAATTGGTTCAGATTTTTATATAGCTCCCATATATATTTTCGTCCGATTTAATGTAAATGGTACACCAAAGACCCTATATATACTTCGATTTGTACGAAATTTGGCAAAGCGTTCTGAATTGAGTCTAGAATGATGTGTGCTCGTGAAAATCGGTTCAGACTTAGATATGGCCCTATATATGTGTCGTCCGATTTAATGTAAATGGTACACCAAAGTTCGAAATTTTGCATAGCGTACTGAATTGAGTCTAGAATGATGTGTGCCAAGTTTGGTGAAGATCGGTTCAGATTTAGATATAGCTCCCATATATATTTTCGTTCGATTTTACTTAAATGGTGCACCAAAACGTATCAAATTGAGACTTCAATGACGTTATTGGGTTTTGTTGAAATTCGTGTAGATGCAGCTAATCGTTTTCCATAAATTTGTCCCTTGGTACGCAGACGACTCTAAATCTGTCCGAATGAAATTTAATTTATCACAGGTTGCAGAAAGACATGAGTATGGATACATATGTACAATACATCCAAAGTGGTGAAGGGTATCATATAGTCGGCCCAGTCCCACTTTACTACTATCCTTACTGGTTTATATTAAAATAGTTATCTGATTTGTTCCGCGTTGTGGGTTTTGAACTATATATGAACTATAGTTCGGATTTAGGTCTAGGCCTAGCCCCTGTGTGGGACGTACCAGAAGGAGCGGACCGATATTCCTCATCTTCGAACTTGAACAATGTTTGGAATAAATAATAAGATATGCAAAGTTTGGATGAAAAAAAAACGTCGGGTCTGGTTAAAAATGGCTGAAATTTGTATTTGGTGTACATTATGGTTTACATAATCAGTTTGTAGAAATGTAATTTTTTGGTATGATCCTTATATTTTCATTTCAAGCACCTGTCAGTATATATATGGAGGAGGGTATCTAAAGTTCGGCCCGGCCGAACATAATGCTTTTTCACTTGTTGACATTACCACCATCACAGCTTCCACGTAACTTATTATGTATTACCAATATTTTAAGATTTTGACAAGAACACTTCATTTTATAGAAATGAATTTAAATTATATGCAATATGTTTATATTTCGCGAGTTATAAGCTTGCAAACCTCAGTTTCAAGGAATTTAAAAGATTTTTGTAATTTCCCATATATATATTTGAAAATTTAAAAGAGAAGAAAAATAATTTACAAAAATGTTTGTTATTGTTTTTTCTTTTTAATTAAAGAAAAATCCTTATTTTTGATGGCGGGCATGATAGCTCCTCACTAGAACACCGGAATCCGAAAATTCCAACGGTGTTAGAAAGGGTACATGTCTGGCTCACGTTTGAACTAAGATTAGTGACTTCGCTCAAACAAACAAAATGGCGGACATTTGAAAAAATATTTTTGGAAAATCGCCGATTTTTGAACACAAACCGAGTTAAAAAATAAGGAAGATCTTTATCCTAGTTCCTACGATAGTTATACACTCACAGAGAAACGTCCCATTTGTAAAACACTGCTTTGGGAAAAATGGGTTTAAAGTTTGAGAATCACTCTTGCCGTAACTTGATGCTGAATACCTTGGCATTATTGATATATCCCGACAAATAAGCCCCAACGAACTTATTTCCGTTCTACACAATGTTTACGAATTCAATAAAAAATAATAATGAAATTGGATTTCTATTGTAGCATATCTAATGGAAACCACAGAAGACCAGAACACAACAGAGAAAAGAAACGTACATAATAAAATAAAAAGAAGACGCAATTGAAAATCACCAACAGTGGAAGAACTCGTCGTTGAATGTTTTGTTGTGCTGTAACAAACCGAACAATAACAGAATCGTCATTCATTACACTACCACATAGCAAAGCACAGTACCGCAACGTATTTCACACAAACACATATGGCGGAAATGACATATAACAACTACAACAACATCAACAATAATATTCGTACTGTGTACCAAGGGCTCATCGGGCAGGACATTTCACTGTTCTTCTCACTATCACACCACACCATCATAAATGTTTATGCCACAACAACAATGGCGCGTTATAAAATACCTACAAATGCTTGTGTTTGAGTCGGTATATACTAGTGTGCATGTGTGTGTTTGTTAGAATATTGGAGTTGTAGACGTAATAAACTTCATTTTTGACAGGACATAACACACCAAAGAATGTCGACGCGTATGTTACCGGTGTGTACAATGTTCTCTGCGAAATATAAGCATAAGGTGACTGCTGTTCACTGTGACAATGGTAACATTGTTGGCGGAGTTGCTCTGTAACTCATTCACGGTTTTATTGTGAGAGGGGTTGTTCGAAAATTTATCCCACAAGAAGGTTGTGCAGAGCAGTTGACAGTTGAAATATTATATATGGAGTACACATCTACACACACATACACATTATGGAAAGAGCTTATTTTCCAGTTAATCATTGAGATGTATACCGGAAGTTGTTTGTTTCCCTAACATGGTGGGTGGTATGTGTTAGTCGTTCGGAAATACAATTGAATAGGCGTTACAGAGTGTCATAATATAGGTTGATGTTATTTGTCATTATGAACAGCCTCTATATACTCCATATGGGTATATTTTAAGGATATATGCATTGGTGTATACACATTTTAGAAGGATCGATATTATATAACTAAAAAAATTATTTGTGAAAATCCGATTTCTCGTCGGTAACCCTCTAGAAATGTTTCATGACATTATAAGGAATCAATGAATTGACCATATAATGGTATAAAATGTAAAATTACTACCATTTTTTGCTTTTATATTATATACTAGCGGGCCCGGCAAACGTTGTCTTGCCTTATCAATATTGTTAAGGAATAATTTTCGATATTTTAGATCTGTTTTTTTTTTTTTTAATTTCTATTCATACTTGCATAAACAATTTTTTGTGTACGAAATATCCATGAACATTTTTGGTATGGATAAACATTTTATATTTGTCTCCCATATAACAATATTGATCGTTACATCAGAAACTAAAGAATATCAAGTATAATTTAGATATCAAGAGCCGGAATTGTCATTCAGTATTCGGATTTAATTAGATTATTTCCCAAAATGTTTATACGACTTCCACATAACGGTAGCCCAATGCTATGTAAGCTTTTTATAGCTTTCACCATAAGGTAAAATGTATATTAAATTTGTCATTCCCTTTGCAACACTGGGGGCCCCAGAAAGTATATGTATATATTATTGATCAGAATAAAAATCTATGTCGAAATCACGATAGTGATCACAATATTTAAGATAGAGATTTGATTGGATGTTTGTTAATAAAAATAGCATATATTGGGGGATGTTGGACACGGGTTTCAACCGATTTTTTTTATAATTTGGTAATTGGGGGTTTCAATGTATACCGAACCTACTTACTTAAAATTATTAATATTGACTCAAGTATTGTGTCTGTAATTTAGTATTTGGAGTTTTCATTGTATAGTAAATCTCCCTACCAAAAAGGACGGCATCGGCCCACTTTTTATGATAGCCCCCATATACCGTACTCCCCATTATTCCTTATTTTGGGGTGTTTGGTTCGGCGATAATTTATTATTTTAAATTCTCATATGGTAGCAAATCTTTCTACCAAAAATTATGAATATTGGTTCACTTTTTAAGATATTCCCCATATAACTATACAACCATTAGTTTTTAGGATTTTAGGCACATTTTGAACCAATTGATTAGATACTTTGGGTTCTCATTGGACAACAAATCTTCTCACCAAAAGTTATCGATATTGGTTTACTTTTTTAGGATAGCTTCCACATAGTGGTACCCTCAGTTATAACTTAAGATAGGTTTATGCCGTATAAACCGTTATAGACGTAAGATTTGAATTAATAAAATGGCCGTAGGCTAAAAATCGTAAAACGTAAAAATCGTTTTTTTTTTGCTTTATCATGTAATACACATATGTAGGAAGTGATGTTGCGTTCACAGTTTTTGATTGATTGTATGGCTGAACACCAAAGTCAAATGCATATTTCTTGTAGTAACCCAAATGTTCACTGAACGACTAAAACCATTGGTCAATACAATACACGACGGCGATTAGACATATATTTTGGCTAAGATGTACACGTACACGTTGCATTGATGTATCCTTTCTTATTCTTTTCTTATGCAGAATATCACAAATTATCCATGTGGAAGGTGATCTGATCAACTAATTCGAATGATAATGACTGATAATAAATGACCAATATTTAACGGTTCTAATGAACAAAAACTTTTTTGTGTGGAATAATCTTTTACTCCGGGAATTCATGATTCAAAAGGGTACCGCAGAAGATCTGTTGACCTCAATTCGGTGAAGAAATATCAAATATCGTGAAATATTGTCAAGGCACGAAATATAAATTCGCAATGGTAAATGGGTAGGGTATCATTTGGTCGGCCCTGGCAAATCTCTCTTTTAGCTGAAGTTTTTAAACTTCTGTTTTAAAAATCCGTATCAGGTTAGTTATTAAAGTTTAAAGAATATAATAAAAATGAAATAAAATCCGAGATATTTAAAAAATGTAAAATGTTATTCGGAATGTAAAAAAGCTTACTGATCATGTGTACCAAATGTGAGATTTACAAATTTGATCGCACAAAAGTTTCGCCTTGGGATGGATATAACGGTAAACGTGTGTATATTACATACAAAAAATATATAATAAAATACTCAAAATCGAGCTACAAAATGTCAGTATCATTTAAAGGTAGATGCAGATAAATTTTCAAAAAACAATGCATTTGACACGAAGGCCGTGTAATGAGTGACTTAGTTACAAATCGAGAAAAAAACATAAATTACCTGGGTCGCCTCATCCTGTTTTTACCCATTTCTTACGTTAAAGTAGACAGCTAACACGTAAATAAACTTGGAGGCCAATAGCATAAATCGAAAGATCTGTAAATCCAAAACCATTCACATGTTCTCATATGTTAACAAATTGGCAATTTTGTCCATATATAATTTGTATCGACACATTTGTACGCTTTACGTTTTATGACTATAGACGTATGGGCAGAAGATTATATAATAGGAAATTGGCAGAAGGGCTTTCCAACTGTGGACTTCCTATTGATCGGAATGCCACTATTTCGGAAATCGATGAATGAGGCCACAAGTGAGGTATTCCGAAACGCCATACAGTCCGCTGTTCCCAAGATTAATTCGGGACCAAGAGAACCGGCAAAAGAAAGTTCTTCGGCGTAGATTATACCGTACAAGAAATTCTGAGAGGTACTCAACTCTCAGGGCGGAAATTCGCAACGCCGATAGAATTAATCAAGGCGCAATTGCGAAATACGAGACAAGACAATGGATAAGTCAAAACCAGGTAGATGATCGTATGTTCGGTCGGGTAAACGTAATAATCTTGTAAATAAAACGGGTAAACGTAATAATCTTGTAAATAAAATTCCCTGATTTTGTCAATAATGACGGGATCACAGCAGTCATGTCAAGACAAAAGGCGGACATGCTAGCGGATACTGTGCAAGGTCAATCCGATGCTGATGATAATTCTCCACTAGACAACACTGTCAGGAGAGAAATATCCGAATATGAAATAAGGTCCCCGCTAGTTACATTTGCAGCTAACCTAACTGATGATGGAATTCATGTATGCGTGGATAATATATGGCGACTGCATAAATTCCTGAAAGCTCCCAATATTGGGGGAGGGTTAAAGAGGAGATCAAACCGCAAATCCGCAGGACCGGCCGGAACCCCTGACTTTGTGTTAAGGAAGACCTCTGGAACAACATTGGAACACATTGCAATTATCTTCAACCATTGCATATATTTGGGCTATTTCCCGGTTTCATGAAAAAAAAACCATACTATACCCAGCCTGAAACCTTGTAAAGACCCTACAAAATGCAATAGTTACAGACCAATGAGCTTACTTTCATCGTTCGGTAAGCTTTTTGAATATTGAATTTAAATGTCGATAAGTGTGAAGCAATAACCTTCAAAGGCAAGAAGAAATATTTATGCTGCAGCGCCAGTCTGTATGAACCTACCCTTGCTATTGGAGGGTAAACAATAAGAAACTCCGACCAGATTAAATGTCTGGGGGTTATCTTAAATAGTAAATTTGAGTTTGTTAGTCATATTGACTACGTTCTCAGGAAAGTCAAAGGAGTATTCTGGTACTACAAGTAACTGGTGGGCTTTCCGTTAAAGTTATGTCTTCCCTGTTTGGTTTGGGATCTATTCCCACCAAATGGAGAGGCTGCGCATTTGGGAGAGGCGAATCCTTAGGTCCTGCTTAGGTTTAAGGCCAGAAGAAGGAGTAGATAGAATCCATCGACTTCAGCCGAATATATAACTTTCTAATGGCAAGCGCTCTTAGGATCCTAGACAGAGCGGCAATTTTAGAAAATAAGTTAGTTAGAGATAGCCTTTTGCACGAAACTGACATCGAAAGGTTAATTCGGGCCAAGTATAGGCCTATATAGAGATGACCAGCTCCTCTTCTATCATCGTAGGTTTTGGACGCTAGATATAGATAGTACCGTTTATAACATATCTCAGTGGCTGCTAAAGCGTTCTTACTTACTTGTATATATTGTAAATAAATCCCCCATCCCAAAACCCCTGTAAATATTCTTTGCCTCTAATCCTAAACTTTAAAGAAAGGTTACATTACATTGTTCATCACAGTATTATTGACCTTAGATTATGTTGGAGCTCGAATTATAAATATTTCTGACTAAGATTTTGGTTTATATACGAACAAAAATATAAAACTACCTTAAAGAATTCATATTAATATTCGATGTAGGAAAAAAAGAAAAACATATTTATTTTTCTAGAATGAAAACAATTCGATAATTATTGCAATTGAAAAAATCATTATTACCAGCAATCATCATTATGATGGCACCCACACTTCAAAGTATTTTCAAGAGACAAACACCATGCCCATCCTATCTAGTGGTGAAAAAAAAACCAAGAATCCAATGAAAAGCAAGAATGCTTAATAAAAATTTATGACTTTTTAACAATTTCGTACAATAACAAAAACAACACCAACATTCGGTTTGTGTTTTATTTTAAATTATCACTGCATCTGATGTTACTCCTGCAACTGATGTTGTTTTGTAGTTGTTGTTGTTACTGCTTTTTAAATACCCATTTATACAAGTAATAAAATATCCAAGTATTTATTCTGGTCACTATCCCGGAACATAAAATCATTGAGGACAAGATGTACATCAATGCCTAGGCGGTCGGTCATGTCACTCCCTCCGCTCCCCCACTCCATCCCACCAGCATAATTTTAAGTGTGATTCGGATGAGTTGTAACCGAAATGTTGTAGCAAAAACCACAACAATCATTACGCGCTCACAAGCACATTACATCACACGCTTGATGACGGCGATTATGTTGTTGGTGGCAGTGGTAATGGAGGTAGCGCATTTGTTGTTCTCGTTCGTATTGGATGCATGTTGCAAGTATGGTTTATTACTACAAAAATATGTATGAAAACCGACAATGAAATGCGACAATAAAGTGGTAATCAAACAAATTGTTAAGTTTATGACTTGCTGCATACAACAACCACACACAACCGATATAACGCGGAACAATCACTTAACGAAGCCCACGCGTCATACATGTGCCATATACACACTGCTATACCATAACATGGATGTAGGCCGAACTGCTTTTCTGGTGGCAAACCCTTGAAGGGAAGTTGGCAATTTAAGTGTTTGATGTTCGGGTTAAGATTTTCGACGCATCCGGGTGAGAGTTGAAACTGATTTTTATCGGAAGTGGTTTATTTTTCATTATTATTATTTCTTTGAAAAAAAGTAATTTTACATTGTAATGCTTCGGCATCAGACAAATTTTACACCATTATTGAACATACCTAGATATTATATGGTAGAACATTCATTTGTCCCAGCTAAGTTATAGAAACATTTCATTTTTCTACAACTTGGCAAATTGGTAATTTACTATTTTTCCTATTTTTGACTATAAAATAAAGTCCTTTTTTGAATATGAATATATATTTGATGTGACGACACATAGCAGTGGGAAAAGTATGGTCTTGTTTACAAATGTCTTATTAACCACGAAGTGAGACACCAACGAAATTCTCATGTAGTTTATTTCGTTGGAATACCTAAATAGTTCGATTTGTTACAAGAGATATTTTGTCAGACATTGTGGATTATGTGCTTTCAAAGGCCAAAAAGATGAACTCTGCCTATCAACGACTCTTTCGAATGAGAGGAGGACTTTCTTCGGAGGTAAAGTTGCTAATATACAAGCAAGTGATTCGTCTCATCCTTTTCGGGGCATAGTTTGTAGGTGGTACCATAGTGCATAGTCTTAGTGAGTTGGTTGTGTCCTCTGCTAAGCCGAGACACTTATTGTTAAGGGTAAAGTAGGCGCTGAATAAGTGCATGATAAGTTATGACGTAAGATAGGTTTAAGCCGTTTAACCTGTTATTGATGTAAGATTTGAATTAATAAAATGGCCGTAGGCTAAAATCTTAAAATCGTCTCATCATCACCAACTGCTTTGCAGCATGGGCAGACATATCGTCTGCCCAGATGGAAAGGATTAGAATGTGGGAGAGAAATATATTGGCATCATGCGTAGGAATGAGACCAACACTAGATATCAATGGAATATATAGACGTTCGGCCAATAGGAACATCGACAATGCAATCTACTTCAACCAAATCGATGTCTGCATGATGAAATATGCCCTCAACTTCTTGGAAAGAAGCCAGCTTGTGGAAAATGTAATAGTGGAGCGATACCAGGAATGCAACGAGGAACTCCACTCAATACTTAGAAGGAAACACCTCCCTACCGCAGCCTTACTGAAGCTGCGGGCCGGAGGAATCCTTTACGATGAAGAAGACCGTCGATGTACTATCAACGGAGGTACCATAGATTTGACGCCGATATTGAGCCTGTATATATCAATAAACCAGAAATTGTACATAATTTAACTGTAAGTTTAGTTTTAAGGTACTTTTAACTTAATTTAAGTTTGGCCTATTTTTTAATTTTTTAAGGCACGTAAAGTTTGAAGGGTATGTATAAGTACTAGTTTGTTTAAAAGCTCGCCTAGGATTCCAAATGCGGCGCTAGATATGAAAAAGTTCGTAGTCCCCTTCATTGTAAGCCATATGGCATAGGAGAAATAGTTTTTTAAGTTTTATTTTATACTGTGGCCATTAAGTATACTGTACAATGAAATAATTTTCAAAATAAATGGCAATTTTCAAATCAAACAAGAGGTATTTGGGTATTAAACCGCGGACAGGAAGATTATAAAATGGAAAATTTGGCTAGGAACATCAATATATCGAAAAGACTACGAGACCTTTATATGAGGGTTATGTTAAAAAATGGATCCACACATTAAATCTTCCAAATTACAGACACTTAGGTTGGAAAACTAAGAGGGAAATTGCAAAATATCGAAAATTAAACGGGACGTTGATTAAAAAAATTCCGTAATAATACCGAAAATTGGGGTAGGGTATTTATTTACCCTCCAATAACCCGAAACCTTCATAATACTGGTAATGGCGTTCAACCCTTATATGGCCCATTGTCAAACATGGACCCATATTGATAATTTTCTGTGTATATGCATGCCAGCCGTGAAGAACCCTTTATTCCAAATTACAGCCAAATTGGTGAAATTCCTTCAAAGTACGGAAATAAGACGTTATCATTACATGGAAGCTTTACGAAAACGTAAAGCGACATTCATCATTTTTGGTAGGAATATTCCGAATAATGTATTATAGTTAATGTATTATAGTTTTGTGCAGCCCCAAAAGTTTGTAACGCCGCGAAATATTGGTCCTAGACTCACCTTTAAGTATACCGATCGTCATTTCTCGACTAGCTAAGTCGATCTAGTTATGTATGTCCGTCCGTCTGTCCATTAGAATTTGTAAACACGATACAGGCCACAGTTATTGACCAATCTTCACGAAATTTGGCATGCAGGTTGGGTTCTGGCCAACGAAGACCCCTATTGTTTTAGATCGGGTTATATTTAGGGGATGAAATGGACCATATACTTACTTTTTGTACGTTTTCTGGTCGCTCCAGAAACCGCAATTATTACCCGAACGTCGCGAAATTTTAGATGGGGAAATGGATCGGGCTAAAGAATAAGCATGCATGATAAAGATTGGTCAATATTTAGCGATTAAAATGGACTTTTGTGTGAAAAATTACAAAATTTGTATTCTATGGCGTATATATTTATCCCTGAACGACATAGACCCGAGAAGTTGACAGTATATCAAAGAGGAGTGGTTGACCTTTTAATTGATACAAATTATATTGTCGTATGTTCTCAGATGTGGGAGTTGCGCTTAAATATTTACAGGTGCTTTCGTATTCATAGGGGAGACTGGGGCACCTTCGGCATCGGGGCACCTTCGGCAATCGCGTTTTCGATATGAAGCTCTCACCGCACATCACTGGTTTCGATACATAGGTATCGAATATCGAAATAAATAACTGACTCAAAGTTTGAAATTTCTAGCTAATAAGCTTAATTAGATACATAGGTTTTTGTATTTTTATAGATGTTTCTGTAATATTTCAATTCCATTTCGTAAGTATTTCTTGTATAAAACTTTTAAAATTTTTAAGACAATATTATTAAAAAGTGGTTAACTACGATGTGTATTATTATAAAAATATTTAAAAATGTAATGTTTTTACAAATCTGATTAAAAAAATGAAAAAACTATATAAAGTACATTCGGGGTACATTCGGCATTTCAAAGTGGGGCACATTCGGCCATATACAGATTGTGCAATATTATTTCCTTAAAATGATTTTGAGATTGTCTTTAAAATTAATCCTTTAATATGGCCCGAAATTGCATATATAAGATCAAACGTGCTTGTATTGACTAAAATGCGATAGAAACCCCCTATTTCTGATGGTGTGTGCGACCTTGAGATGTAAACGTCCGCCGCTAGAAAATAAAGCCCTATAATTCAAACATTATGTGGCGTATTAAAACCAAATAGAACTTTTAGAGGATCAGAATTTCAACCAGACTGATAGCGATGACAATTACCCGGCTATGACTATGGTGCCGAATGTGCCCCATCAAATGCCGAAGCTACCCCGGGTTGGGGCACATTCGGCGAATTTGACTTTTTTTACAAAACTGTAAAATTTTTTAACTAATTTTATTTTTTAATATCTTTTTGGTACTATTTTTTATAATTAAGTGTCAGAGGACAATAATCAGCCATAAAGTTGTTATATATGTTGAATAAGTACTGAGATATAGAGCTCTAAAAAAAAAGTGCCGAAGGTGCCCCAGTCTCCCCTACATTATTTAGTAACCCATTACCACACTAGAGGGCGGAAATATAGCGCTGATCGCTTTGAAATGCTCCATGAGGTTCCAGTTATGGTCAAGGCCAACGCCTATAATTTTCAGTGATGATCAGATAATAATTTTGGGATAAAATGAACCGAAAACTTAATTGTTTATGTTTTTTTCGAGTCGATATATAGGCCACAATTATAAGACGGGGAATGGAATATTGACATGTACCTAATATTAGAACTACTCGGAAAATATGTCAGTGTAAGAGCTGTTGATCTCTAATCGGGCAAGAGGGTGCAAATTTTACGAAATATTGCCCAGGCTCGGAATTAAAAGCCACAGAATGTTAGAGTCCCGTGGTAGTTGTGTAGGGTATCGTATGGTCGGCCCCGTCCGACTATACTGCTCCGCTCACTTGTTTTTTGTTAATTTGTTGCTTAATGAAAATCCAAATCCAGCTAACCTGAAAAATTTACCAATATTAATCATTTATATTAGGAAGATGTGCAACTCAGTGTGAACCCAAAACACCAAATTAAAGCTTTTTAGGTAGAAATCAGTGACCAAAAGTCTAAAAATACAGAATATTGGGGGTACACCGAGGCATGGGCCAAGTATGATAATCTGTAAAATCACATTAAAATGAATTCTTTTAAAAAACCTCTCCAAAAGCTTCATAATACTGAATATTGGGGGTACAGTTATATTAGGCTGCCATAAAATGTGGCCCAATATTGATAATTTTCTATCCCAAATTACAACTGATTATGTTGAAAAACGAACCCAAAAGCTTTAAAATACCGAATATAAGAGGGTTCCGTTGTAGGGGCGCTACCCTAAATAGTGGTCCAATTTTCCAAATATTCAGAAGTACTAGCAATGCAAAGTTTGACAATCAACATTGAATTTTATTTATGGGTTCTCGAGGCGTTGTAAACGGAATGACAAATTTTAGATACACTCCACCTTGTGATGGAGGGTATAAAAAAGTTATGTAAAAACATAACACCAAAAATCATACCAGTTTCAGTCACATCGGTTAGAAAATTCGCCTAGGAACAACAAAATTTATTGGTTAATTTAATCGATTTGGCATATAAAATGTCTTACATTTGATGTAGCTTGTTTGCCCGTTTGATTGTACACTAAATCATATTCAACGTATGAAACCATCCAAGGACTATCAATAAGGCCATCCAGGGAGACCAGTCAAAATCCATTATTGTGAATTAAGTTCAATTATGAAAACGTAAACAAAGTCCAACTTTTTGACCTTATTAATAGCTCTTGAAACAATCCTATTTATATTAAAAATTTCCAAAAAAAAAAATATTAAAAAATTGCAACATTTATCATTTTTCAGATGCTTTAGCTGTTCTCAACGGTTCTACTGCATTCGGCAATCGACAAAATAACTTTTTACTTCAGTTTTTATATGTCATTAACACTGCAGTTAACGCGTGAATTTATCACCAACTCCCACGTTACGTACAGCCGAGTTGAGACGGCATGGTTTCTTTGTGCCGAAATTGATGTGTTTTTGTTTTTGGGTGTCTGATTTAATATTCTGACAAACAAATTATGGTTGTTTGTTTGTCTGTCGCGATCGAAATTTGCGATAAGTTCATGGCAAAGAAATAAACCGTTTCAATTTCAAGCTGTAGCATTTGAAATAAAGTTATCAAAATAAATTAAGGAAAGATTATACTGAGATAAAAGTATAAATTGATTTTCACATAAACTTATGAAAGAAGTTTACTGACTTCATCACATGGCAGTTTGCTGACACATGACATTTCAAAATACGTAACTGTTATGTTTGGTAACATATGGAGACATGGTTTCCCGGTGTATACAGATTGCATTCGAAAGTAGTAAATATTGTTTTTTTTTTTTTTAAATAACCCAAACACGAAAGTGTAATGTAACCCAAAATGCGATTCAAATGTGGTGTCTTATAATTGTTTTTTAGAATAGGTCACAAATCAATATATCTATAAAAAAATCTCTTTTATGAGATTAATGTTTGGAAACGGTTTCTTCATAAAATGCATTCACCGCTGAAATTCATGTCTTCTTCATTAAAATCACACATTCACCACTGATATAATAAAATCCAGTAAATTCATGTTTTCTACATTTAAAAATAGAATATTCCGTTAAGCACTGTTTGGATATTTAAAAATTCCACGATATTTAAGAACATTTCCCATGACCAATTATTAACATAGTATCAAGTTGCATCAAATGTATACCAAAATCTATAATTTATTTGATAGATAACCATTATTTGCTTTTATCCTATCTTTATGATGTCTAAGACTGTGATGGAAGCTGCAGACGTTTTCTTCTTTCATGGTGGTAATAAACTTCCTCTTCACATGAATCGCAAGAATTAATTCGTCTCCCTTGAATCCAGAAGAAAACAATAAAACAATATGTCTGAGCGGTAACCACAATATGGATTCGAACAATAATCGTAAAAATAAATTGAGGCACTCAAAAATTAATATGAACTCCACTGTTTCGTTAATATGAAATGTAGATGGAATCTGAAACCGGTTCCCAGAGTCGACGTCGATATATTAATGACTAATACGATCCTGCTGTCGTGCTATGATGTTGATGGTAATTATTGAAGTGGTTAAATAGAACGCCCAATAACTAAAAAGGCCATAAAAGTCAAATTGAAATGCATCTGGATGGATTGAACAACAAGAAAATAAAAAAGAAGAACTTTAGGAAAAATGCAGCAGAAAATGAAACAGTGTTTTCATGAACTTCCTCATTTGTAGGGTTTTGTAATGTGTCTAAGTGGAAATTATTAGCCGAATCAGAACCAAAAAAATATCTTGACTTTTATTAGATTATAATAATAAATATAAGATTATTAGAGCATCACTTGTTTGTTATTCGAGTTAAACAGTTTTGCCAGATTTGCAAATTTAAATAGGAAGGAGTGCTACCATAACAACCCCAAAGAGAAATTCGACATAAATATATAATATTTGAGTTTATTTGTTCATACGGCTATAATATTTTTCTTTAATGGCGAAAATTTATTCAAAATGAGACACCTGCACTTAATTGTAAATAAAACCAGTAAGGCAAGTAGTAAAGTCGGACTGGGCCGACTATATGATACCCTTCACCACTTTGGGTATATTGTACATATGTATCCTAACAATTACATGTCTATGTTTCCTCTTTCTCCAACCTATGTTAACTTTAATTTCATTTGGAAAACGATTTATAGCAAAATTGATAAACCCTATTCGATACGCCGCGTTGTTAAAAATATAATCTATTTGTGGGAGCTTTATCTAAATATGAACCGATTTTCACGAAAATTAACACACATCTCTCTAGACTTAATGCAGTACGCTATGCCAAATTTTGTGCACATCGAAGGATATATATAGGGACCTTGGTGCACCATTTATATAAAATCGGACGAAAATATATAAGGGAGCAATATCCAAATCTGATCCGATTTTCACGAAACTTGACACACATCATTCTAGACCTAATTCATTACGCTGTGCCTAATTTCGTGCAAATCAAAAGATATATAGGGACTTTGGTACACCATTTACCTTAAATCGGACGAAAATATATATGGGAGCTATATCCAAATCTGAACCGATTTTCGCGAAACTTTGCACACATCATTCTAGACCTAATTCATTGCGCTGTACCAAATTTCGTGCAAATCGAAAGATATATAGGGTTCGTTTACATTAAATCGGACGAAAATATATATGGGAGCTATATCTAAATCTGAACCGATTTTTCCAAATATCAATAGGGTTCGTCCTTGGGCCAAATAAGTGACCTATGCCAAATTTCATTCAATTCGGATTATAAATGCGACCTGTACTTTGTTTACAATTTAACATCGACAGACAGATGAACGGACGGACATGCATAAATCGACTCAGAAAGTGATTCTATGCATATTCTCAAAAGGAACCATGTGTCTATCTCGTTTCCTTTTGCCTGTTACAAACATATGCACAAAGACATAATACCCTGTACCACAGAGTGGTGAAGGGTATAAAAACATCACGTGTTCATCGATTTCTATGACCATTGGCTGTTTGTGGGAGTTATATGGCTTGACACTTTTTTCCGTTTTGAAATGGGTTTTGCGACCTTTTAATTAATTTAACGGAATAAACCTTTCTTTGGTCATTATAAGGGCAAAGGTTCATTCATTCCTAATACGGGAAATCATTTTTGAAGATAAAGAAACCCCAATAACCACACATATAGTTAAGATTGATGAATAAGATCTAGACATATTGCGATATGCAAAGTTTGGATCAAATCTGATATTACATTATCTTGATATTGGATTAAAAAATTTTGAAAATGTTAATCCTTGTAGGGAAGGTACCCGAAGAGTGGACCAACGGGTCCCATATTCATTTCTAAGTTTCAGGATTCCAACTCTATCGGCTCACTCACAATTCAAAAGTTGGTACAATTTAGTACACGGTAGTACGAATTTCCACAACTTCCTAGTAAACCCAAACATTCACCCCCACAATGATTCCAAACTCAAATTTTAGGATTTCAACTCTATTGGTTCATCCACAATTCAAATTGTACCAAATTTAGTACACAGTAGTACCAATATCCAAAATATTCTACATACCCTAATCCTACCCCCACACGCATCCTAAATCCAAGTTTCAGGATTCCAACTCTATCGGTTCACTCACAATTCAAATTGTACCAAATTTTGTACACAGTGGTACGAATTTATAAAACCTCCTTCTTACCACAAACCTACACCCCCATAGTGATCCTAAATCCAACTTTCAGAATTCGAACTCTATCGGTTCACCCACAATTCAAATTGTACCAAATTTAGTACACAGTAGTACGAATTTCCACAACTTCCTAAATAAAAATTTCAGTATTCCAACTCTATCGGTTCACCCACAATTTAAATTGTACCAAATTTAGTACTCTTAGTACAAATTTCTAAAACTTCCTACATATCCCAACCCTACACCCCCACAGTGATCCTAAATCAAAATTTCATGATTTCAACTCTATCGCTTCACCCACAATTTAAATTGTACCAAATTAAGTACACAGTAGTACAAATTATAAAATTTCCTACATATTCAATCTTACGCCTCAACAGTGATTCTGACTCAAAATTTCATGATTTTAGCTCTATTGGTTCACTTAAAATACAAATTGTACCAAATTTGGTACCATTTAGTACCCATAAGTATTAATTTCTTAAACTGAATCATGACCCTAATCCTACACCCCTACAATGATCCTGACTCCAAATTCCATGGTTCCCGCTCTATTTGTTCACCCATATCCAAATTGTACCAATTATAGTCCGATTTAGTACTTTTCGTACATATAAGTAAAATATTTCAAAACTACGTACATATCCCAATTAAATCAGTCAGTCAATCACTTTACTCTTTTATTAGTATAGATAACGATACCCCCATTATTCTCTATTTTTTGGAGATTGAGAAAGTTTTTCAGATAGCCCCTTATAATTCGACATTTTTGTGATATTTGCCACGTATTCAACCGAATAAGCCGTGATTTGGTATTTTAAGTTTTCATTCGGTTGCAGATGTTCATATCAATATTGGTCAACTTGTTACGTGGCCCCCATATAACGGAACCCCCCTTAGTTCGCTATTTTGGACATGCTTTTCAAACCAAATTAGATATATTGTAGTTTTTTGAATTAGGATCGGGAAGCAAAACTTCCAAGAAAATATTTCCTTAACATAATAGTGACATCCCCCTAGTTATTTTGGTAAGTTTAGGCACGTTTTACAACCAAATAAGGACTCACGGTTCCTTTTGGGGAGTGTGACCACGTTTTCAACCGAATTGGATGTAATATTATATTTTGAATTCACATGAGGTAGAAAAGCCTCCTACTAAAATTATCATTTTTTGGTTTTTAATTTAATTAATTATAAAATTTACCTCCCGAACTGTCGCAAGTATTGATTATTTCGACCACTTTTTGACACATATTGGGCGGTATATCAGAAATACATTTTAATACATCTGCAGATCGCAGTTAACAATGATATTGGTTTTAGTATATTGATGTTTGTGTCGGCTCTGCGATATATACCAACATATTTATATTGTAATATTTTTGGTATAATCCTCATCACACTTGTGAGCTCAAATGCCCGACTCCTTCCTACTATACCATATTGCTTACAGTTTCCTTATTTATTAATAAAATATGCTTTAAATTATCATTAATTATGTTTATATCCTTTTGTTGGACTTTTCAGGTAGCAAAAATGCGAAATGATTTTTTAGCCTCCCTATACTCAGTATTCCTTCCTTAATTTAAACATAAATGTATATTAATTACTTATGGAATATCACCACTGTGTGTTTTGGGAACAAAGACAAAATTCCATCAATCGGCAATAATGAGAAACAACTGTTTTTAAGCGATTTCCTTGTAAAAACAGCGGGACCAGAGTTAATTTCAAAAATTCAACATCAAGAAAAGGCGACAACAGTGACATTTCCTTTTGTTATCGGCATTTCAAAAAACATAAATGTATTATTTTTCAATAGAGAGGAGAGAGGGAAAGAGTGAGAGAGAGGGAGAGAGAACGCTACGCGCATTAACGATGAAATACTAAATGTCATAAAATTGAATTTTATTATTATTTTCACAAACTGCAAGAAATAAACAAACCAACAACAACAAAAAACAAATGGTATTCCTAAAAACAAACGCATGCAATTAAATTGTTGTAAAAATTTCGTTAAGTTGACATTCATGGATTTACGTTAATTTTATGATCCGTGACAGTTAAAGAACATAGCACGCATCTTGTTAAGAAGACCGTCAATTGACAAGCCATAAAAATGACATAACCTTTGACACGTATGTCGCAATGGGAGTGATGCCTTTCTCGCTTTTTGTTTAAGTAGTTGACATCTATGAACACCCAATATGGTATGCAGGTATGTGACACGGTAATCCATCAATAAATATGGGAACTATTCCCTAACATTGCGTAAATGGTACACCAGAATCTCATAGAGTGGCCATGACTTTGAGGATTTTCAAGGATTTACGGACGTCATTACACAACGCAAAGGAGTACGTTGTTAGCGGCCTACGTTGTGGAATTGCTGTTTGTGTTTGTTGTCATTACCAGAAAATGTCAAATCATAACAAAAGCCGTAAATTTTATAATTTTATGAGACATCATAAAATCGAGTGACATCGCCGAATGGTTTGACAGTCATAAAATGGACCGCAAGAACAAGGTTCAGTCATATAACAAATGAAATGGCAATCCCTTGGTGCGTGTATCACCTTTTGCTGCGACACAGACAAAGGTGAGCCAACAGATGACAATATTTGAGATTGCATTTCTCACCATTTGCCTTTTTTCTTTGGAGAAGATGTCAAGACGACACCGACAGACAGTATATGAAATTTCGCATTATACATTTTGTGTGTAATCACAATGAAATAATGTTCTTGTAACTAAAGCTCTGGCAGACATAACGAAGGTTGTTCAGTGTTAGAATATTTATCCATCACTTTCATTGCCATGGACTTCTTCCCCATTTGTCCCAAAACCCCCCTTTAACCGACTCCTTGTGACTAAAACCAAAGAAAACTTTAGAAGTGTTTAATTCCTTCTTCTACCTGTCACTTGGGTTGACATGTGGCTAACAACGGAGAACCAAGTGGTATGACATCGGAAGTGTTACTACGAGCTTCTCCTAGGAATTCTCTTCACTTGTTGCTGCAGTCGTAAAATACTCAGGTGACAAATATGTTTACTTACTTTATAGCTATTTGAAATATAGAATAATCTTGTAGCGAATAGCTTATACATAATTTAGTATCATCGATAGTTTAGTGGACATCTGTCAATTGCAATTATGTAGGTACTACATTGAATTCACGCCAATGCTGAATTTAATGCCATGTCCAACGATTGTAGTTACAACAAACGGGGGATATTCATATATTTTTTGTATAATTGTTGTTGTTATGTATGGGTGCATTTGCAATTTTGTTGCATGATGCCTAACTGCGCGGCTATTGACTACGTTAGTAAAATCAACATTTTGTTTTACCATACTCTTAAAATTTCAATAAACAACGAGTAAGGAAAGCTCAAAAGTCAGACTATATGACACAGTTTAGATAAAAAATTACCTTTAATCGGGGCTATACTAAAACATAAACATAGATGGGGGCTATATCAAAACATAAATTTTGATACCCCATTTTTCATATCTGTTGTTGTAAAATATGCGACCCCAATTTTGACGGCGAACCCCTTCGCCAGTTAATGAATTTATACTCAATTTTTGGCTAAAAACCCAAATTGGTGACCGTTTAATGGGGGTTACCAGAAAACATGGACCTACGCCGACAAATTTTAAAATTGATATTTAATTGTACAATGTGGAGAATAGATACAAATTACCATAAATCGGGAAATATGTTTATATGGCGCTGTATCAAATCATGGACCCAGACACCCCATTTTGCATAATAGTAGCTGTATTGATATAAAAAATATGTGAGTCAAATTCTGACAGCACTTGACGTAGTCTGCCCAAAAAATCCATTTTGGATTGATTTGAGAACAGAAACACGAAAATAGGGTGTAAAATGTTGTATTATAGATTCAATATAGTAATTACCCACAAAAGGGCATTTACCCAATATACCGGGCATTTACCACCATCACTGCCCATCTCTTGCCAGCTTCTATGCTGCAGCAAAGCGCGCAGTACTAGATTTTATTCAATCGAACAAATGTTGGGTGTTTAGGGCATAATCTATACTAATAAAAGAGTAAAGTGATTGACTGACTGACTGATTTAACGATTCATCAACGCCCAGACGAAACGGCTGAAGCTAGAATCTTGAAATTTTGGGTGAGGGTCACTCTTGGTCAAATGTGACAGATAAGGCTGGGTTTTTGGAAATTGGTACTAGAAGGGTACGAAAAAGTACTAAATATGCTATCATTTGTATTTGGCGAACCAGTAGAGCTAGAACTCTGAAATATGGATTGAGGGTCACTGATGGAGTGTAGGATAGATGTACCAAAGGGTTTTTGGAAATTCGAACTACAACTGTCCGAAATGTACGAAAATGTACTAAATTTGGTACAATTCTGTAGCATGAGAACGGATAGAGCTAAAAACTTGAAATTTGGAATGCGAATTAGGGTTGGGAAGTAGGGTCGATATGAGGAGAGTTTGGAAAGCGTGTACTCATGTGTACGAAAAGTATTATATGGTACTATATTTGGTACAAATTTGATTTGGAGGTACAAATCGAGCTGGGATCCTGAAAATTTAAATTAACATTACCGTCGGAGTGTAGGAGTTGGATATGTACGTAGTTTTGGAAATTTTTACTTATGTGTACAAAAAGTACTAAATCGTACTATAATTGGTACAATTTGGATTTGGGTGAAGCAATAGAGCTGGAACAATGAAGTTTGGAGTTAGGATTCAGTTTAAGAAAATAATACTTATGGGTACTAAATGGTACTAAATTTGGTACAATTTGAATTTTAGGTGAACCAATAGAGCTAAAATCATGAAATTTGGAGTCAGGATCACTGTTGAGGTGTAAGATTGAAATATGTAGGACATTTAAGATATTTGTAATAATGTGTACTAAATTTGGTACAATTTTAATTGTGGGTGAAGCGATAAAGTTTGAATCCTGAAATTTTGATTCAGGATCACTGTGGAGGTGTAGGATTGGAGTATGTAGGAAGATTTGGAAATTGGTACTAATGTGTACTAAACTTGGTACAATTCGAATTGTGGGTGAACCGATAGAGTTGGAATCCTGAAATTTTGATTTAGGATCACTGTGGAGGTGTAGAATTAGGGTATGTAGAAAATTTTGGAAATTAGTACAACTATGTACTCAATTTAGTACAATTTGAATTGTGTGTGAACCGATAGAGTTGGAATCCTGAAACTTGGTTTTAGGATCAGTGTGGGGGTATGATTGGGGTGTGTAGAATGTTTTAGAAATTCGTACTACAGTGTGCTAAATTTGGTACAATTTGAATTGTTGGTGAACCGATAGAGTTGGAATCCTGAATTTTGGATTTAGTATCACTCTGGGGTGAAGGTTTGGGTTAAGTAGGAAGTTTTGGAAATTCGTACTACTGTGTACTAAATTTTGTACAATTTGAATTGTTGGTGAACCGATAGAGTTGGGATCCTGAAACTTGGAGTTAGTATCACTCTGGGGTGAAGGTTTGGGTTAAGTAGGAAGTTTTGGAAATTCGTACTATTGTGTACTAAATTTGGTACAATTTGTCAACCGATAAAGTTGGAATCCTGAAACTTGGATTTAGGAACACTGTGGGGGGTGTTGGTTTGGGCTAAGAAGGAGGTTTTGCAAAATCGTACTACTGTGTACTAAATTTGGTACAATTTAAACTATGGGTGAAGCAATAGAGTTAGAATCCTGAATCTTGGATTTAGTATCACGGTAGTGGTGTAGGTTTGGGGTAAGAAGGAGGTTTTGGAAATTCGATCTATTGTGTACTAAATTTGGTACAATTTGAATTGTGGGTGAACCTATAGAGTTGGAAAACTTGTATTTAGGATCACTGTGGGGATGTAGGTTGGTGGTATGAAGGAAGTTTTGGAAAGTGGTACTACTGTGTACTAACTTTGGTACAATTTGAATTGTGGGTCAACCGATAAAGTTGGAATCCTGAAACTTGGATTTAGGATCACTGTGGGAGTGTATGTTTGAGTTAAGTAGGAAGTTTTGGAAATTCGTACTACTGTGTACTAAATTTGATACTATTTTTTATTATAATTAAGATTTTTTCTAATTCATGATTTAAATTTGATTGCATGATGTAGGTAGTATTGGAAATTTTTACTTATACAAATTGAATTTGAGTGATACAAATTGAATTTTAGTGAACCGATAGAATCCTGAAATTTGGAATTAAGATTGCGGTTTGTGGGAAGTGTTGGAAATTCGTACTTATGATTGCTAAATTAGGTAGTTATGGAAATTTATATTAATATGCACTAACTGATACTCAATTTGGATTTGGGTGATTTTTTTTTCATAATAAGTATAACAAGAGTACAAATGGTAAAAAATTACACTAAATTTAGAGGAAGATTTCTGTTGCGGTCGGAATGGGTGTGTAGGTTTGAGATACAGAGGTGTATTTGATAACATACTATGGTACTAAATGGTTCTAAAATTTTAATAATGGTCGATATTGGGTGGTTTTAAATACATCCCACATTCGCTAACGAAGTAGCGGGTATATGCAAGTTTGAAATAAAACCAGTAAGGAAAGAAGTTAAGTCGTAGTGGGCCGACTATATGATACCCTTCACCACTTTGAGTACATTGTACTAACAGACTTCGCCTTTTCCAATGAATATTGACATGAAATTGAACGGACTTAATATGCGATCTTTATCTATAAGTAAACCGACTAATATCAATCAAAACACATGCCATTCTGCAACGTATTCACTGTTTAAAATGTAATATCAATCAGGCACCCATTGATTATTTGGTGTACAATAAACATGAATAGGTCCAAATATTATATGGAAGCTATGCCATATCTAAATCTGAACCGATTTCATGGAAACTTGCCAGAGCTTAATTTATATTAATTTCAGTACTTTGTGTCAATCATCCTAGCTATGGGTCTTTAGTGCACCATATACTTAAAATCGGACGAAAGTATGTATATGAGCTATATGTAAATCTGAACCGATTTCAAGAAAACTTGACACACGAAAGGTTATAGTAAAATCAGTAGATTGCACTGATTTTTCACGAAACTTAGCACATATCATTCCCGACTTAGTTCAGTGCGCTATACCAAAATTCGTGCAAATCGAATGATATACATGGACTTTGGTCTCCCATTTACATAAAATCGGGAGAAAATATATGTATATATGAACCGATTCTGGACCTAATTCAGTACCCTATGCCAAATTTCATGAAAATCGAAAGATATATAGAGATTTTGGTGCACCATTTACATGAAATCGAACGAAGCTATATATGGGAGCTATGTCTAAATCTGAACCGATTTCCACGGTGTGCTAAATTTCGTACAAATCTAAGGATATGTAGGGTCTTTGGTGCACCATTTATAGAAAAACGGACGAAAATATATATGGGAGCTATATCTAAATCTGAACCGATTTTCACGAAACTTAGTACACATAATTCAAGGCATAATTCAGTACGCTGTGCCAAATTTCTTGCAAATCGAAGGATGTATGGTGCACCATTTATCTTAAATCGGACGAATATATATATATATATATATATATATATGGGAGCTACATCTAAATCTGAGCCGATTTTCAGGAAACTTTCCACACATCATTCCAGGCTCAATTCAGTACGCTGTGCCAAATCTAGTGCAAACCGAAGGATATGTAGGGTCTTTGGGCAACCATATGCACATAGACATAATATCCTGTACCACAGTGTGGTGAAGGGTATGAATATGTATAAGCGATGTCTAAAATTATATATTTGAATGTTAAAAAATAAATTTTAATGTTCGAAAATTAAAAAAAAAAGTCAATACTTATTAAAGCGTAAAGAAATATTAAAACAAAATTTAATTTCATACTAGTGCCGTTCCAGAACCTAAAAGAATCTACTTATTTTACAAGTTTTGCAACTTTTTACTCGAAACTCCATAAAACTGGTAAAACATTGAATCAAATTTAAGAGAGCACAAAACAAAATGACGTTATCTTTGTAATTTTTTTATTCGAGAAATTTGACCGAGTAAGCAGGCTTTTACACTTGTGGTGACTTGAAAAACATTGCCACAGGTAGGAACGAAAAACCACGAAAAGGTACCTAAAATTCTACTTCAAATGATAATAAATCATAATTATCAAGAAATATTGGCCAATATTTATACCAGTTATTTGGCTTATTTTTAAATATAAACGGTACGACTAGAAGACACAGTGTGAACATTTTAGATGTATCATATTAATTAAGAACTCTTCACGTCGCAAAGTTTCGCGTGACCTTGTCCCAATATGAGTTGAAGTTAATTAGCCTGCAAATTTTTGATCTGCCAATCGAATATTTTCTCACAATTAAAGTCTGGATAATCCAGCTGTTCAATCATCAAGTGCTCTAGTTTTAAATTCGTTTGAGTACTGACTTTTTCTTAACACTGTAGACTTCATTCTCGGAGTGGAGCTTACTACATTGTTGAAATTACGACATTGGAAAATTTCGATTGGATTCAAATCTGTGCTCTGTGCTGGCTCCTTTCATCATTATACATAATTGCTTCTCTATATATTACTTTATTTCCAAAAAATAAATATTAAAATCTGACGGGTCTAGAAATATTTAATCACAGAATAAAACTTAAAAACAGGATAAATGGGGCTTGAAATACTGTATATACATTATAAATGTTACTGGAAGAAGTCCAAGTTTTCTGAATTGAGTTTTTGTATGACATTAGTATTACTTTCCACCAACAATTTTCTATATGGTTGTTGATTCTTATTATTGTAAAACAACCCTTGATGTATGTTATTATACCATGATTATTGTTTATTGCACTTTTTATATGAAGTCTTTACTGGTTCTGGAAAATATGTAAAATAATTTAAATTGTTAATTTTTTCTTGATGTCATCTATTTTCATTTCCAAAATATGGTAGCCTTAACTACTGTTTATATCGGAATATCATTCAATGGCGAATTAGATATGTCCGTTGAAATCATATAAGATTTCCATTCTATTTGTTATATTTTGAACGTCTCTAATGATGCATATGTATATATTTGAATTACTGACGATCGTCTGGCAGTTTTCTGTCTGATGATGTTTTATTTTTTTATTTATGCTTCCAAAATATGTCGGTCTGATACCCTAACTTCAATAGAACTATTGATTCTAATTTCAAATATATTGTAAAAACAAAGAGTTTTGTTTTTAAAAAACTCATAAATCTTTTTACATACACATGTATGCTGTTATTGTAATGGCTGGTAACATTAAGGATTATGAACATTAACTTTCACCTTAGAAAATTTCAATGTCAAATCAATATAAACAATGTTGGTTACTTGGCGGCATTTTAAAACAAATTATTGATTCGCTTATGTTTCTTTTACACAGCAATTGAATACTACTTATATTTCGAAAAACACCCGCCCTTTTTGACGCTCACTTTGCCGGCGAGTGATAACGGCCATATTTGTTTTTTGAAAGCATGCACATCAAACTGACACTTCCTACTTAAAACCTCAACAATCTACTGTTTGTACACGCACACTCGCTCACAAAGCAATCCATCCCATCACACACAAATACATCAAAAATGCCATAAAATCATCAACACATTTCTGTTTGCTTCTCCTCGGTTGGTGAGAGAGAAATACGGGCTGTGATAAAACAGAACAACGGACGCACGCACGCACACCATCATCGACTGGTACTTTCAGTCACACGTATACACGTACAAACAACTGCTGTCAATCAGCCATAAATCATGACGACGCCATTGTGAATTGTGACGCTTGGAGAGAGGTATGAAGCAGACCAAACATTGGCTGAAGAAGAACAACAATTGATTTTTACTGGATGTGGTGGGTATTGAAGAGAATGACAGTTCTCGCACTGAGAGGTTGGTAATAAATCAATGATGAAACCAACGTATACAACAATGAATGCCAGAATGACAGACTGTGACAAAGATGCTGGTTTTTGGGGTGGGCTAAACGCAATTGTTGTTCTCGATAAACGCTACGCCTAAAACGTGCATATGGATTTGTGCATGGTGTACGTTGTTTATCATTAAAAATTATGTCCATAAATCGGCATCTGGATTAATTTTATTCTATAATAATTTTGAATATATACTCATAAAAGTGTCATATTAATGATTTGTGTTTCGACCTTCAATGTGATTTCGATGACGTACTACAATCTGCAAGGAGTACTAGAAAAATGCTTGATATGAACGTAATTAATTTGATTTTTGGAAACGGAGACTCTGTAGGCAGTTTTTGAAAGTGTTTGTTCTAAGTGCGCAATAGAAAGAAATTCTTCTCTGAATTTACTTTTTAACATAACGCAAGACAGTTTCTAAAGTTTTTGTAATGAAAAATGTATTTACATTTGTCTCAAATAGTTTTTGGAAGGTGGTAGTTTTCCACGCCTATAAGAAATTAACATGCAAAAAAAAAGTAAGGAAAGTTCAAAAGTCGAACGTGACCTTCGCAACTTTGGGTACATACATGAGATGCTCATAGCATCATTGAAGGACCATTGAATTGGAATCGGACGACCAATATAGGTTATTCTAGGTTTGAGCTGATACGTTGTGCACAAATTCGTCCCAATCGGACAAATTTTAGTTATTTGGATGGAATCTGATGAAAATATATATGGAAGCTATCTGCTTTAAGTTACGGATCCCAATAGATGGAAATATATTTACAAAAGTTATCAGTGCACGTTGATTTTTTTAAATATAAGGCTCCGCTCGATTTTGGTTATAATTATCAAATTTTTCATACAAAGTGGCTACAATCTGTGGCTACAAATACAGACTCCCATTTCAATGTCAATGGGAGTCTACCCAAAACAAATATAGTAATTTCTTTATAGCTTTCGAATGGGTTAAGTTTTTTAATTATTTGTATAGGAATTTAATTTAGGTTTTACCCAACTTTTCTGCAAATTCGGTCCACTTAATCCCAATATTATTATCTGTTCATCACCGAAAATTATAGGCGTTGTCATTGACCATACGTGGATCCTCATGGAAAATTTCCCAGCGATCAGCGCTATAACCCATTACCTCTGGTGTGGTAATGGGTTACTAAATAATATCTGAATAAGTATGCAATATTTACGTGTAACTCCTACATCCGAGTACATACGACAATCAATTTAAATGCCAACCACTCCTCTTGGATATACTATCAACTTTTCGGGTCATGATTGCGACCTCTGTAGTCACCAAAAAAGCCGACAAAAATTAAGTATTTGGTCCATTTTATCATCTTTACCAAAAACAATAGTGCTCTTCCTTGGCCAGAACCCATCCTACATCCTGAAAATTGGTCCATCATTGGCCTGTATAGTGTTTACAAATTATAATGAACAGACTGACGGACACACATGTCTACATCGACTCACCTAGTCGAGATATGACGATCGGTATACCTAAAGGTGGGTCTAGAACCAATATTTTGCGGTGTTCCACGTTCTTGGGGCTGCACACAGCTATAATACCCTGACCAAATAGTTGTGTAGGGTATAATATTTTTGTCCACAATTACGAGAATAATTCCTGAAAGTTTCATGCAGATATCTCCATTATTAAAAATTGTACGGTACTTTTAATAAAAAAGTACAATTGTTCCCGATTATTTGTCGTAGGGTAAATTTCAGAGAAAATCATATTTTTACACTGGTCAAAAATATTTTGAGCGGTGGTGTAAATTAAATTTTCGAGTAAATTATGAACGCAGAAGGACGATTTCGGTAACTCTAAAGTACTCAGAGAAAAATACCTACATCTTGTTTGAGGCTATTAAAAGTTATTTTTGAGATAAATTGTCATAAGTCATATAGAAGGAGGATTTTTTTCCAATACATATCTACTTTTATCTCAAGTCTCTTTACACATTTTCGTCTTTATTTTGTTGAAGCGTAAACTTAATACCCCAAAACGAGATTCTCTGAGAGATTCTACACAAGTGTCGCCTATAAAATTTAAAGTATGGCCCTCAAACACAAGAAATTAATACTCGCATGTTTTCATTAATTATTTCCACTTTTACCCGATTCTTGCTCAGAAACCCCTATATCACTAATAGATTTCGTATAAGTTCCAGATTATCAATAACTGAAAATTCCCACTAACAGTTCTCATTATACCAAACACCTTCATAGCATTAATTAGCGGGAGACTGATTTGGATTTCTAAATTTTGAACGTCATTTTCGAATAATAAAACAGATTTTTGCACCGGTTTTAATAAACATTGCTAATCGCATATCAAATACAAAATTACAAATTGTGGCAGTCAGCGAGTTGAGTAAAGCTGAATTTTTCATCCTTTGGAATTTTTTGGAATTCATAAAAATATATAATTTTCCAAACTAGAAACTTTTGCCGGTGTTTAATATTTTACACTTAGATTAAATATTAATTTTACAAAAATAGAAGATATGTCACTTCGCCTAATTATGACATATCAAATACCTGTCATAACAAATAATGGAATATTGGCCCTATTCTCGTTTAAAAACCCGATTTTCTTAAGTTCACCGAAGAAAATGCAACCGTTTTGAGTTCTTTCACAATAAATTAGACAGGTTCTTGTTTTTAAAATCTTAACTGCTTAAATTCACATCACAGTGTCATTAAAAAGCATACGATGTATAATTATGGCATTTTGTGCTAATGTGAATTCATGTCCTGCGGCATCATCAGAATCATCATTATCTGTAGCATACACAATCACATAAATATGCGTGTGTGTGGATGAGTTCGTGTATATTATGGTCTGCGTTGGAATTATATGGGGCAGCTCAATTCGAATCTCATATTTTCCTCCAACCCCCAACAACATAACAGATAACGGCAAGAGTAAAACAGAAAATTCGAAAGCAGTCGGATGGTATGGGTGACTGTATTATGCTCATTAACGTAATAACGCCACACACTCAGATTCAACATTCAAATAAGACACCGACACTCACACATTCACTGCGCGATCTCATTCACTCATACTGTGACACAATCAGATGTTATTATAGGCCTTTAATGTGCTGTCGTACAGTTTATGATGTCGTTTTGTCCGTCTGTCTGTCTGTCTGTCTGTCGGCTTTACTGTCTGTCTCAGTGCCTACCAAACAACCAACCAACCAGTCATCCTGCGAGTCAATGTGAGAGGACAACAGCGTGGATTGTTTGAAAGTGTGTTGGTGTTTGTTTAAAAATGAGGCACTGAGCTCGCATAAATCACTCATTATGAGGCGTAATTAATGCGACTATATGGCGACCTAAATTTTGTATAAATCATTAGATTAGGCAAACAAACCTTTCCCTCGCTTGTGCCGCAATAATGAAAGGACACACAAACCCGCACTGCGACTACAACAGTACAGCCACACAAACAATATCCATACAAGCGAGTCTGTGGCAATTTAAACAAAACGGCCCTCTTGCAGTTGGTATTTGAGAGAAGTTTGATGTTGAATTCACAATTTACTGAAATTCAGGTGAGAACAAACTTGGTTTTGAATTTTGTGAGACAATCAAATTCGAATTGAAATTCATATTTCTTGTTAAAAAACTGTGACACATAGTCGCGTTTATAGTCCTTATGTGGATTGAAGACCTTGGCGAGTGTATATAGGAAAAGTTTTTGGTTCTATCTAGACTTCTTGTGCGCATTTCCGTCGATATAATATTGAACCGTAAACTAACTACCACAAGACGGAATTTTTTGGCTTCCAAATATTCAACGAAAATGTCACTCGTAGGATTTTAGATAGGGTCTCCAAAAACGAGAAATGGATAGTCGTTCATAGTCCTTTTCCACTTTAACCCGATCCTTGCTAAGAATATTTTTAATGACAAAATTTACCAGAAGAAGTGGACCGATATTCCCCATCTTCGAACTTAAACTAAGTTTGAAAGAAATATTAATATGTACACAGTTTGGATGAAATCGATTATTCCCATCGAGATTTATCGTGCGCACCAGCAAGACGGACGGACGGATGAATACGGGTAAATCGACTACAAATTTTCTGAAACGGATTTGACCCAAAGAAACATGGGGTCTAAAACAGGCATATTTATACCCTTCACCACACTGTGGTACAGGGTATTATGTCTTTGTGCATATGTTTGTAACAGGCAAAAGTAAACGAGATAGACACATGGTTCCTTTTGAGAATATGCATAGAATCACTTTCTAAGTCGATTTATGTATGTCCGTCCGTCCGTCTGTAGATGTTAAATTGTAAACAAAGTACAGGTCGCATTTATGATCCGATTTGAATGAAAGTTGGCACAAGTCACTTATTTGGCCCAAGGACGAACCCTATTGAAATTGGTGAAAATCGATTCAGATTTATATATAGCTCCCATATATATTTTCATCCGATATAGGCACCAAAGTACCTATATATCTTTTGATTTGCACGAAATTTGGCGTAGCGTACTGAATTAGATTCAAAATGGTGTGTGCTAAGTTTCGTGAAAATCGGTTCAGATTTAGATATAGCTCTCATATATATGTTCGTACGATTTTAAGTAGGACCCAAAATATGGCCATTAGAAACGAAACCTGCTGAAATTAGTACAACCTAACCCGTGACAAGTTTCGTTGAAATCGGTTTATATTTGGATATAGCTTCCATATGTATATTCATCTGATTTTAAGTAAATAGTGCTCCAAACTCCTCATGTTTGTAATATAGACATGAAATTTTGTACAACGTACACAATTGAGCATTTTGATATTTTTGATATTTGGTTTAAATCGATTTACCTAATTTTGTCCCATTGTAACAAACAAATGACATGTTTATGGATTGATCTAAGTCGGTTCATATTTATATAAAGATCACATATTTTAGTTCATCCAATTTCATGTTAATGGCCCTTTTGTTAGGATGCATTCGTTTAATATACCCATAGTGGTGAAGGGTATCATATAGTCGGCCCCGTCCGACTTTACTACTTTCATTACTGGTTTTACCGTATCAAAGTGCACCTCATTAGCCACAAGGCTGAGCGTATAAACATAAAAAAAGTAAAAACTAAGTCCTGGAATTTTTTAATGAAACCTTAGTGTTGTCCTTTTAGGCATTTCGAAATTGCAGCCATTGGGCATATGTGTAGGATCGTATTGTTGAATTTGATCATGACGGCGGAATTTTCATATAATCGCCGTTCATAAATGCATTTAAATGGCTATTCCACACCAATTAAATTGGCTTAAAGTGTCTTCTCAGGGAGTGACAATCTAATGAAAGGTAGTCAACGATGTAATTGTAGTCAAAATTCAACTACAAATTCCACATACGTTATTATCAACTCATGAAAACGATATTTTGAAAAATGTCATAAAATGTAAATTCTCCATCGTCAACATTTGATGCCACCACCTACGTTATGAAAAATCTTCCTATGCAAACACTAAATAGATGTGAAAGTTATATATTTTATTTGAATTGTGTGTGCGATTATCAGAGAAACGGATGCCCCGTTTCACATAATTCAAACACTTGTTCAACCTTATCCCCATCCTGCTAATGATGAGTAGTAATATATATCTACTCGAATAACACACACGTACACACAATGTCCTGGAATATGGTTTTGGGTAATATAAATGTGATGTTGTATGTTAACTGAACATTTATTTGTAAAGCTGTAGAGGCAGTATCATCTCATTATATACAAATAACAGTTGAAAATGTTGCCATAAGCACTCATCAAAATACTCAGCGTCTACCAGTAATTTTTGTGCTGTATCCAGGACATTGAATATGCGAGGGAACCGAGTTGCTTTACACAATTTTGCTTAACTATGCTTGTCATTATCGTTACTAACATCATTCCTGTCATCTCTTTTCTGCAATGTCAACCTTTTTCATTTTCAGAGTTTGGGTGATACGTTGTATTGTGATAGAACGTTTATGGTGATATGTCTATATTTTTTTTTCATTCAGCAGGTAAAAGATTGTTGAATAATATGTCGTTTAGCTTTAAGGTTTTCGTTTTTTATCAATTTCCATAGATCAGCAATTTTCTATGTTGAAAATTTATAAAAAAAATACAACTAATTAGTTTTTGTAGGTTTTCTCACAATGTGTATTTGGGAATAATATATAAGATTGTATATTTCACAAATATCACATATTTTTAATATGAATGGGGAAATATCAAAAATTTCGAAGATGTACCGCAAAGGTTTAATGGGTACGAACATGAATGAATATTTTTCACCACTTTGGGCACATACAAGAGATGCTAATATGTACAATATCCCGTAGATAGAACAGACATAGTATCTATGGGTGATCACTGAAATGAAATCGGGCCAAAATAAGTTTGTGATCTACTTAGATATTTGAACCAATAAAAAACCATACATATGTGATTCTGAAATCTATGAAAAATCGGGCAGATTTGTATTCTTCGGTGGGAGCTATATCTAAATCTGAACCGATTTAAAAACAAGTGAAAAAGCGTTAAGTTCGGCCGGGCCGAACTTTGGATACCCTCCACCATAGGTATACTATCATCGAAAATATAGGGTACATACCCAAAAGTGGACGTATACCGAAAATTCAATGTACACCATATAAAATTTTCGGCAATTTTTAATGGATATTTTTCCTAAAAACCCCAGAAAGTGGTTCGATATTGACGACGCATAGTAGGGTGGAACATCCCCAAAATACTGTAATTAAGAGGTCAAAGTTATATAAGGCCATTACCAATATACACAGGTTTTATTTCAGCCTAATTGAGAACAGATACAGCTCTGTTTCGAAACTAAAATGTTTGCATCAGAATACACGTCCCTGCTTATGCTAAATATAAAAAAATACCGAAAATTTGTAGGTATCATTATGTGGGGGCTAGTCCTAAATGTGGACTATAGTTCAACGTTCTCGATATCCTCTGCAGGAAAAATAATTACAACAGAGTCTTAGAAGCAAACCCAAAACGCGGAACAAATTAGATAACTGTTTTAATATAAACAGATAACTATTTTAAAATAAACCAGTGAGCGCAGCAGTATAGTCGGACGGGGCCGACCATACGATACCCTACACAACTATCACGGAAATCTTACTTTCAGCGGATTTTTATTCTGAGCCTGGCAATATTTCGTGATAGTTGCACCCTCTTGCCCGATTAGAGGTCAACAGCACCTCTTCCTTACACTGACATATTTACTTGTCCAGAATCCCTTGACCGTTGGTTGTGTTGCGATGTTCGGTGCATAATTGTGGCCTATAAATCGACTCGACAAAAATAAGTTTCATCCCAAAATTATTATCCGATCATCACCGAAAATTATAGTCGTTGTCCTTGACCACTTCTGGAACCTCAAGGAACATTTCAAAGCGATCAGCTCTATATTTCCGCCCTCCAGTGTGGTAATGGGTTACTAAATAATATATCAGTACGTATGCACCTGTAAATATTTAAGTGTGACTCCCATATCTGAGTAGATACGACCATATAATTGGTATCTATTTAAAGGTCAACCACTCCTCTTGGATATGCTATCAACTTCTCGGGTCTTTGTTCTTCATCGGTAAATATATACGCTATTTAATACAAATTTTGTCATTTTTCACACAAAAGTCAGGGTCCATTTGGCCCATGCAAAAATTCGCGGTGTTTGGGCCTTAATTGCGGCCTCTGGAGCGACCAGAAAAACCGACAAAAAAAGTTTTTGGTCCATTTCATCCCCTAAATATTAACCAATCTTTTCCTGTGGCCTTTAACTGAGGCCTGTATCGTGTTTACAAATTACAATGGACAGACGGACGGACACACATGTCTAGATCGACTCAGCTAGTCGATCGGTACACTTAAAGGTGGGTCTAGAATCAATATTTCGCGGCGTTACAAACTTTCGGGGCTGCACAAAGCTATAATACCCTAGTAGTAGTTGTGTAGGGTATAAAAAAGGACTACCCCTAAAAGGGGGTCACTATTAATAATTTTTGGTAGGGAGATTTGTTACCATATATGACTACAAAATTCCAAATTTCAGTGAATTAGGTTGAAAAATGCGCTAAAAATACTGAAATTTGCTCAAGAACCCCAAAATACCGAAATTTGGGTGGTACCCTTATATGGTAGCTACCAGAAAAAATTGACTTATATTTATAATTTTTAACGGAGAGATTTGGTACCCAATAAGAACTCAATATACCAAATTTCAGCGAATTCGGTTGAAAAACGCGCTCAAGAACCCCAAAATACCAAAATTTGGGGGGTACCCTTATATGGGAGCTATGCCTAAACTTGGACCGATAAATCTTCGAACTTGACCTGCCTGCACATAAACGACGACTCTATGCAAAATTTTGGCGTTCTATCTCAATTCGTTTACAGACTAGAGTGATTACAACAGACAGGCGGGCAGACCGACAGACGGACATAGCTACGTCGTCACAGAATTTTACGCTGATCAAGAATATATATACTTTATAGGGTCGAAAATGATTATTTCGATGAGTTACAAACGGAAAAACAAAACTAATATACCCTCCGTACTATGGTGGAGGGTATAAAAACAAACCTCAAACCAAACTGGACCTATTTCAGTGCTCTGTGCAATACGTTGTATTAATCGGACAAATATTGGGAGTTTGATGCACCATTTAGATAAAATAGGACGAAAATACATATGGGAACTATATCTAACTGTAAATCTAACATTGGGCGAAATAAGTGGTTTGTGCTAAATATAATCAACATTGGATCATAATTTCGGCATGTACTTTCTTCAAAAGAATACATGACGGGCGGACCGACATGCATGCATAAATTAACTCAGAAATGATTCTAAGCATAGTCTCAAAATTAACCTTAAACTGGTCGAAGATGAAATTATATATTTATAGCATCTACCATAAGGAGAAGACATCGGTAGTTCTTCTAGGATGTTTGGTATTGTAAATATCCAGGTTTTGGTACAGTATTTTTCGGTTAATTGATCCTACGGTTAATTGGTTTCCCTGCTTAATTGAACCACATGATGGGTCAACAAAATATTGCATACGAAAACACATGTAAATTTCCTAGGATAATTAATCCCTGTTAATTGCTTTTCCCGTCTAATTGGTTCAAAATTCATGTAATCAAAAATAAATTTCCTCTTATTTTTCGGTTCTGATTCAGATATAGCTCTCATATAATAGTCGGCCCAGTCCGACTTTATTACTTTCCTTACTGGTTTTACATACATATTTGGCATAATTTATGGAAAGTAATTGAAAGCATATGTTTATTGCTAAGGAAACACCGCGAGGACATTGACATGTTTAATTTGTATTTGACAATAACATTAGAAATTAATTTTGCTCAATTATGCGTGATTTCTGTAATTGAATAAACAGTTCAATAAAGCGTGTATCGGATAATTGGTTCCTCGGTTAATTAAACAAAAAATTGTGAAAATGTTGATGCGCAATTAACCGAAAAGTACTGCATCTACGGCATCTTCGTATTAAAAACTATTTATGTTGACCCTAATTCTAGTTTAGTCTCCATATAATATTCAGTATTTTGACACGCTTTTCAACCGAGTTGAAATAATTTGATATATTGTATTCTCATTATGCGCCATATCTCACTACCAAATGTTATCAGTATCGATCACCGTTTTGGTATAGTCCCACTACATCTTGAGTAGTGTGAGTTTTCTCCTGGAAGCCCCGATGATATTTAGATATTTTGAAGGTCTACCTTTTGTTGGTGGGTATAAAAAGTTCGGAAAGGCAAAAATAAACATTTTAAATCGGACAAGTGAAAAAGCGTTAAGTTCGGTCGGGCCGAACATTGGATACCCTCCACCATAGATATACTGAAAGGTACTAGAAAGGAAAATATAGGGAACATACCAAAAAGTGGACCTATACCGACATGTCTAAAAACGGATTATGTAAACCATAATACAAATTTCAGAAATTTTAATTGATAATTCAAATTCGAAGATGGGGAATATCGGTCCACTCCTTCTGAAACCTCCACACAGGGGCTAGGTCGAACCTTAGGTTCTAATTTTTTATCTCGCTATCCTCCGCAGGTGAATGATTACAACATAGTCTTAGAACCAAACTCAAAACTTGGAACAAATCAGGTAACTATTTTAATATAAAAAGGGGGTTATATGAGGACTACCCCAAAAAGGGGGCGAATATTAATAATTTGTGGTAGAGAGATTTGTTACCATATGCGACTACAAAATACCAAATTGCAGCAAATTCGGTTAAAAAACGCGCTCAAGAACCCCAAAATACGGAAAATTGGGTGTACCCTTATATGTGGGCTATCCGAAAAAATGAACCTATATTCATAATTTTTTGTGGAGAGATTTGGTACCTATTAATAACACAAAATACTAAATTACAGCTAATTCGGCGAAAAAATACGATCAAAACCCCCAAAATACTAAAAATTGGGAGGTAACGTTATATGGGGGCTACCAGAAAAAGTGGACCTATATTTATAAATTTTTGTGGAGACATTTAGTACCCAATAAGAACCCAATGTTGCAAATTTCAACGAATTCGGCTGAAAAACGCGCTCAAGAACCCCAAAATACCGAAAATTTGGGGGTATCCTTATATGGGGGCTACCCGAAAAAATTGACCTATATTCATAATTTTTTGTGGAGAGATTTGGTACCTATTAAGAACTCAAAATACTAAATTACAGCCAATTCGGTGGAAAAATACGACCAAAACCCCCAAAATACTGAAAATTAGGAGGTACCGTTATATGGGGGCTACCAGAAAAAGGTGACCTATATTTATAATTTTTTGGGGACATTTAGTACCCAATAAGAACCCAATGTACCAAATTTCAGCGAATTCGGCTGGAAAACGCGCTCAAGAACCCCAAAATACCGAAATTTGGCGGGTACCCTTATATGGGAGCTATGCCTAAACGTGGACCGATATATCCCATCTTCGAACTTGACCTGCCTGCAGACAAGATCGTCTTAGAATTTTACCCTGATCAAGAATATATATACTTTATAGGGTCGGAAATGAATATTTCGATGAGTTACAAACGGAATGACAAAATTAATATACCCTCCATACTATGGTGGAGGGTATAAAAAATTAACATTACACAATTAAAACCCGCAGGCTACGTACGTTAATATCTTCACAAGTTAACATAATATTTTTAACCACTATTATAAACATCATTTTATTTCATATTAATTCATTTCAATAAAATCTCCTGCATTCCATATATATTTTCGCTCATAAATTAGGATTTAACTACAAACTTTGAACATTTCAAATCTAATTTGTTCATCTAGTCAAACAATGTACAGCAAACTTATCTCTGTTGACTTACTTTTCATGGCAAATAATATTTAAAATCCTTTCGTTTCAAATATGGCACGTCTAAGGATGGAAGGCAAATGTTTTGTTTTTAGACAAAACGACCACCATAGTCATAAAACTTAATGTTAACTTTAGGAAATAAATGTCAAAAATAGAGAATCATACTTCATATTAACTACTCCCCAACCACGAATGTTACAAAACGAAACCCACCGACCGACCGAACGACCAACCAACAATAATGGATCCTTTGGAAATAAAAACAAGAACAATAACAGCAACAACAACAAATGCAAACCATTTGAACAATTAAATGTTGGGATTTATTTTAATAAGGGAATTAAAGGGGGTAGAGTTAGGGTTGGTCCATAAAAGAAGGCGAAAGATTTGCATTATTGTTAAATTACAGAGACGTCGTATTAAGAGAAATGAGAACACACCAGAAGGAGAATTATCTTTGGAACAAGTTAAAAATATAATAATATTGAAATATATTTAATATATGTTTCCAAATTTGG